>NW_008795477.1:1691580-1811537 GCF_000699145.1 Aptenodytes forsteri
TTTAAAAAAAAAGCAACCTATCATAGATGGTATTAATATTCTCGTCTCATTAGTAGATGAATTTAATGTCTTTCATCATCCTTATATGATAGAGAATAAAATCTTGCTTATTTTTAATTACAAAATAGACATAGGTACTAAACACTTCAGCAAGAATTAACAATTTTATTTTCTATATTTTGTAAGGTTTATATAAAATGATATGTCCCAAATATACTGTAAATTCTTTTTAAGTTACCTAACCACCATGCACTGCAAATTTTTTCCGTGGTGTTTTAATTTACCTAACCCATTTTCTGCAATTCAAAAATCAATATAACTTGGAAGCTATGTCTGTTTTTCTTTTTTTTCCTTTGTTGCCATTTGTTATCTGCTATTTCTATTTATTGTTTTCCTCACCACAGAACTTAGGTGTGTGATATATTTTATAACAAAATTATTGTCATCTTTGATAGCTGAATTTTGACTTTTTTATCAATTAAAACTTTGAAAACTGTTAATTGATGTTAATTAGGTTTTTTTTCCATCCAATTAAATTCCTCATCTATGGTATTCATAGTGCCTCTCCGATTTGGACAAATAACTTATTTGAAAGAAATGTTATAAGCTAATAGGCAGCATTTTTTACCCCTATTTAAAGTCCTTAGAAAAATACAAACATAAAGTTAATTTTTATCTGAAATAGAAAAGTGGTTGTATATTTACAGCAGTGCCTTTAAAATTATAGTCTAATATTTTGGAGGCATTTTTTTTATTCATAACTGAAACCCTCAGCTTTTGTCTCTTATACTGAATAACCTGTAACTTGATTTTACCTGTGCTTTAAGCAAAAGCTCCTCTTGTTTTCTAGTTCCACAGCATGGCCTAAAACAGATCTTTACTGAAAGCTTCTATTAAGTTCAGTCAGATCACTGATCTGTGTGAAGTTAATACCCTGGATCCCTAAATTAACAACTCGGAACCAAGCAGTGGGTTTCTTTGAGGTGTCACTCCCACACCGTCTACCAGCTTTATCCCTTCTATTCTTGTTACAGCCCAAGTGCAACATTCCACTCAAACTGTATCAACATGTCAAAAATGCCAATTTTATCAATATACTCTCTTCAATAAGCTTTCTACCTCAGACCTTTGATAGGAAGGCTCCTAAAAATCCTTTTTTTTCCCCCCACTTTGAGAGTTATGCTTGTTTACTTTTATTTACTCCTATTCTGCTATTGTCCTGAATTTCATTTCACTAGTACGCTTCTTCCACAGTCTTGCTTTAACAACCTTTTTATAGCCTCATACAGATACAAGAATTTGCCTGTGAGGAGACAAGCTATGGATGAAGATCATCCCATTTGTGCTCTAGGAGTTGTCAAGTTCAAAATTTTCACCATCACTTGGCATAGACATATTTCAGCTGTAATATTTTGTCATACCCAGTCCTTATACACAGCATTAAATGTATTTTCACTGCTGGAAGAGTAACCCAGGCTTCCTGCCTTCTTTACTTTCTGGAGTTCTTTGGATCATAATGGATGAAAAGCCTCTTGGTAGCTCACTGCTTTGTAGTCTCAGGAAGATCCAGCATGGTCCATTGGTTCCTGCTCTGCTCCTCTAGACAGAATGACCAAGTGCTTGACACATTCAGGACTTCCAGTCAGATGGAAACTTCTCTGCATCTTTCTGATTCTTGGTTCCTGCTAGATATTGCTGTCTACTCTTTCCTTATCCACCTCAGTGCCACCCAAAAGCATCTCTGGGAATGATTTCCTGAAGTGGCTTTCCAATCAGACTTATTTTACTTAAAACCTGCAAGGCACTGAAACTTGTTTCCAGGCCACATCATTTCTCCCCAGCACGACCACTAGGTTTTTGCTTTGTGTCCCATAAACCTCTGGCTTGCCACTGAGAAGAAAAGATTATATATGTGTGGTGGATCACAGCAATTTTTCCTTTACTGTTTGTGTGGGCTGTCAGCTGCAAAGTCCAATATGAAACAAGAGGAAACAGTCTCTTAAACTACCTCTTTGTGATTCCTGTTCACCTGTGTCATAGGCTGGCGTGGCAGGGGATTTATCTGAAACTAAATTTTGGTGCTCAGTTTTACTGTCTTATCTAACTCCAAACAGTGTTTGAGCATTTTTACTTGTATATTAACACTTTGAGACTGAATTACGACAAAATCTCCCAGAAGTGGGTGACTTATGGATGGGCCACTCACAGCTTTGTTTCATCCATTTCTACCAGGCTGTGGGCACAGACGATCTCCCCAGCCACGGAAGTAAAAAAGAACACCACAAACCAGACAGGTACCTGTCAGCTGGAAAGGCCTTCTCGCAAACTAAAGCCATTAGGTTCATAAGAATATGAACAATGATTTTGCTTGTGCATTACCGGACAACATTTCTGTGACATGTGGGAGACTGAAAACCTTTAAAAGTCTGGGTCCAGTTTCTCCAAAAATAGCAGGGCCCAGAGACCAGCCTTTCAAACAGTATGCTTTTTTTGGAACATCCCAGACATAAAAGACCAACAGCAGAAGAGCGTGCAGGGGGAGAAGTACGTATGGAAAGGTAAGCACGGAGTGGGTCAGTGTCATGGGGGACAAGCGAGGAGTCTCTGCCCTGCTGCCAGGGTAACACAGCTACTTCATAAGCTAGAGCAAAGTTGCTTGCTGAGAGTCGCTTTTAAAGAGTTGCCATTTGGAAGCAACAAGCAGCGTATGTTTCTTGATATGAGCCTGTGGAGAAACATACTGAAAGCTGATTAGCTTTAATGTATACACAGACAACAGGGGAGTTGGGATGTAGCGCGAGAGCCATACGTGTTGGGAGAGGCGCTCAGCTGAATATCATTACAAACCCAACAACGCGCTCTGGCTTTGTTTCCCTCTCACAGTTTTGAGTGTTTAACTTCATGGCAATTGATGGGAACCTCAGGAAGCAAGGAGGCAGTGTAACCCATACGGGGCCCAAGCGAACTCCTGGACTCTTTCTGTTCTAAGGAAAACCCGGGGTTTCACCATGGCCTGAGCTATTCCAAAAATACTTTGGAAAATTATATCCTAGAGCAGATATTAGATAAAATGAGAGTGAGCACCTGCGTGTAATGGACAGACAGTCCTTCTTAGCTCTGTAAATTATGCCATGTCTTAAGTTTTTTCCTGTATATGACCCCTGCTTCCCCCCTCCCCCCCCCGCCCCCATTCATGGGGTGCTGTATCATTTGCCTGGGTTATGGCTTATCCTTTTTAAGGCAAGCACCATGTCTTGGTATTTTTTTGCAGTTCAAGAAGTACCACAGTAACATTGTTTTTGTGTTCTTGTAATGCATGTTGACTACACAACATTGGCATCAACACACTGAAGATTATAAAGAACACTACACAGGCATCGCCATTATCCTTGGTAATTAAATGTCTTAATGTTTGCATTTCAAAGTTGTTGTTGGGTTTTTTTTTTTTCCTTTTTTTCTTTTCCAAGCAGGGAACATCCTCAGATCTCTTTCTCCAGACATGTATCTGAATCTGAAACACTGCAATCTATTTGAAAGAAGGAAGAAAATTGTAACCATTGAGTTCAGCTTACACAAAAAAAGGGAAGAATTTTGCATTCGTTGAGCTAACCACTCTGCACTACACTGTTTCATTTTAATCTGATGCCATTCCACCTCCTCTTTCTTTTGTCCTGGCAGAGTCAATTATAACCACAGATTGCTACATGGAATTGTAGCACTAGGGAAACTGTTAACACCTAGCTGCTCTGGCACAAGATCACACTAAACAGCTTATTAAGATTCAGCCACCAGCTCTAATGAGTTACATGCAGCAAAGGGCTGGGATTGACTTCCAACTCATTTAATTACAGAAATCAATGAATTCACAGAGCAAAGCCATGAACAGGAAGATGAACCTGACCTGACCACTGTTTCATCTGAGATCTCAAGATATTACAAGTACGACTGTACCAAGAATCTATTAAATTTTGAGGGTTTGAACAAATGAAACAATGGTAACAAAGTTATACAGATTTTTACCCTGATATCAGAGTATTTGCAGTATTTCACAAATAAAATTGAACAAAAAGGGCACTAGGATACGCTGGCACAGAAGTATTACAGACTTCTACACAACTGAAAATCCACTTGATTGCACTGAAGGGTTTTTTACATTTGAATAGCTACCTAAACACTGCCTTACCTCTAACTCCTGTAAAGCAGGTAAAGAGAATGGTCAATCAAAACATCCCACTTGGCATGGTTATGCCAAGAATCTGTTCCAACCTGTTTTGGTGAGGTTCTGGATGGCTATAGTTGCAGTTAGAATGTTTAAATTCCATAAAACGTACAAACCTGAGGAAAACACAATATTTCCCTCAGAGTACACAAACTTGAAATAGCATGAAAGGCTGAGTAACTATAAAGTATATTACAGTTTTTGTAGGATCTTGTGGTGCATAACTCTATTTCCTGGCTACCCTCTGTGAAAGCATGGCATTTCTCACATGGTTTCACAATTTGTTCATTAAACTTTAATATGTCATATGCCTTGCTTTCCTGATATCCCATTACTGTGTGATGTTAACTACAAAACCAAATACTAAACAAAGCTTTGGAGACAGCAAGCCCTCAGGAAAACAAAACAAGAGCAAAGGAAAACATGAGTAGGTATAACAGAACATGAAGAGGGAATAAGGACAAATTAGAGAATAAAAGTAATCGCACTTAAAAAATGCAAACAGAAGTCCAAGATATGCTAATCAAAAAATGTCCTATTATGCAAATGTAACAGTAATTGCTGAGCATATGTATTTGAATCTCAGAAGGAGAGAAAAAAATATGTAACAGCTACTGGTGCCATATTGAACATTTGAGTAATTTAAGATATTGATTTATATTTCTTCTGGAGGTTTTTCCCCTGCTCTGAAGAGCATCCTTACTGCTTACAAATTAAAAGCTCCAAAATACTTTGTCTGAAGTTAATAGGTTTGGGTTAAAAATTCTTATAAAGGTTTAGCAAGCCAAATAGTTGCTGAGCTCTGTGGCATGGAATTAAAATATCGGGGCAGAAGTGGAAAGAAGATGATCTGAGTGAAATGAAGAAATTGAAAAGAGAGTGATTAAAAGAAGGATTATAATAAAAAGGTAAATTAATTAGCTGGATAAAGAACAATAATGAGACAAAGACTTAGCATTTTAAGAAGGTATGCATTTCATGCCTTCAGGTAGCAGTGTTTTAATCAATTTTGTATTATACTGAGGAGAAAAAAAAAAAATCAGATGTGGATTTTGTTTGTTTGTTTGGGGTTTTTTGGAAGGTTAGATTTTTTTTTGTATTTTTATGAACAGAAAGTCCCTGATGGTAAAATTAGCTCCATGAAGGCAATACCTGCATCCCATGTAACTGTGGAGAGTTTGAATATAATATCATCTAATAAAAAGGATATCTTTTGTCTTCTAATGCAGTGTTACCATGCGGGGGAGTCAACACGATCTCTGGAAGCAGCAGGGAAGAAGATGTAGTCATCGCCCTCCTCGTCTGAAACTTGGGGCTTACTAATCTTACTCTGAAGAATTCCTGACCAAAATAGAGTTAACTGCTGGGACCAGGTTTCTAACCCCAATTTCCAGCACAGCCCAAATACTAAAGAAAAGACTGGAATGTTTTTCTTCTGCCTGCAGCACAGCAGAAAATGTATAGGACCATCAAAAGTTTACAGTTGTGGGCAAAATGGCATGTAATTTGCAGGAAGATGAATCACACTAGAGAAATGCATATCCTGAACATCATAAGAAGAAATAAGAAGTTGTGATGAAATCTAACAGAAAATCCATTACTGTGATTCAAAAGTCTTTTACAAAGACAGCAGCAAAAGAAATACTTCCCTTATCATAAAAAAATTATAATGGAGATACCTAAAAGATTGATACTGCTTTGCAGTGCCTGGGGGGGTGATGCAGCTCCAGACTAAGACGCTGACATTTAGGTGTCCGAGTGTGAAGGAGGTAAGAGAAACCCTAGATAGCCAAGACATCCCTATAGGCTTTGCAGATACGACACGGGGCCCAAAAAAGACCCCTACCCTTTTGGAGCGGTGGATGGAAACAATGTGGGATACCCTGAAATGCCCTACCTGGTACTATACATCTTATATTTGAGCACTGCATCCGATCCTTAAATAATCACAGTCGCTGGGTATAGAGGGAGCTAAGACACCTACCTCACATGCAGACACCTCTATTTAATCTGGAACAGAATCTTAACCCTCAAGCATTTCCTATGAATACATATTAAGAGAAGACCATATAGGAAACTGAGTTTATTTCTCTGAAACTTTACGCAGTGGCTGAAGTCTGAAATGCAAGCCTGGCAACCGGCCCAGCTCCTGTAACACAAAGGGCCAAACCACCAGCTGCCATAGGTTTTTGGGAGGTAAAGTAGATCCAGGCTTCCTCCTGGGTGTTCTGCAATTAAATTCTGGTCATGGGCTAAGGGAGAAAAATAAAGCCAGATAAAGATGTTTAGCAAATGCATAAACATAACAGCCAAGAAAAAAAAAAAACCCTGTTGTCATGCTCCACCCTAGGAGTCTTACCTGTGCTGATTCTCTTTAGGAGGATCCCAATATGATCGCACAGACAGTGCAAAACAAACAATCAAAGAGAAAACTCTTCTTTAGAATTATTTTAAGTCTTATTTTTAACAAAACTCAAGGGATGATGGGGAAGGGATTTCCTGAGAACTAGTAGGGGGGGGAACCTGGATTCAACAGATGCATCAATCAAGTCATTCTTTCCCTCTAATCCTTTAAAGTGGTTACCCTCAGGTTACCTGATTATCTCTCATCCAGCTGTCATATCACACGCTCAGGAGTGAGGAGATACCACAAACAGTGACTTCAAAGGCTTTGGTTAGTTTTCTTCAAGAAAGTAGAATATTGCCAAATTATTTCTCATCAGTCCATGCCCTGATTACCTATTCCAGCATCCAGACAGATGACACTCCCTATTGCTTTTATTTAGTGGAGACAATATTGCAGAAATTTACTCTGGCAGGCATAATTTTATTTCTGATGTAACTATACTTTTGCTATTGCTTTTCAGTGCTTATAATAGCACTTTTGCAGTCATCCACACCTACCTTCTCCACCCATTTACCAATACGTTGTGTGATCTTTCCAAGCACCACACTGCAAAAGCAATTGCACGTGGACATTTACAAATTTTAGGGCCAAGACTTTCTATGGTTTCGCCCGGACAAGTTACCCACCGTACAAAAGATGGAAAGGGATTTACTGGAAGAGGTGAGGAACCCTTGGCAATGTGCTGTAAAACCTCCAAGATACCAGGCTGAGAACAGCAATTCCCCCAAAATTTGGCTTAGGTGTTAAAGGCTCCACATGAAGTCCTATATCCTAAAGCCGTAGGACTGCATTAGCGAGAGAGTCTGCCTTTTTCAAAAGATGGTATGTTTTCAGCTGTTATGAGAAAAATATGCCACAAGTAAAAGTAACATACAAATGCGAACCGGCAAAAATCTTAACGCTATGGCGCTCTCTGGCAGGAAAAAGCGATCACTTCACTCAGTCACTTAAACACCCCCACATGAAGCTTTCCTTTAGGTGAAAGATACTTCCTCAATCTGCTCGCGTGACTACTGCAAAAACAAGGTCTTTGTATATGTGCATCCATAGGAAAAGATGTCCTTGCCCAAAGACATGTATGGACATAATCAAACAAAACAAAGAAAAAAACATCATTGTACTTGTCTTTTTGTTTTTTGGGGTAACTTTGGCATAAGAAGTAACTGATTTTCCCAAATGAGACAGAAAGCTGGTAGGAAATCTGGGAGCTCCCCTTAAATGAAGTGAATGCCTTTATCCCATTTCCATCTGTGCTCTTTCAAGTTGGCCAAACAATCTGAATGGCGTTTATCTAGATACCAGTACAGAGAGAAGATTCATTTGTAATACTGGAAAGAATATTATCTTACAGGAGGAAAAAAAAAAAAAAAAAAGAGCAGATAACTAATTCTTACCTGAGAAGAGATCATGCTGTAAAGAACAAAAAAAGTTCCTTAGAATAATCTGAAAACCTAAACCAGGTGGTGCTTTTCAGGCCAGATTGCTCCCCCATGATGTATTGGGACCATATCCTCCTAGGACTCACTCCCTTTCCTATGCCCCTGAGAATATAGCTAATTAGTGAGCATATTCAGGAAAAAGCTTTGGCTAATCCCTTCATGAGATGTTTTTGCTCTGCAAAATTTTATCTGAGCCTGCAAAAATAAGATCTAAAATGGAAGAACACATACTACAACTTTTCGAGTTTTTGCAGTCCTTCTGTCAGACTGGTCTCTGTTAAAACTCGAGCTTTGTTTCAAATAAAAAGTGCTGGCTAACTTATCATTTTTTATTCATAATTATGTGACTACAATCTCTGCTGAAGTTGCCAAAATACAAAATTCAACCCTTCAGCATGCCTCCTCTTTAATTATTGGTGTTCAATAGGGATAAAACTCCTTTCTCTAAACTCACCCTCCCCTCCCTGAAGCTGAAGATTGGCTTTGCCCAATTTCAATCTCCTTTAACTTCCACTTCATGACGGGATGGGAATTTTCCTTAGAGGACCCAGCCAGGGTGGGAAATGGGAAGCAGCGTCTGTGATCCGCATAGTGCAACTTCACTCCAAGACTTTGTGGATCTGTTCTCCATTCTGAACTGCATCTTTACAGGATTGTGGAAAACTAAAAGAAGATATTTTGGTCCCCCATTTAAATTTCCTGAGTAGAAGTATTTAAAATTCATGTACTTTGACTTCTTAGAAAAGGATGTCAATGCAAAAATCATTTGATCAGCACATTATGTTCTGCTGGTCAGATAATCAAGGTTAGAGCAACTGCTTATTACCTGGGACAGAGAGCAAAGTCATTTCACCTTTCTAGTAATCAAATCCTAGCTGAATGCAATTTGAATAGTTTTGAAAAACAAACACCATCACTGAGGGCAAACTGAGTTTCTAAAACATGCATTGCAGGGTAGATAGGACAGCATGCAGAATGTTTTAAGCAAAGGCCATTTGCCCATGGGACCCCTTTGAAATATTTTTAGCAGTGGAGTGTCATCATAAGTTTTAGAAAATGAGAAAGAAGGTCCACAGAACTTGCAGGGAAATGATCATATACCATCAGAAAATAAAAGTCCCACATGTGGGCCTGTTTAAAAGCTGATAAAAAACATAATCTGGAAGTCAAATATAAAAAGCAGTGACATTTCTTGGTAGGAAAATGCATGTGGGGAATGGAATCAGATTTCCCCGGGTGACAACGATCAGTTTGCAATACAGACAAATACTTTCTCAGTACTCAGGTGCCTCCATACCTCAGGTTTAGCCCTTGTTCACTATGTTAGTTTCCACCAGAAGCACAGCTAGCAGGGCTAGAGGGGATTTCAGAGCCAGGTAATCTTTTGCCTACCGCAACTGTACCTAAATATTTTTTGACAGAGATTCATCTAAGTAATTTTTTAAAATCTCCAATAATGGGGGATCTGTGGTCTTTCTGTGCAACATATTCCCATCCTTAACAGTCCTTATGGTTAGGAATTTTTCCCTAATGTCCAGCCTAAATCTCCTTTACTGCAATTTAAGCCCATTACTGCTTGCCCTAACCCCAGCGGACATGAAAAACACTTTATTCATTTCCTTTTTGCAGCTATTTTTTACATGTTTGAAGATACTTATGTCTCTCCTCACTCTTCCCTCCTCTAGACTAAACAAATTCCACCATGCTGAATATTCAAGACCTCAGTGGCTATTTACAAAGTGCTCATATATCAGGGCACAGGAGGACTGAATGACTGTCTAAACTCCTTGGTAAGTAATGGCTCTACTCAGCTGCCACAGGGGAACTGTTTAGGTTGAGGAAAAAAGGAATGTGAATGACCCTGAGGTATTTTAGGAACCAGTTCAGATGCATGCTGTGTATTCATCCCAAAGATGTAAATGGATATTGTGGAACTAGCCAGCCTCACCCACAAGAAGAAGAAAAGAAAGGAGAACTAAAGTGAGGTGGTAGCTTTCTAGGAAGGGGTGGGAAGATTGCCTGGAGTCAAAAAGGGATATTGTTGCTTCTGTGGAGCCTGGCGGAGAGGTAAAGAGCTGAAGGGTACTGTTGTGCATCCTGGAACCTCCGCCTTCCATCTACAGCACATAAGGGTCCATCTGTGAAAGCTCCCTTCAGGATATAAAAGTCATCTGAAGGTCATAAGATGTCCCTGCAATTGATGGACTAGCAGAAAACTAAGTGGAGCAGTTGCCATGTCGTGTCAACAGCAGATCGAGTACCAGGAGAGGTACAGCTTCACAGACTGCCAAAGGATTTACCACTCACCTCTCTCCTCTTTGTGCCAAGTGTAAAGTCCTCTTTTTCCTCTTTTTTTAGTGCCTTGGCTAATACAGACACGTGGCACTGGGCACACTTGGAGAAAAGAGAATCCACAGGCAATCTTTCCCTCCTGCGGAGAGAGCGAGCCACACTTGACAGATGCTAATTATATCACTTAGAGTTATACTAGAAGGTGCTCAGATACCGAAGAGATGGGAATGGATGTATAAATACAGCAGGTCTTAGATCTCATTATGCAGTAACTCTGGATTTGAATAAAACCTAAACTGACTGTCAATGATGCTGTTGTAACTGAGTGGTGTGAAAAGGAGGAAAGTTATAGTGTCTCCTTCCCACGTCTGATCTTTGCAAGAATTCTTCTAGATAGATAATTCTGATAGATTTATAGGGAATTTGTCTTAATTCTGCACTGCCTTTCTCCTGTTTCTAAACTCAGCACCTGAATGTTTTCCAGAAATATTAAGCACTGTGACTAAGCATCTGTCAGGTGTTTGCTCTCTCATCTTCCCAAGGGCAGAAGTGTGACTGTGTGTGTAAGCGGAAGCAGATGGCAGAGTAAGTATATTCTGTATACATGGATGTGGTGAATGCAGTGATATTGTTTAAATACCAAATCCTCGATAGCTTTACTTTGAATAGCAGCATATCAAGCTGGGGGGATGAAAGTTGTGGAAATGTTTTGGGGGAGAAAGCTGTGTAGGAGAGCAGGCGAGCGTCATTCCAAAGAGCCGTGCAGAAGGGGATTATTTTGCAGTGCTGCAACCAAAAGGCACCATTAGATTAATTCTCTAATCTGCAAATAGAGAATTGATTAGGTGCGATTGGAAGGCATAAAATAAAATTGTGGCATAGTTCGGTTGCTTATGTAGAACTAATAGGCAAAACCTGCCAGCTGAGGCCTGAAAGAGACGTGCCCGGAGTGATGGAGAGAGGAGGATAAGGAAGCCCAGAAAGGGGGGATGCTCAGTCAGATCTAAGAGAGAGAGAGTGGGAGCTGAAAGGAAGCGACTGCTGACTAGCCTTGCAATGTGGGCACTTTATACTTGTTTTTATTATATTTTAGGGCACTACTTTGGGAACCAAAGTCTACCAGTTCAGCTGCCCTTAACAGTGAAAAGCAGAAATTTCTGAAGAACAGGGACAGCTTTGAGGCCAGCAGGATAAGCATGAGTGGCTATGAGAGCACAAGGTGGGTGAGTGACCAAAACCTGATGGCCCTGCTGCTTGGTGGGTTAGAGGACAGAGCCCTGGGATCCGACAGCTCCAGCTGAGACTTTCTAGAGGAGACGGGAAGCAACCAGCATCCCTGGAAGTCGCTTTACCATGATGAGGGAACTCTAAATGGTTATTGTAATTCATGAAAGCAGTAAGTAGGTCATTGTATCTTATCCAAATTCCTCCCTCGTTTTGTTTTCTTTTCTCCCTTCAGGAAAGCACATTTCCTTACACACTTGATTACTTGTTTGCAAATGGGAAGTGCTTTTTATTGAGCACCCGCCAGCATCCCTGGAAGTTGCTTTACCATGATGAGGGAACTCTAAATGGTTATTGTAATTCATGAAAGCAGTAAGTAGGTCATTGTATCTTATCCAAATTCCTCCCTCGTTTTGTTTTCTTTTCTCCCTTCAGGAAAGCACATTTCCTTACACACTTGATTACTTGTTTGCAAATGGGAAGTGCTTTTTATTGAGCACCCAGATGGTATAACATGCTCATCATTATTGTCCAAACATGAGCAGTCTGGATGGAGGCTCAAGGCAGTGCTTATTAATGAACCTTAAAACCAATGAAACCTCACCAATCAAAGCCTAGGAAAAGGTTATGGATACATCCCACATCTTTTTTTTTTTTTTATTTTGTGAGTGCTTCTGTCACTGCACATGACCTGACTTCCCTTCTGATGCTGCAAACCTCAGGTGCTGGTTGGTATGCTATGGGAGAGACATGAAAAATCAGGACAGGATATCAAGTTATTACTAAATTTATTTTTTTCCTCTCTGGACTTCTGTTTTTATGGGTTTTTTTGGGGGGGAAGATAGTGAATTGGTTTTGATCACAAAATATAGTCCAGGTCTAGGTGATTTTTATACTTCCCAAGTGATAAATGTCACCTATCCCTTTCCTAGTCCTATTACAAAGCCCAAGGGAAGCTAATACAGGAGCTTGTGGGGAGGCAGGGGAGAAGAGTAAGAAATTGGAGGACAATATTAACAATTGGAGAACGCACAAAAAAAAAAAAACCAGTTTGGAAAGATTCAGTTAGGATAAAGGAATGTTAACGCACTTGGGGAATATTGATATTTGGTAAACATACAAAGGAGGAGAGTACAGAAATGACAAAGGCTCTAGAACTAAGAAGGGAAGAAAAAGAACAGAAGCTCAAGTTGTATTTAGTATGAGGATAAAGATACAATTTATGTTCGTTCATGTATAAATGTTTCTGGCAGAACCAATGTGTTTGTGGGGTATTATGTTTTAAAAACATTTTTCCCACTTTGCAAATAATCCAAAACTCATGAGTCTGTGTAATCACTCTAACACACAATACTAGGAGCTCATATTTATTCCATTGGGGTTACCTATATTATTTTCCATAGCCAAATTATCTATGTCTGTTACATCAAAGGGGTCAAATTCTTCAAGGGAAGGGACATACTCATATTTTTATGCTGCTCCATGAAAAATTGCACAGTAACACCACCCATAAAATTCAACTCTAACTCCTCCTGTACTAAAGATTATAAGTGTATCAAGCATTCATAAAAGACTGATCATATCCCCAACTTTTTTGGTCTAGGGCTTAAATTTCTTTCAATGTGTGCAAAACGACAACTACAACCGCTACTAGAGAAACATGTCAGACTGCAGACAAATTAAACACACATGTCCTCACTTGAAAATGTCAATGAAGGCAAAACAAAGGTAAGTTGAAGACAAATTTCAGTTTTATTGCACCCTCTCAAAGGCAACTTTGCAGTGGGAGCCCAACTAAGCCTCTTTTAAGAAAGAAGGAAATGCAGCAAGATCTGAATGACCTTAAAGTGACATCATATAAGCCATGGTTCAGTGAGATATTGAAGCATGTGTCTAATTTCTATGGGACTGTCCGAATGCCTAAAACACAGAGGATCTGCATTTTAAATCAAAGTGTCTGCTCCCCAGATTAGAGGTAGACACGTATCTAAGTGTCTTGCTGAATCAGAGCCAAGGCTTAGACTGAACCCTACGATCCTTCTGGCGCATTTTAAAACTGACCTTAGAAAATTCATCATTTGAAAACAGGCTCCATTATTTTAATGGTTGTTTATTCTCTCTTTTCCCCTGTATGTCGTCTCTGGGGCCCCACGGGGGCCCCACGGCCATCTCTCCTAAATTCCCGCAGCGATCTCCCTTCCTGCAGGTTTGCTCCACAAGGTGGCAAAATGCAATAAAGCACAACCCTGCGTTTCTGCCCTGCAGTTCACCTTAAATAATAATAATAAAAAAAAGAACTAGATTTGATTCCCCTATCAATGGAAGCTTAAAACAGAGGAGAAACAGGGACTGCTCTGAATACTTTTTATGTGCTTGCTGTTGCCAGGGAAACCATTCCCCTGGCATCCCAGTGCTGAGCATATCTTGCACTTCTAGCATTCTGGTTCTCAGAAAATTAAGACTGTATCATGCTATCATGGTGTGGAGAAACTATCAGGAAATGAGGACAAACACTGCTTAAAATAATAGACCCAGCTTCTAAAAATAAAACCTTTACTGAGATCAGATTTAAAATGTTCTGCATGTTTATTTTTTTTAGTACTCAGCCTTATACAAAAATAGGTTAAGGTGCAAATTAGCCTTATACAAAAATAGGTTAAGGTGCAAGGACGGACCTTGGTTCATGCTGAATATGCAGAAGAGGCTGCTGGTATTTAGCAGTTATTTTCTCCAGTGTAACACAAAATCAGCTGTGGGGTGTGTGGCAGACAAAGAAGGCTATGAATAGCTGTGATTTCTTGTATCATGCCATAATAAATGTGATGATGGTATATGGTTTTTATGTGTGGGTAAACATATTAGGACAAATTTATCCCTTATGTGACTCTATTGATTTTGCTGGATCATCCAGGGACAAATTTGCCATGGTGTTTCATGCCCAGACCTTTGATCCTCTAGAAGTTATTTATGAAGCAGAGAGCAAATAAAGTTTTCCAGGGGGACCCTGACATATGATCAAATATCAGATGAAAAACCCATATTCTGTGTTCACACAGGCTGAAACTCATTTTTGTATTGTGTCCTCAGTAACAGTGGTAACATCAGTGTAATGAAACATTGTCATAAGTTTAAGAAAAGTAAAACTTGGAACTAATCAGTAAATGTTTTAGGCTGGTACAAATATATTTGTCCAATAGTCCTTTATTGTCCTAGACATCATCTACTCTATGGCCAATAGGGAACAAATTTTCTTTCACATTATCCCACCCATCACTGTGTCCAAACCCCCACTTGCTAGGATAATTTCAAATGGAGTATCAGAAGGAAGTAGCAAGAATATAAGCAATGGAGCAGTTCCAGTAAGCGAATACGGAATCTGTCTTCTACATCTTCAAACCAATCTTTTCTTCATGAGTCCTGGGAAACACTAGGGTCTGCCAAGTACCACCAGTAAGAGGAATGCTGTTCTTACCTCTGTGTCGGCTGATCACCATCTGCTGACAGGAGATAAGGTCTCTGCTGGAATATAATTGCCATTGTCCAGGCTAGAACTCAGAGTTTCAAAGGAACACCCTCATGAAAACCTTTTCATCCGTGTATACTGAGTATAAACACACTCTTTAAAATAAGATGAGTATGAGTAATAAGAAGCAGGAACAGATGAAAATGTGAGGCAATTTGGACACCTAGGCTCTTACTCTGAGGATAAATTATTGATTCTTGGGTACTTGAACTGGGACCACAAATGTGTCCAAACTGCTTTGTAGTCACGTAAAATTATTTTAGGAAAAAAAATTTGAGATGGGCAATAAGCTAACAAGGAAATATACTGCCCAATTCTAAGTATTTTCATATCATGACTATTCGTAGGATTATAGAAATGAACACTACATTTCCAATTCCCTGGATATAGAGATGTTTATTTTGCAGTAGAGCCATACATATTGCCTTCTTATTCTTCTTACTTCACTGTGCTGGAAAATATGGAAGGGTTTCATAATGTTATTATGAAGAATGCTCTGCTTTTTTTAAACGATGAGAAATAACCTGGAAACCTTTCATTCAATGTCTTTATCATTATACTGCTGGGCATCCTGTAGAAACATAAGAAGTCTTAGAGACATTAATTCACTAACTAGCAATTACAAGAACACTCTTTGACGGTGGGATTTTGTTGGCTAAGGAATACGTCCTCAGAGAAGATCACACTGATCCTCACCCTGCAGCTGTTCAGAATACAGTGCACATCCACACATCATCCATAGGATTTTCCCCATAATGTCTGTGATGTAAATAAATACATGAACAAATACGTGCCAGAATTCAGAGAGAGGACAAACTGTCTTTGGTCTGGTCTCTTATGCACAGACCTGCATTCTTTGGTGCTAAGAGCTTCTCTTTCTTTCTGTCCGCCCTCCCCCCCCTCCCCCCCAATGTATGCATATAAAAGAACTCATAATTTCTTGGGTTTTTTTTCAGCCTTCTGGTTTTAAAAAATCACATGGGAGCAAGGGGTACGATATGGGCAGTGGCTCAAGATATTTCAGCTGTTGGCAGTAAGAGAGCTTCCCCATATTGACTTCTTTCTTGCATTGCGTATGCAGTTCCATGAGCATTGATTATTGTGCTATCTATATGATGTGTGCCTTATACTTGTTTAAAACGTAGTTAGGCTTTGAACTCCTCAAACAAAGGATCCTACAGTTTTTGGCCTGGATTCCTCCTAGCTAATGCTAGGCTCTTAACTGGGATGTCTGAATTAGGAGTTAAGAGGTCCCTACTTCTCCTCAGTAATTACAGAGGGATCTAGGGCTTGTTCAAGATAATTCCTCTCTTAGATGGTCTGACTGCCTCTCAGAAAGTACCAATTACTTTCCATTGACCATAAAGGCATCCCAGGATATGTGCCTTCAACTTAGTTGACTCAATTTCAACACCTAAAGAAGTGAATCTGAATCTGAATCTCTCTATTTTTACAGTGTCATGGACCTGAAGAATTGTAAAATACTTTCTGTGTAGTTTCAGGTGAAAATACTATCTATGGTTGGACTATTCATGTCTGCTGGCCCCAGCTGAATTCAGGAGTCCATCTTACTAGGAACTGTACAAACATATTGCCATTAATTCATCTTCCACATCATTGTTTAAATGAACATCACAAGCAGAAACTGAGATGAGGAATAGGAAGGTGAAATGTCCTGCTTGAATACAAACAGCAGATCAGGAGAGCTGCAATCAGTATCTTGGTCTCTTTGCTACTACTCCAGTTCCCTCGACGTTTTAGTTTCTTGCTGGAGCCAAGAAACATACAGACGTATCTATTAAAAAAGTTCAAAAACATTTTTGGAGCATGAATGCTTCTCCCATCCAGCCTTAAGAAATGATTCAAATAATTTTTTTCTGGATCCACACACACACTGCTCAGCTTAAAATTTAAAGTTGTCTGGCATTTGTCCTGGCCAATTGTTATTCAGAAAAAAAAAAAAATCTCAAAAAATAATTCTCCAATTGCATGTGTGCAAAACTCAAATAACCCTTTTTTTTAACATCTGTTTCACAATGGATTTTTTCCATAGGATTATTGTAAATGTTGCTTCGACTGCTTTCCAACACACGATACATCTATTTGGGAGATTCTCTTAATCTATTTTTAGAATTAATCTTATTCAGGGACAGTGATAACCAGATAGGCTTAAAGAGGGATACTTATTTAGTCACTATTCTCTAATAGTAATTTGCTGTCACGATTAAAGTGAATAATCTGCAACTTCTCCTTTTCTTAGTACACTTTTCCATTTGTATCTCAGAGTATTTGAGAAGCTGATCTCGGACTCCCTAAGTATTACTTGTAGATAATGTACACAAATAAAGATTGACCCTGTGTTAGAGCTTTTAGAAGAATAGATAAAGGATGTGAGAAAGTGAGACTTATTGTAGAGCTGGGGAATTGAAACACAGAGAAATCCCACGAAGACAGACATACAAGCTTCACTTGAGGCACATGAATAATGGAATCACTAACTTTGTCCAAATAATAGTAGGGGGCATGGGGAGGTATCTCCAACTGAGTGCAGTTCTGAGGAGAACAATTTTTTATTGAGGTGAGCATAATTAGGAGTGAATAAATGAATAATTGAACTGAATGTCTAGAAAGAACACTTAACAATGCTTGCTCTGTGGGGACACGGAATATTATCCTCAGGGGACTGACAGAAGATCTGGTACTTGAAACATTCAAAACCAGACTGGATGAAGAATCAAAAAGTTTACAGTCTGTCCCAGAAAGAAGTGCTCTGTAAGTGCCTTTAATGCAGGTTTTACCTTCTTCCCATTCCAGAATACTGTGATTTATTACAAGCAAGCATTCAGATCTCTATTAGAATTAGAATTACTACTTAAGGGTCTGGTTTCTCATCAATATATAGGGATTTATAGACCTGATTTCAAATAAAGTTAATGCATGTTGCCTCTGTAAATCCTCTCTATGCAATGTGAGACTAGACCACCTAGAATAAATAAAAAAAAAGTGAGATTATTTACCTAATAGATCCAAAGAACTCCTCTGGCACACATACCAATTTTAAAGCTGCATCTAATTTACCTGATAAAGGATAACAGCTCCTCTGGTGCTGTTAAGGCCTGTAGGAGAAATAATTATACAGGTACTCATATTTACTTAAGGAAAAGTGCATATTATTTAACTAATCCTTTGTTGTTCAGCTACAAGAACTGCTGATGAATGCCCAAGGCTGAATTTTGTTCTGTGGTATGGATGGGCAGAACCTGTTAAACAAAGAGAAACTATGCATGTGCATCCAAAGTCAGAAGTATTTAAACAAGCCTGGAAAAAATTCAAAACTCTGAGTGATATAGAAAACTAGATCTTATGGCCTGAGGAACATATTTCTAGCTAAGTGAAATTTTCAGAATTGCAGCTTGGGATTTAGTTGTCTACAGCTATCCTAAGTCTTATTTTAAATTTCATATTTTCCATGATTGTGGAAATGTCCTCATTGTTGTGAGCCACTTGGAGTGCATCCTTCTGGTTCACATGCTTAATTTAAACCTGCTGAAGATCAGAACCCTGACTCAGGACCTTGAGTTTATGCCTGAACCATGCAAGGATTACATAAAATAACATTCTTCTAACCTCTTATTCTCACTGAAGTCAGGGAACATGGATGATGGAAACAGTCCTTGCTGGAGTCTCACCTCACCCAGGGCTGGGAATCACTGCTGAATCCCACAGCCTTACTAACCGAACTCATTGCAATCAAAAAGCAATAGTAACAGGCTGTAAATCACATCCTTTCTTTTTAACTACAGTTTTTTGTGCTTTCTCAAGATCCCTTTTGACAAGTGAAATTCTCTGGCACCTAGATGACTTTCTTAGGGATCATGTAGAGAGGCACAGCTGAGAACTATAGAGAATTAACTCCGGTTAATACAAGGAATTTAAAGTTAACCAGATGGATGTGCGGACACTCTCATTTTGAAATAAAGTTCATCCTCCAGAAAGTTAGGCTGCTTGATCTGATGTCACTTTATTTCTGAATGACAGTCTTCATGAGGAGTTTTAGTCAGATGCAATTAGAAAGTTCAATTTTTCTTTTATTATTATTTATCTTTACCTTTCCATGTGGTGAGCAGACAAGCTCTCAGGATAGTTTAGTTTTAAGTAGCAATAAAGATACTCCTTCTCAAATACTGATAATATATCATTTTTCATTTCAGTTTCACATGCCACATTGCTTATTATGGTACAAAACTAATGGGACAAAAGGCAATCATGTTACTAAGGTATTATTCTGGAGCTCAAGAGCTGTGGGTTTGTATCAGCTACAGCAACAATTTTCCTTTATTTTTTTGCTTTGTATTCTTATTTTTTGAGACATTAGTCACCTCCTCTCACTCCACCTCTGCCTTACTCTTTTAGACTAAGGATGGGGCTCCATCATTTGTACCGGTGTCTGTTACAATATCTCCGACTTTGGCTGGGAGACTAGATATTACTGTGATAGAAATAATACTTTAGATGAGTGCCAGACAGCTTTCATAGCTCTATTTTCAATAGTGGAAATAGAGAGGAGGAAACATTTCTGTGGGTGCCTTTCTGGGCACTCTCAAATGCCTGTTGAGGTCACCGGTAGCAGGATCTCGCAGGTGGGTCCCTTTCCTTCTTTCCTGTTCAGGAGAAAATCTAAGATTCACACTTGGTGGCAGTGTTTGGCAGAAAATCTGGAGAGAGGCCACAAGCAGCTTCCATGATCCAAATGGGGATCTGGGTTCATGTTTATTAAGATGAAAGATTCAGTTTGAATTTGTGCATCATCCCTGTGTGTGATAATCAAGCTTTGTCAAAGTCTGCAGAAGTAATTTAAATGGCCATTAAAATAAAGAGAGAGAGAAGCTTTCGAGCCAGCCCCCAATGCCATAATAAATTCTTGTTTTCTGCAACTTTCTTATCCGGATCGTCAGAGCACATAAACAAACAAATGTGGGGGAGGTTTGCTGAGCCCCTGCTGCTGCTGTAGCTGTTGCTGCCACCAAGCAGGGCCTGTGATACCACTCTCTTGTTGCTATCTGTGTTTGCCATGTTTATCTTACACAGAGTAGAGGCATCGGTGCATTGCAGAGAGCAAGGTTCTTGTAAAGGAGATTGCAGATAGCCAGATGTCATTGGCAGTAGGGCTGTCAAGCAACTATGTGTATGTGTGTGCACTCGTATGTGTGTATGCTGTGCAAAGAATAGCTAGAAAAAGTACAGTGCGAGTATTTATTTTCTCTTCTTCAGGCTGGGATTCTTTTATCACATATGTTTTACCTAAGCCAGACATAATGTTGAGGCTTTAACAAATAATCACATACGATAAGAAGATTTGGATCTCCTCCATGTTAGAATACAACGAACTCAAGGCCCTGAAGGCTGATCTAACCTAAGGAATGGGTGCCTTTACAATGTCAAGATCTGGCTCTCAGTAATGTCCATAATTTGCACCTAAGGCTTTGGCTTTGCTTTATGTCCGCCTCTAACACCAGAGATTGTTGATATCTATTAGCATCTTATCTGCTTAATAGCTGTCTGCTTATCAGGGCACGGCTGTGAACTCTGGCACTGGGGTGACCCTCGCTCACTTGCAGCAGTCTTGAACTGTTTAATGCAATGTTGTTTGTTACTTTATTCAAAGGAGGCAGCCTGTAATGATTACAGGGTTACTTTTAGCCCCATTTCAGTTCTCTATTTATAAGCATTCAGGCTTTCAGCCTGCCAGTAACACTGCGTATAAACTCACACATATAGGAAATATTTCAAATTGAGATGAAGTCATTTCACTATACCCTAGAATACCATAAAACTAGCACAGAGGTTTCTAGTCCCAGAAGATGGATAGATGTGATATGTTCTTGGAAAGTTACTACTCTAGTTTTCCCACCCCGTAACTGGTTTTGAGGCGAAACTGAAATACCAGAAATGTTCATGACGATAAGCTGGAAGAATATAGGTTGACTCAATCAACATATTTTGTTTCAGTAATTTAAGATGTGATTGATTGTGGTTTGGGCCTTTTAATTTTTAAGTTTTTAAAGTAATAAACCACAATTTTCAAATGTGAAAGTCATTCTGCCACCCCGATAACGTTGTATAGACATATAACATTCTGAATACTGTATAACGTATATATTCCACAAGTCTCTAAAGGTAGATGTACAACACCCTGAAAACCCTCTTTTTACTCTGTATTAATTAATGCAATGATACAGGGGAAAAAACAACAACAACACTGATTCAGTCCTACAGCAGAAGTATTTAGATCTTCCAGTTTTCCAGACTGGAAAACTGACCACTGACAACAATGATCCAGAATAGGACAATTCTTTCTGGAGATGATTGACTAAGCTCCCACACATCATGAACAAAGTAAACCTGCCTACATATACAGAGAAATTCCCAGGTGATGCTGGCCTGAACGCAAACAGCCAAGCAGCTTGCATTTCTCTACCCAGAGTAAGAGTGAGATTAATCCATGGTGGCATTGCAGACACAGGAGAATCCAGTTGGCAAATCCACCAGGTCTAAAACTAGAAAAAATGTCTGGAGAAACACCAGCATTTTATCAGTTTTGTCTGAAGCCACCTGTGAAAAATAAAGCGTTTATGAGAGTTTGATGGCTAACTGGGAAATTGTTTACAAGACAGTGATGGCTCTGCATGCTGAAAGTACATTCTTAAAGAGACAAATAAATGCCCGTAGGATCAGACATATGAGCAATCTTGTGGTTTAAGAATTCACTGTGTGTCAAGTGATCTGGAGTAAATGTCTGATTGCTTAATCTTAGTTTATGCAAAATATGAAGTAATTTTGCATAGCTTAATGCATCACCAAAGATGATTAAGACAAATCGCACTGCCTCATACTTGCCAAGTGCATGCAGAGACAGTTACTGAAAACATTTGCTGTGGGTACCCAATTAAGTAATGATTAGATAGCTCATCGCTAGGAACCTTTGAGGATCTCTGTGAAACATAGTTATGAAGATATTTGGGCATTTAGAGATGAAGATAAGTTCTTTAAAAGCACTTTCTCTAAGGGCAAAATCACCATCCAAATTTCCTTGTCCAGATGACAGCTAGATATCTGGTGAGTCAATTCATGGACACAAACCAACATTCCTCAGTGCTAGGCAGTGTGACCATCTTGGGTTTCTTCTGAGAAGACAATTTGGGGATATCCAGTGCATAGCAAACCAATGGTAATCGTCTTTGTTCTTGTGGAACCTGGCAGACAGTCTAATTGAGGGAAAAACAGCATGGGACTTGGATAACTATACCTTGATAGACTCGAACTGCATACATTTCCATAAAAACATGTTAGTCCTAAATCTTAAACTCTCTGAAAATCCAGAAAGAAAAGAAAAGATCTCAAGATAATTCAAGGAGCGTACATTGTGTGGATTCTCAAAAAGTTTTAATAACAGCTTTTTTGAGAACTATTCAGAAAAATAACCATGTTAAGCGACAGTAAATATTAATTAGAATAAATGCAATTATACATACATCTGTGAGCAGAGAGGGAAATGAGCAAGACAAAGTCAATTAAATGTAAATTTAAATTTAATTGAAATTCTAGATAGTAGAGATATTTTTATGAGCTACTGAGGGATCCCTGAGCACTTTCAATTCCTGATTGACATCTCTTGCCCAACTAATGCAAAGTAATGGATGTTTTTGTGTGTTTAAAAGGAGCTTAGTATGCTCTGTACCTTCAGCTGGTAGCAGTGTCCTTTTCTGATGTTATGATTCTCTGGCAGAAGAGCAACAGCATATATTTAGGGCATTAAAGATTAGGCTTTCACTGGAGCAGAAGTACATACAGATATTTTCCTGGATATTTTCTTGTATTATGATTGAAATTCAGTCTAATATTTTATTGAACTGATTTGAAACACAAACAAAATCATTCCAAATAGAAAAATGAAACATTCAAGCTTAACAAACCTATATTTATTATTATTTTCATTTTTTCAATGACAAAAAAATATTTATTTTATTAAAAAAATGTAATTTTGTTGACAATGTACTGTATGGGGAGAAAAATAAACCTTTCCCATAAAAAAATCCCAGAGTTCTATTCTATATAGAACCTTGCCTCAAAAAAGACTAAAAAAAACCAACCCAAATGAACCAAGATTAATATTTTAAAGTCAACATTAAAACACTACAATACAAAAGATGCTCAGTATTATATGCAACAATCACGTTTTTTTCCACACCCATATAAAAAAGTCCATTAAGTCGGTATTTGTGTTTGAAAATATTTGTGATTTAGCAAATGTTTAATATTGGTATCATCGTTTTCTCACATATTGCAATATTAATAAGTAGTGCGGAGGACGGTGGAACTTTTCAGTGGATTTCAACATATTGTGGAGGTACGGCTGCCTAATGACAGATGGAATTCAACTGGGATACATGTAAGGTTATCCTTGTAGACAGAAGTACTCTAAACTTCTCATATGTTTCTCAAGCTGCAGGATTCTCTGAGGATCTAAAACATTTGGAAACTCATGGAATGTTTGACTAAGATATCTGTTCATTATTTGGCAGCCACAGGAAAAGCAAATATGATTCTTGGTTGCATGAAAACAAAAAAGGGATAGAAAGAGTTTATATAAAATATGGTTCTACTGTGTTGGGAATAGTCACCTTCATCCGGAACAGTTGTGATTCCAGGTTGCTTTATTCCCACGGCAGTACCTGAGTCTACCTGCATACCCATGGTAAGAAAGACTGCCCAACAGTGAATAGTAAGGATTTTTTTTTCAAGTAATTAAGGAAATTTCATATTGCAAAACCTAGGGAATATTCTGAAGAAGAATTCAAGGCTAATTGAAGATAGCATATCAGCAAGATACTATTTATTAACTCTACTCTTTTAAAGTTCTTGCCCTGAAGTTATAGTAGCAGAGTAAAGTGCCAACATATGAAATTAGGGCTGAATAAGGTGAAACAGCAACAGAAAACTTAACTAAGCCAGTGGATTTTTGTGCTTCAGGAAACCTTCATGTCAAACATCGCAGGAACTTTTCTTTAAAAGAAAGATAAATTCTTTTAGCAACGGTAAGTAGCACTTGTAAGTGCAAACAAAATGACAAAGCAAAATGTCTGACTTCAAAACATACCTGACTGATAGACTCATAGCAAAATAGTAAAGACAGTATGATCCCAAGGCTCCCTATCTGATCAGTGGAGAGTTGTCCAGGTCGTGACTGACAGAAGCCCAACTCAAGCGTATGGATTAGGTCCCCTGGGAAGCCTGCTCCCCACCCCCCCGTTAACGATAAAGGAAACCTCAGGAAATGTGCCTTCTATTTTAAGGACTGAGTTGCAGCCAAAAGTCCAGGCAGCGTGAGTACTCTTCTCACAGAGACACAAGCCCAAGCTGTAATTCTTTCCTCACTGAACAACACTGCATAACAGACACGGTGGAATTAATTCATCAGCTAAAAGAATGCAAGTATACTCTAGTAAGTATGAAGAGAATTAGGCTCACAGTGTTTTGGGTTTGAGTTTTTTCTCCATATAGACTCTCGAGGCAACATGAAGCATTGGAAGCAATATTCTGATATTATCAGAGAAGGCAAATACAATGTTCATATGCTTCTTGGATTGGATAAATGCTTCTTTTTATTTTAGTAAGGAGATTTATAGTAGCAGCTCATAATGAATATGAGAATTTTATCTTCCTTTAACCATGGAAACCAATTAGATTACGGTAATATTAAGGAATGTTTTAATATAAAATAAGCTTACTGGAGTATGAATGTGAATGACAAGCTTGTTGTTTATGACAAGCTTGCTTAGAAAAAAGGACACTGCAATGACGTGTTAAGTTTTCTATGTTGTCCTTTGTTCCCATAATTCATCCACCTCAACCAAAGCACAGCTAAAATTATCCTTTCGCTGTTCAATGAGACATGTCCCTAAAAATGGAATAGAGGAGTATCATACGTTCAATTTAATCAGAAAACAATTTAAATTAAAATATTATACTGAGATCTATTTTGTCTATCATTGAAATAAATTACAAACTCTCATTTAGTTCAATAGAAACAGAGGTGGAAAGGACTGCCATACACTGGTATGATAGATCAGTACAACTGATCTTTTTAATTAAGCCCGGCTGCAAGGTCACAAGTTAGAATTTTGCAAGCGGTAAGACTAATACAGTCAAATTTTTCAGTCTTGTGTCTCATCCCTGTTTAACACTGGTGTCCAAGAAAGTGTCAGACTTTCAAAGCATCCTTCTCATACATAGCATCACATAACTGAAAAAAAGCCTCAGTAATGTGTAAGTTTACAGTGTAGGTACCTATATGTGCACAAATAACTTTAGGCAGCCTTTGTATTCACTGAAATGATAGACAGCATAGACAGTGACATGAGAATACAATTTATTTCACCCCATAGGAAGCACGTACATTACCTGAATGCCGTTGTAAATGTTGTATTGGCTACATTTGAATTCCCTTCTGGGTGTGCAATGGGGTATGAGTCTAGTATCCAGACTTTACCTCCATCATGGCACTTCAAGGAGCGGGGTTCTTTATGAAGGCATCTATATTATCAAACCTCTTCTGCTGGGAATCATTTCTTCCAGGGGCCATAGGACTGGGACCTCATTTAAGCATCAACCACCATGACTAAGATTGAGGTCGCTTCTTAGTGTGCTTCCTCTTGTATCTAGAAATGTCTTAGTCCAATAATAAAAAGGTTTGGTAAGAACAAAAAACAAACCAGAGGCTAATTAAAGGAGATAGGAGCAGCTCCACTCTAGGACTTGTGGACAAAGCACCAGAATAGGACTTATGTGGCTTGATTCAGATTCCCAGTTCTGCCATAGGTTTCTTGTAGGACATGGGAAAAGGGTGAATCATTAATAATTTCAAAGCCTGTTTTATCAATATGTAAAACATAGACTATACATCTTCCTTTCTCCCTCACATGTCATATACATCTAGATTAGCATTTCTCATAAGCAGAAATCATTTCTTCTAGTGTTGCTAAACATCTAGCTACAAAAGTCAACTGGAAACTCCAGGCTGCAGCGTTACAGGTGTATAGCAAACTTCTGACTTTTTTCTGGTCGTTGAATTGCCAGCTACAGCTTCAATCTTCCCTTCTTTCATGAAACACACGTTGTCTGTGGGACAGAGAATGTATCATGTTGTGCAGCTTCTCTCTAGAATAGAATAGAATAGAATAGAATTGAATAGAATAGACTATTTCAGTTGGAATGGACCTACAACGATCATCTAGTCCAACTGCCTGACCAACTCAGGGCTGACCAAAAGTTAAAGTATGTTGTTAAGGGCATTGTCCAAATACCTCTTAAACACTGACAGGCTTGGGGCATTGACCACCTCTCTAGGAAGCCTGTTCCAGTGTTTGACCACCCTCTCAGTAAAGAAATGCTTCCTAATGTCCAGTCTAAACCTCCTCTGACTCAGCTTTGAACCATTCCCACGCGTCCTATCACTGGATCCCAGGGAGAAGAGAGCAGCACCTCCCTCTCCACTTCCCCTGCTCAGGAAGCCGTGGAGAGCAATGAGGTCAACCCTCAGCCTTCTTTTCTCCAAACTAGACAAGCCCAAAGTCCTTAGCCACTCCTCATAGGACATTCCTTCCAGCCCTTTCACCAGCTTTGTTGCCCGCCTCTGGATGCATTCAAGGACCTTCACATCCTTCCTAAATTGCCGGGGCCAAGAACTGCTGGCTGGTTATACTGTGTTTGATGCACCCCAGGATGCGGTTTGCCCTCTTGCTGCCAGGGCATGCTGCTGACCCATATTGAGCCTGCTGTTGACCAGCACCCCCAGACCCCTTTCCGCAGGGCTGCTTTCCAGCCACTCTTCTCCCAATTTATACTTGTGCCTGGCGTTACTCCCTCCTAGGTGCAGAATCCAGCATTTGGACTTGTTAAATTTCATCCTATTAATCATTGTGCAATGCCCCAATCTATCTAGATCCATCTGCAAAGCCTCTTGTCCCTCAAGAGGGTCAACAGCACCTCCTAGTTTGGTATCATCAGCAATCTTGCTAATGCTGCATTCATCCCCGTCATCCAGATCATTAATAAATATATTGAACAGGACTGGCCCTAGAATTGAGCCCTGAGGAACACCTGTAGCCCCATTCACTATGACCCTTTGAGCTCTGCCCTTCAGCCCATTCTTCACCCGGTGCACGTGAACCTACTCACCCCCCAGCTGGACAACTTGTCGAGAAGGATGCTGTGAGGGACAGTATCAAAAACCTTATAAAATCCAGAAAAAATACATCCACTGCCTTCCCTTCATCCACTAGGTGGGTGACCTTATCATAGAAGGATATAAAATTAGTCAAGCAGGACTTTCCCTTTGTGAACCGATGTTGACTGTGCCTGAGGATTGCATTATTCTTTAAATGCCTTTCAATAGTACCCAGTATAATTTTCTCTGTAGTTTTTTCACGAACTGAGGTTAGGCTAACTAGCTTGGGTTTCATTTCTGTTAAGTCATTTGAAGATAAAGTTGCTTTTTAGCCCGGTGGGGGAGAAACCAAACTTCATAGCGGTCTTTTGACTCGATGTGCTGGTGAAACCTATCAAGTTACGTTATGTTGCTAGAAGAATTACAAGTTGCAAGGAGGGCTCTGCTGTGAAAATTCTTTTAGGTGGGCTGCCAAATTGCACCCTTTAATTGCACTGTCAGTCTAGCAAAACATCATTAAAACAGGGAGAAGTAAGTTTGGATCCATAGAACATTTGGTCTGTTCCAATATTTCAAGTTGATTTCTAGATACTGTGGAGACATTTGCAAACTACTACAGATCTCTGCATGCTAGTTTGCTTCCACTTGCACTTTAAAAAGCCGCTATATGAATAGGTAACAGCTTTCCAAGCTGAAAATGAGTGTGAACCATTCTAAAAGTTCACAGGGAGTGTAATTTTTTTTTTCCTATTCATCAAGTTTGCTAGTGCCAGTGCATCACCTTGTTTATCATTCATCTGTAAAATTATATTAAAGTAGCATGAAGAGTTGGAATGTAAAACTATGCAATCCAGGAAATTCACAAGTGCTGTAATTTCTTCCTTGACTCAACCGCATAAACTGGTATTCCTTCGGGGTACGAAGTTTTGCCAAGAAGCTGCAAATAGGACACATCTCTATCTATTTTGTGATATGAAAACAAGAAGTATTAAAGGAAGAGATTAGATTATTATTATTAGATTTCCTTTAATGTCTATCATGATATTATTAATATTCTGATTCCATTTGATCTCTTGGACAAAGGGGATCAGTGCAGTGGAAGGAAATCTTAACTTCAATGTTCCCAGAAGAAGTTGCCCTTTCTGGTATTCACACTGTGGAAGTATCATAAAGCAACACTGGAAGTGCTCTCTTTTTGTCCAGTACCCTACAAAAGGGTACCCTGTTCTCAGCACAACCTCATTCCTCATCCAGGGTCTGCAGATTCCTGCTGACATCCCACAAATGGCAGCTTTGCTCTATTCTGGAGGGTGGTGGATGCACAGCCAGCGAGAGGAAAAAAGAGAAGGGAAACATCATGAGGCCCATCCATGCATTGCTGAGCAAAGACGACTTCCAGATAGCACCTTTTCAGGTGGTGCAAGGGGAAAGAGGAGTAGGAGAGACATTAGCAAAGGCATAACAGGGTCACGTAATCAGAACAGGACTATGCAAGGCTGTGCAGAGCGGGGCATAACACCAGTTTCATGGATAATATTATAGCGCAGTGTCCAGTCAGAGCAGTGTCTAATAATTTTGACCTACAGTACTGCTGCAGTACAGACGTATCTCACCTGGCTTACCCTGTCTCTGTTCCAACCCAGCTCTTTTTAGGCAGGAACATTCTCACTGTTTATATGTTGTTATAGCCCCTAGCCCACTGTGGTTTCCACTTAGTTTAATCTAGGTGAAATGAAGGAATCTAGGTGTTTAATAGCACTATTAAAAATACAACAGTAATATGTATATGCACGTAGTGAAACTGCTGAACATTTCACAGAGAACACAGTACTAGTCCCTTGAGACAGACAGTCAGATTTCCCTCAAGGATAGCTCCTAAACTCTTCAAGATGAAAATAATAATAGTAAAATGATATAGTATAGACTGGACCTTGTTAACATTGGCATATGCAGTGAATAAAATCCATATAAAACTCAGGAGCCAAGTCTAAGTATTTGAGAAAATGTCTGCTAGAGGAAAGGTCTGCCATAAAAATAACATGAATCAGGTGCTGTTGGAAGTTCAGACTATTCCTGATCCTATTCTGGTCATTTCCTTACACGTGGGAGATCATGGGTTAAGTCAACAGTGAAGTAAGAATTTGCAATACAGTTGCTTACAGAGAAGTTGCATCTCCATATGTGAGGGGCTGAATTTGGCCCTTAATTTTGAAAAATTGGCTTGAAGCTAAATAAGCTTCAGAATTAGTAACACATTTTCAGATCACCATGGCTCCTACATCAGAACAAGTTCAGTTGCCCCTGGAGGTGAGAATGTAGGAAGCAAATTAAAGCAATCTTTTGCCATTATGCTAGTGTGTACATCTAGACTAATTGTTGGTACCAGCAGGGCTTTGCTGTGAGGATGCTCTCAGCAGGGCTGCAGTCCTAACCTGTGTCTGTTGCTACAGGGAAAAAAAGCTGTCAGAAAGGGGGTGCAATTGCACAAAAGGGGAAACAGTCCTCGACACAGCTTAAATAAATGCTAATTAAAATAAGGAATAGGTTGCAGGAGGGAGATGGCAGTCTTAATCAGCATAATATAAGGCAAGGGACTGGAAACGCTCCACTAGGATCTGTGCCTGTATAGCTCAGTTTGTTTACAACAAACAAAATCTTCTCAGCTACTGTTACTGTAGCCATGGCAACAGTATTGAGGTTACATCTATCAACAAAGAGAGCAAAACAAAGATAAGGCTGGTGTTTAATAAAGATGAGCCGTGATAATTATACGACAGGCAACAGAGGACTGCAAAACGAATAGCCTGTGCCCCCAACATATGTGACATTCCCTCCGCAGCAATAGAAATTGGATAAACTTGTGACACCAGTGTCACCATTTCCCTAATAGGTGGACAAAAGGCATTGAATATATTCCCACTCCCTTTAAATATTACACGGTGGTGCAAACTCCTTGCCCAATTATTTATTCCATATATAAAGCACGATGGCTTGGGTGTGACAGTGACATCTGAGGTCGTGTCAGAGAGCATAAGAGACAAAAGGATTGCTGAGGCTCACAACCACGATATATCCAAGTGGAAGAAATAATGTATTAAAAAGAAACAGCATTTATACCACTTGGGATATATGCCAAATGCTACTGGGCTTTATCTGCGTATCTGTTCACTGTGTTCCCTTTACTTCCTTATACATTTTGCTATTAGCACGAAATGTCCATGTGGTCCTTTGTGAAGAGGTCACGTGTGATTCAGTTTCCAGGGAATGAAGTCAGCCTGTCTTCAGGAGAAGGCTGAAGAGTAGGAGTCTTCAGATGGTCCCCCGCACTACCTAGTTAGAGACATGCTGAAGAAGCTGTGCTCCAGAAATGGAAATGAGAGTAGGAGACGGAAGGATGTATGATGGGTGACCTAGGAAGTCTCTGCTCCAGCTAATCACATCTGACACACTGGTGGTTCCATTTTGTCACAGGACATTTGTTAGTCCATACACAGGTGAAAAAACACAATTCAAATCATTTGAATAAAAAGGAATGAGCAGAGTTCTTTCAAACAGTGATGTTTGATGGACTTACTCTAGTTACATATGCCAAAAATCAGGTCTATCATTTGGTCACCTGGCCTCCAGGAAACTCTCAAGAAGGGCAAGAGTCCCTGTTAGTCCCATGTCATATCTGGCAGCCCCAAGGTGACGTTCAGGATGCCATAGGGTCTATAAAATGTAATATAGATATAGCCACCTATACTTAGAAAGCTGAATTGCTCTCTCAGCAACTATCAACTTGCTTTAGAAGTTACAGTATGGGAATCTTTTAAGGTAGATTATTTAAGATCACTTGACTTTACGCATCTAAAAGTTAGGAGCTCAGTCTAGGAAGTTAGTTGTCTAGACTACCTCATAAGTAGCTACAGAGAGACTGGCACTTCCAAAAAATGATTCACCACATCTAAAGATAGATGTCTAAGATGAGTCACTCTCTGGAGGTTTTCTGCTGAACAGAGAGAAAGACTAAATTACTAACTTAGAAGTAGCAGATATCTCTTAGGTGGCTAAGCTTAAGTGAGATAAATTTTAAGTTTACTCATAACTTCTTGTAATGATTCCTTAATTTTATTCAGTAATGCATTTACTTTTTGCAAATAGCTGGAGTTGTCACCTGGGATTTTTTTCTTCTTTTTTTTTTTTTAATCAGCAAAAACTAGAGCTATATCATTAAATAAAGCAAGGCGAGGGATCTTTCTCTGATCTTGAGGTCAAGTGACACAGTTTGGCTGAATCCATACAGAGCATTTTTCTTTGCATCTGATCTGTACCCTATAAAGGACCATTGTGCCCCTTAGATATAATTCTGATTTTGTATGATTTTTCTCAGTTTAAAGTATTTGACAATGTGAGACTCAATTGCACATGATGAGAGAGTTGTTACATAGTATGAAACAGAGTTTTTGTTGCTTGCCTTTTGGTGTGGCATGAGGACATGCAGAGTATAAATTTTTTTTAGAACTGTTGGAGTGTATAGAGATGAGTGCCAAGCACGTCTATGTCTTATCCATAATACCCATGAGAAACAATCCCTAAGTATTTATTCCCATAAATTGTGTCTCAAAAAATATTAGGTGGCATGGCCAAGAAAATCCTCAGTGTGCGTGAGTAATATAAATAAATGATGCAGAATTTCAGTATAGATACTGTCAAAGCAACTATTAACTTTAATGACATAGCAATTTTTCCTCCACTTCAGGTTTTCTGTAGGCTTCAATGAAGCTGGGAGAAGGCAAGTATGCTAAAACCATTTAAACTATGCATATGCATCTATAAGTATGTGCCTAAGGGTGAAAAATAAATACAGCGATGTATTTTTGTAGTGTACCTACCTGACAGAAAATGAATGTAGAAGTAAAGCTCAGCAAAGAGCAGTTAATAAGACAATGGAAAAATCCTCTGAGCATTAAAAAAGGATTTTCAAATTGTATGAAGACATGCAGTGTCTCAGGGGGTTGTTAGACAGATAAAATGCCTTTACCTTTCAAATCTGGCTTAACAGAAACCAAAATTTGCTATCTGAAATTAGTAAATATGAAATGCTTACAGTGGCTTTAAGCATAATTGTCCTACTCTTTGGGAACTGCACCCAAACTACAATTGCAAACAGTGTCCTCATTTGGGAAGGTGAAGACTGGTGGAATCATGGCTGCACTCCAGACTTCCTAGGTATGTGAAATACTGCAAGTCTCCAACACACAGGCCCACCGAAATGGCACCATAATGTGACAGAAAATCCTAGTGGCAGAATTCATTTTGTCCTAGGCACAGAGGATTTCCCACTGGAGGACTTCAGAGGCACTTATTTTTCTCCATTAACTGGACAGAAACCTATGTACTTATTTTAAGAGTGTTGCTTCATTTGGCCCATAAAATTGAAGCCTCTATTGTGTGTCTGAGCTTGGCAAAATAAATCCTGCCCAATATTTTATAAAGGACTTGTTTGTTTGGACTTTTTTACACCTACTCTTTCAGCAAAAATTAAATCAACACAGGGCAATTTATTGTATATTTTATTGCAGATTGGTCACTGCTGGGGCTGTAAGATGGACATGAATTTCCCACTGACTCTCTCTGCTTCCCAGTAACCTGTATCTAACACTTCCCATGGGGCTATTCAAACACATGTCCAAGCTGGAACGGTTTGTGGCTGATTATCTTCTCTTTCATGAACTGTGGACTCCCAAGTGTTTCAAAACATTTTGTTAAATAGTTTGGATTCTTGTCTAATTATCATACAAGGAGGAGGTTGTTGATTTTTCACAATGCACACCTCCCCCAGGTATTTCACTCTCAGTGCTCTCTAAAGCAGAGATGTTTTTGAAAATTTAGGCAGCAAAATGCTCCTTCCATACATGTATGTCTTGAGATAATTTTATTCCAGATGATGCCTTCATGAAAGAACTTTGTCCCCTAAATGTATACAAAATGCGTGCAACTCATTTTCAAAAGTGAGCATGAATTGAAGCAGGAAACAAGCAAAGGGAAAAAGAAGTTTTTCTGAGACTAAGACAACACGCATAGTTTAGATACTGGCCTTCAACCTGGGAGAGCTGATTTAATGGTTGACAGTGCTACAGACTCCCTACCTTGGAAAAATCAATTTATCCCTGTATGCCAAAACTACATTAAAGCTAAAGTATGTTTTTCCGTTCAAGTTTACTTTGCCTATTTTTTTCATGTTGTAGGCTTGTAAGTGGAGAAAGCTTGTTATTAACTCTGCCTACCAAACGTAACACAATATGCCATAATTTCAGAGAGCGCTTTAATGAAGGCCGTGTGGGCTTACAAGGGTTTTCTACACAGGTAGATGGGGTTTCTATGGGCTGGATCTAAACTGAAACCCTGCATGTTCTCTGTGTCACTGCAGGATGCCTATAACCCTGTGCTATATCCTCTTTATGCCAATATTTCAGAAAGTCTTACCTGAAAAGTGTTACCAAGGTGGGAGTCCAGATCCTGGAGAAGACGGAGAAAAGCACCTCTGCAGCTGCTCTCTGGCCCTAGAGATGCTGCTAGGCGAGGCGGCAACACAGGGGATATCAATGCAGGTCACTGCTCTGCAATTGCTGCTGTAGCTGCCTCCTGCCACGTACACTGGGCCCCATCTTTCACATCTTGCTGGAGTGCTGCCAGGAAGGCCCAGACCGAATCAGAGGGGCAAGTGCAAGGATTCAGCCTGCCTTAACTTTAAGAGGGTATGTATGACCTATAGTGTATATATGTCTACATAGACATCGATGTAGTTCTTGATCTGCAGGATGTAAGGATGGGATCAGGAGATGAAGAAAAATCGTGACACCTGCATTGCTCTGCTCCGTTATTGCGGTGATCCCCCTCAACCAGTACAGTTTCAGCTGTGTTCAGACACAGAAGTGGCCAAAATTTCCCATGAGAGATACCAATATGATTAAATGTTGTTCTGTTTATATGAACTAGAATATGTTGTAGGTTTCTATTAGGTGTTTAGATCTTTAGAGACTGTCAGGCCAGGAGTCAGATTTAAATACATCGCTGAAGCAAACTGGCAAATCAATAGATAAAGGATAGTGAATCCTTAGAAAACCTCCCAAAGTCCTTTTCAATCTGTGGCTACCTCCTGCCCTCCTGGTAGCCCTTAGCTTGCCTCCAAAAGCTTGGTGGTTGGGTTCAGAGGGAAACCTCAAACTGCCTTACCAGATGGCCAGGAAAAAAAAAAATCTCTAAGTGAGTAATGGAAAATTTAGGCTGAAACCAAGGGTAAGTGAGATCTATTAGACTGTAGACTGATCTCTAGAGACAAATGGTGGAAACTGTTGCATGAGTCATTTCAATGTGGACTGTAAAAAGTACTGGAAAATATACCTCAGGGAGTAATCTTGCATTGGATGAGGGATAATGTAAGTGATTTACACTAACAGGTCTTTTCCATCTTTAATTTTGATGAATCTATGATCCCTAGCAAAACAGACTTATTTCCTCAGTTTAATATACCACAATCTGGAAGAGAATATGACAGAAGTGTTTGGGGATGTGATCTTTCATACAGCCCAGTCAATGCCAGAAATCAAGCTGCCAGCACACAATACCATTTTGTCACTGTCACTGATCCACACAGTAAGGCAGATGAAAGATTTGGGATGCTGGGTTGGTTTAAGGTGGGTTTTTTGCTTTTTTCTCCCCTTATTAAGTGAAAGTGCAGGCCATATGACCAGTGCAAAACCTCTGCAATAAATACAGAAAATTCATTCCCATCACTTCCATTTCACGATACATCATTCCTTCTAGCTTCTCTGGCCCACGGTCTCTTTGCTAATGTGATGTCGTCTGCATTGTCTGCAAGAACATTAAAAGGTACTTTGACTCATTGTTTTTGCCTTAAGAGCGCACATTTGCTACCCCCTTCATAAAAGACGGGAATCACCATCTGCGGGTTTTGTGGGTTTTCTTTTTTTTTTAAACAAACAAATCAGGCTAAATCACTGGAGAGCTGCATTATTCTAAACAATTTATGAGACAGTCTGCCTCACTGTATTTTCCTGTAGAAAGGATTGGGCTGATTTTATAAATGATTTATTACTGTTTTCTTCTGTAGGCACCAATAGACTAGACAGAAAAATCAAAGTAAATTGAATGCAAAGTAGTCAGTTTTCTTCCTTTAGAGTGGAACAACACACACACACACGCACACATCCATAGGCGTACACTAAATATTGTTAAAATTTGAAAGAAACTATCTGGTTCATGAAACAGAGACTGTGAAAATAGCAACATAAAAATACGCAATGGACTAACATTAACTGTGAATATAAAAAGTGGTAAGCAAGGAAAGATTTACAGCTGCCTGTGGAGAGAAACCGGCTTGTTTGCTTAGTGGCTCAAGAGCTGATTAGGGCCAGGTGACTTTTTTTTTTCCCCCTGGAAATTGTTTTCTGACTGTCGGAGGAGTTGCAGCAGGTAGTAAATTCTGGTTGACTTTTGATTTGACTGCAAGTTAATATTTGTATTTCATTTGAACCAGGAAACAAAACAAACCCAAAAAACATTCAAAGGGGCAAAACCCTCAGTCAGGCCAGTCCAGACACATACAGTTTATATATATCTGCCGGTCAAAAGTCAAACAAGTCAACAAGGATTATTTTTGCCCGTTAGTAATTTTGCCAGACATACTGACGAAGGTGAATAATCATTTGGCCATTAGTCCGTGAGTTAATAAGCTAATTCCGCTATACTTTAACAGTTCCTAAACTAGCCACTTTTTAGCTAGTTTAAGTATATCTACAAAAATCTATTGATGTGCACTTAAAATAAGGACACCGCTTGCTAATGTTGTTTACAAATGACAAATATTTTAATAATAATTTTAACTGAAGATGTCATATATTTATACTTTCATTGTTACACTCCGTTGAAAACACTTTACCAGAAGAACACAACCTAACGACAAACCAATTTTATAGCCCCCATTTATAGAGAACAATGGCAACTTGCTAATACAGCATCATGCCCATGTCGACTGATCAGAACTGTACTGTTAAATGTACCATTTTTTCTGTGCTCCCAGTGAGCACGAAACCACAAACCCATTTTAATTTTACAGAGACAAATTAAAAGAGTTAAGCATCTTCATTACAGTGCAGCTGTCGTAAAAACTGAGATAGAAAACAGAAGTGAAAGTATCTTCAAATCACATCCATATTGGCATCTCACAACTGCAGCCTGATTGTATTGTTAATTAATTCTCTAAATGCACAATAAGCCAAAGAGACAATTTATAAAGCATACTTGTCATTTAATTAGTAAATTAACTTTTTATCTCAAACGTTTCTCCATTTAATTAGTAGGTACTGAAGGCCAAGATCACACCAGCTGGAGTTTGTAAAAAGAAAAAATTATTTCATTTATCTAGTCAACAACTTTTAGCAGAGTGGTCTGTGAGTTCTCTTCTGCCTGGTTATTTATGCTTTGCCATTATAAAGCAGAATGTGGAAATAAAATTTCAAAGATGAGTTAATATTGTAATTCACAAGATCAAGTTTGTAATTATTCATGTCTTCAGTTTTACTTAATTATACTTAACTTTTGTACTGCCATGTTACTCACATGAAGTCAATTAAATGTACAAGTGTTTCTTGGACCAGACCCTCTGTATAAATTAAGGAGATTTGGAAATTGCTCTCTGAGAAGTGACTTGTTACAAGATGCTCTGTACTGAGCACATATGGAAATGAAATGAAAATAGAAATGACTAGCCTGAGACACTGTAAATCTTAAATGGTTCTGCAGTTTTGTACAGACTTCTTTAAATACAGGCAAGTTGCTACGGGCCACTCTAACCAAAGCGTTAGATGACCCGGCGATGTTAGATGCTAGATAGATGCCCTTTTCATACCAGAGTCAGGAAGAGTTTTGTGTTTTCATGATTCTCAACCTTCACCTGAAGTTATGTTTTTTTTCTTCCAAAGAACACAGTTTGTTTCAAACTTCTTTTAAAATAAGTCTTCTAGGGATGGAAATGGTGGCAGCTTCCTCATATGGAGAGTCCACAGAGCACTCTCCTAGGAAATGAGCAGTTTTTTCCGCAGACTGAAATGATGCAAGTCTGTGTCTCTCCTTAAGCAGAAGCTTTTCTTAGTCACAAGGGGAGGCAGATCTAGATAAATCCGAGGGATGAGAAATGCTCCACACTTTTCTTGTTGAGGTTGTGCCAAAGTATAGGTTTTCAGAATTTCAGACTTGCTCAGAAGCACATACATTTTATTTAAGTATCACTTCAGGGGTCTAAGTATTTCTGGATGCTTAGTTGCTTTTCACTCCTGTGAAGTGAGGATGATAGCACTTCCCCATCTCACTGGGTGTTTGAAGTATTCTGGAATGATGATAGATACATAGTATATCCCTTTTCCCAAGCATATTAGGTGGAACTTACTGAAAAATCTTATATTCCATATGTAAAGTATTGAAATTATATCTCTTGTTCCGATTCTCTTTTTACTCTCTCAATCAAATAGTAATATTTTGGTCTTAACAATATTGTCTAAGAGCATTTGGTTGAGAGGAACGCGCAGCTTCTGACTAGTTGACCTTAAAAGTTGATTTCCCCAGCCATGACTCATAGCTTAAGTAAAAACAAAAATGCACACTGCGAAAGGAGTAGATGATTTTGAATCACTCAAAAATATGGGAAGGAAAATGTAAATTGTTTAAGAGAGACACACTGCCAACTTAGGCTAATTCATTACTTCTATTTCCGTAATAAAGAGGCTTCAGTGTATGGTGCCATGGTGGTTGTGTTATTTTACAACAGATTCTTTCCCTTATAAGAGAAGGATCACGATGATCTATTCTTTAATAGATATTGACAAAGTCAAGGATTCCTGTTCTTAAAAGTCAAAATTACCCTAAGAGGAAAATCTTCAGCTATAAGATATTCAAGTCAAACAAACAGAAAAATAAATATTTACAACCCTAAGGCAATCAGACAAAATGCAAAACTGCACATCAGATTGATTGGCCCAATTCTACACAGAGAGAGAATACTCTTAAAAAATGCTGTAAGTCAGTCTGTATTAGTGTTTTAAATCTGGTGAATTGAGATTTGAAATACATTCGTCTCTACACATACATGCAGCCTATTTTCAGAGAACGTTCAGGGAGTACTGCAGCTGACATACTCTCGAGAAGGCAAGAAAATCAGAGGTACAGGTTCAGATCTGCCTTCTAGTTATTTTATAATTCTGTTTAGATATGCATCTTATAAGATATAGTTTCTGAGAGGCAAGTTTCCTTCTCTCCTGTCCCTGAATGAAAGCTGGAGGGACTGTCCAGGGTCAAACCTGGCACAGGAGTCTTGTGCTCTCTCTAGATAACCTACTTTTGCATTATTCTGTTAGAACCATGCAGTGAAATTTCTGATTGTACCATAAGTAGTACTTTGGTTTGGTTAATTTTTATTAATTTACTTTTTTTTTTTACCTGTAGGTTACTCTGCAGAGTAATATAGAGTAATTCCAGCCCATGATTTTGGTCAGCTGTACCTGTGACTGAGAAAGTCTGGTAAACATCATGAATGAAAGCTGGAGAATTACTAGTTATGAAACTGGTACCTAAGTCCCCCTCGCAAGACACATGGTAGTCCAGCTAAGAGCGCTATGATCATTTAAATATACTCTACCAGCATGGTGGTTTACTCGAGGAGGAGGAAACACTTTTTTTGATTCCTGAGCAAAAGAAGTGCAAATAAGTGCAGAGACAGAACTTATTTCTCAGCAGTTCAGGAAACCAACAGTCCCCTCTCTCCTGAATTTCACTGCTCCGAAAGCGAAGGATTAGCGGGAAGTTCCTGAGACAGGAAAAGCGGAGCCAGAAGGGAGGTGTGAGAAGAGAGATGGATTTACTTCTGTTCTCACCAAGGAGTACGTGAGAAGGGTGTGAGTGGTGACAACCACTTTTAGCGTGACCTTCCCTCCACACTGTAAGCCTTCAATGATAACGCAGTCATCATGGAAGATCTCCAGGGAAGACAGAGCGTTCATGGTGCTCCATGGGATCACTCCCTGCTTGGGCTGAGGAGAGGAGGAGAACGGAGGGGTGGGAGTATGAGCACTCAGGATTATTTTGAAGTTCTCACATTTGCAGAGAAATGTTGGAAAATTGGAAAGCATTGAAAAAGGTATAAAAGAAATGATTCAGGAAATGGAAAACATGCTTAAATTTGATAGATGCTTTAATTTATCTGAGGGAAATTTTAAAGAGAGAGATTCAATGTGACCTGTATATACCAACACACATAAGAAAGCTATGAAGAGTGGATCTTTAATATATACCTATCATTTGAAGCTTCTTCAGATGAGAAATAAATAAAATGATTTTTTTTTTTTTACCCTGAAGGAAGTTTACTATTAGAACAATACATATAGATGTGTGCTGATTTCTCCATTGCTTAAGGTCTTTAAATCATGACTGAAGGTTTTTATTTTGCTTTATGAAATTGGCACAGAAGCTTAAAGAGAAATCACAGGCTTGAAAAACAAAGTTTTGGGATATGTTTGACAGAACAGTCTTTTTTGGCATTTTAAGTCTATTTCTATAAAGCAATGAGTTAGATTTTGATAAACTTGCGAGTTCATCTTCAAAACTTCCTACACCAAAATGAAAACTTTTGTTGTCTTAGATATGCCATTGTTTTAGGAAGCTCCTGAATTCAGGTATGAGAGAGATAGGAGGAAACATTTGTCCATACTTATTCCATAAAATGCCATAGATGATCCACCAACATCAAGATTTTTAGTTTCCACTTGCAGTGCATACTGTGTATCTCCAAATCTCCTGATCTGCAAAAGGTATAAGACTGTTAAAGAAGCTAAGTGATTTCGATACTCACAGGGTATTTATATCTCTCATCCTGCTGCTTTAAATGGGGTTTATATGTTGGCAAGACTTCATGGAGCCTTTGAAAGTTTTTGAAAATCCAAGACCTAGAATTGTACAACTGTGAATGTCCAGGATAAAAACCCTATTTATGGATTACTGTCAGATGTTGCGTGAAGGTATTTGTTATGAAGTTGTGGTTCCATAAGTGAATAATTACAAGCTTATTTGTTTATGTGTTTGTTTTATTGCTTAATACGTACCCAGATGGTGGTTTCTTGAAATCATATCTGTTATTACTAAGGATTACTAATTTGTCTAATTTTTATATTTTGTTTTATCTGCTTTTCTGTGTGCGCAGAAAAAAAAAAAATCTGTTTATTTTAGCTTTTCTATTCTAGAATGAATTATCTTAAAAATTACAGGATTTCCCATGCAAAGATTTTCTTGTGGGTTTAATACCTAAAGGACTGTTCCGTGTTTTACTCTATCACTCTCCTTCCCTGTGAGATTTAAAACAGAACATGTTGTAAGGTACAATAGTATAGATATTGACAACTCCTCTTCTAAATAGTTTTTGGCTGGAGGAGGAAATGATCAGCATAATTTTTATGGCAAATTTGCAAAAAATTATTTTTTGCATGAAAAATGATTTGAACATGGATTCAGAGGAATTTTGCACTCGCTTTTTAAAGGTAATCTTTGACTAAAGTAATCTTTGACTAAATATAAAAAAGGGAGAAGAGGGGGAGATCACACTAGTTAACTACCTGGTTAATGAACTCAGCAGACAAAGATGAACTTTCTTTTTCAAGCAATAGCCAAACAAAAATTTACATAATTTTAGTACAGGACTTGGAAATAAGTGAATTAGATATCAACTACATAATCCTATTTCCATAAGTCACTCTTAAAAATATAAAGCCTAGTAACTGGATTTATGATCCAGTTTATGTGTGGATTTGTCATAGACTTGATATTAGGGACTAAGATCAAAACTAATTTAAATGCCAGAATCTAGAATAGGATGAAGGTGGAATTCTGTTGCCTAAAACCAAAGCAATGCATGTGGGCACCCTCACTCAGCTGCCATCTAATGTCAGAGGCATTTCAGCATTTTCTGAGACTCTTTTTTTTTATAATATAAAATTATTTTTGAAAGCTTCACATGTAGCCTTTTAATTTTAAATCAGCTGAGGACAACGGTCTGACAAAGGGCCACTGAGCACCAGATCCAAACTCCACCTTGTTCAGTCTTTGTGGTCCAATGCATCTGGCACTTTGTTTTGAACAGCAGACCAGCTTCAGAAGAAAAAAAATACGCAGTACTCAAGAAGAGTTTGTACCTTGATGTTTAGGGCATGTTTGAGGTAGATGACAGCTGTGGTTTAGAAATCTCCCTTATAGAGACACAGTTGCTGACCCTGACTGCAGAACTATTGATTAAAAGAGGACACGATCTGGCAGTTTGGTGACTATTCTTCAAACAGAAAAGAAGGGCATGTGACCCTTGGAAAAAAGGGGTCTGGCTGCCCATTTTCAAGAGAGAGATTTCTGAACTGTGGATTACAAGAAGATAAAGCTCTATCATGCATTAAAAATTTACTTATCTTGCTCTTTTTGACTAGCTATCTGACTGGAGTTGTTTTGGATCCCTCTCTTTATCTCTCCCTTTGCTGTATGTGCTTTATTGAAGATGCTGGATTCCACTCCAGGGTATGACTTCAACAGGTACCCTGTAGTGTTTAGACTACAAAGACCTTTCTGAATGAAATGATGAAGGACTAACTATTAAAAATCTTAAGTAAGAATTTATGAAGGAATCTGCATGGCAAGTTACTGAATAACTTTCATCCTGACGTACATCATATATGGATCCAAAAACCAGGTAACAACTGGACATCTTCCTAAATACAGTACCTGCTGTATCATTAAAAGTAAAGGAACTACTCATAATGTAGGCTATTATGCGAGCTTAGTAAAGGTAGGAGAATAGAACTGACAGAAACATGCCTATTTTTATTTTTCATTGTCATTCTTCTGTGTGCTAAATCCACATTATATTCATTCCAAGATTCTTCTACTCTGTTTTTCTTACTTTTTAACCTGCTCAGCATTTCAGATTTTCTTTATTTACCCACTGTTTTGCTTAATCCAAGCTAATTATCACATAATGGGAAACAGTGTGTTCAAACTAGTACCAGCTAATCTCTGAATATCTAAAATGTTATGCTTTCAGAGGCAATTCAGGAGAATCTGCCTTATTTGAGCAGCTGACAGAGACAACATGGTTTCCATAAAGAAATGCCTTCCAGCTCTGGGAATGGGAAGCCCAAGTAGTGTCTGCATTGCTACCTCCAGGAAAGCAATTTAGATCTCATGGTGGTTGTAAACATTGGATTCCTCTTTTCAGAATAACGACATTTCCCATCCTGTGACTCCTTACAGCCCAAATGCTCCCCAAAGCACTGTGTGGATCACTTGCACCCCAAACCACCAAAATGACGCTCTCTTTCAGGAAGAAGAGGAAGGCAGTTGGCAGCCAAATTACATCAAAAGGCAAGAGGGCTCTGTTTGAATCACTGGTTTCATGTAAAATGTCCAACTCTAATGAAAAAGACCACTTTTGGTACTTGAAGTTATATATGCTGCAAAGCGTATGGGGGAAAGAAGACTGAACACTTGTTATGAATCTCTGTTATTAGTCTAGTTCTCAATATTGCAAAATGGATGCTGACATTAATAAATGGGTAAGTGCCAACACAAGTAGCCTGCTGGACTAAGGAGCTGTTCAGATGGCACATCCTTCCCCGAGAACCAGTGTGCAACCAGAAGTTCCTTAACTCAGTTGTGTAAGTCAAGAAAATGCTGAACACTGACTATATTACCCCCCCCCCCCCCCCCCCCCCCCTCCTTTTTAAAGAGCTCTCCTTTAATTTTAGTACAGGTGAACTACGGATCACTGATGACTGAAATAACAGAGCACAACGGAGCAGAGTAGTTCCTGGAGCTTGACATATTCAGCCTACGCTGGGACTGTGTTTGTTTAAGGACCCAAAAAATAACATTCTGTGGCTCTTCCTGTGAAAGCTATCCAACTAGCAAGTTTTTTATCCAAAAGAGAGCTCTCCTTTAATTTTAGTACAGGTGAACTACGGATCACTGATGACTGAAATAACAGAGCACAACGGAGCAGAGTAGTTCCTGGAGCTTGACATATTCAGCCTACGCTGGGACTGTGTTTGTTTAAGGACCCAAAAAATAACATTCTGTGGCTCTTCCTGTGAAAGCTATCCAACTAGCAAGTTTTTTATCCAAAAGAGATTTTTTTTCCTTAACAGAGAGGAATTTCCCTCTATGTCTCATCCCATTACTGTTAGATGTATCTTTTTGTGATTAATAGTTTGTGATTGCTCCATCCACAGATAACTGTCTTGATTGATCAGTAACATCTTTCTTCTCATGACTACTCCATCTGCACATGAATACTGTATCAGCCCACTTCACAAACTCTATTGTATTCAAACTCGTCTCTATTTCTTCAATGATTTGTATGAGAGAAGTAGAAAATATTTTTTTAAAATCTTTGTTTTACCAGATACTGACTGCTTTCCATTTTTCCTGCATTTCTTCCCATGACAAAGATTTTTTCATTAAAATCTTTCCCTCACAATAAAAACGTACAATTCATTCACAAACAATAGTAACTTCAATGTGTTACAATCCTGTCGATTGGCCTCTCTGCTCCAAGGTTTGTACAAGAAATAATTTCCTGTGCAAACAAATTATAACAAAAAGAGAGACAAAAGGAGAAGAAGGGACCGCAGAGGTTTCCTGTGAATCAACCTTAGGTCAGGGCTAGATGCTGTATTCAGATTTCCTGAGCTTCAGTCCTGTTGCTGCACAATACAACCAACCTCACCGTATATAATGCTAATAGGGAAGATTTCTGTTTCAGAGAAAGTATAACACTTTGACTATGGCCTGATGTTCATGGGTGCTAGCTAACAGATGGTTGTCATCTGTGAAAGTCCAGACACTTTTATTTATACATCTATGCCAACTGTAAATATAAGAAAACTTGGCTTTTGTGTTTCTCTCTATGTACATAATAATTTACAGTAAATTAAGGTAGTGTGTTTGCTCAGAAATCTGGACTAAGCATCCCTTATTAGCAGTCACACCGTATTTAAGTTTATAGCTGTGTTCTGTGTCATTCTAGTACATGCTGTTTATGAAGTGCTTTGAGGTTCCTTGCAATGAAAAATGCCATTTAAGAGTGAAATATTATAATAGTGGACTCTTAGTTTACACATTTTACTTTTTCAGAAGATTTTCTTTCAGTGTAGTCTGTGTAGTGGCAGTTAAGTGGATGGTTAGTGGTCTCCTCTAGGTAGTTATTAGTCTTCATTTCTGTAAGTGAGCTTCCTTGGCCGCAGAGACATGGTTGGCTTGACCTGTTCACTTCCCGTAAGTGTCATACCAGAGACAGCAAAGAAAGACAAAACGTGGCTTGTGCTCAAATATGTGCATGCAAACAAACAGGACAACCTGAGTTCTGCTACTCTTATTTCAATTGCCAGAGGCTGAGGAAGGTTCACGGAGTATTTTTACATTGTTCTGAAGAAAGACCACGACTACGGGATGCTCTCCATGCCTTGAATATGAAAACACATGGGCTTCGATAAAACTGTTCTCCCCCCCTGTTCATGGACTTGCTATCGGAGATCTGTACGGTCCATTTCTAAGTGGTTAATACGGAGGGAGCTGGGATTGAGAATTTAATTGCATAGGAACAAGGTGTATAAGGAAGAGTTTGGCTGATTGATGGGAAGTCTATATGCCAAAGCAAGCAGCAGATTTCATAGGACCAGACAGGTTTGTATGTCTGCATACATGAAAGTACGTTGTGTTATAAAAGGATGATCATGGCAAGAGCTTTTCTACTGCTTAGTGGGAACGGAAAGCTATCAGAATAGTGCTGAGAGAGCCAAAGAGGTGGTCTGTGCACCTGCCCTAGTACCTGCGTCCTACACTATAAATGTGTTAAGAATGGCCCTGAAAAACTTAAAAACTGTTCTTTAAAAGAGGGTTAAATATTAATTTCTATATGCAGGTGGAAATGCTGAACCATACAACTAAGGATCAGGGAATAGTTTGTGGGGCATTAGCTCTGCTAAAAAGGATCTGAGAGTTATTAAGGATAATAAAAATTTCTTGATGCTGTGAATGTGGCTTATGATTTTGTAACATATAAATAGAAATGACATCTGTAGCATAAGTAATTACTCTGATCTACTCTACACTGCTGGAGTATTGAACTGAAATATTTGAGGCAGCTTTGGACTCTACACATCAAGAGAAACATGAATAGTCCACAGAATATCAACAAGCAAGATCCAAGGTATGCAGACCATAGTCTGAGTTTCCTTTCCCAGTGGGTATAGCTGACGTGCTATGTCAGGGAAGAGGACTATATGATCGGCTGAGTTCTCCAGTTCCAAAATCTGTGGTCTCGTGTCAAATGCACTTTATGTGTCTTCAACCTCTCTTTGCATATTCAGATAAACTCCTTTTGCTTTTTGGGAATAACTATATCAATGTTCTTTCAAGGTAAGTCTTACAAAACTTTTGCATTCTGGAACATCTTGGCCACCCTTATTCTAAAGCTTCATTATCAAGTTTCCCAATATGTCATCCAGATTTCAGAGTTAATGTACTCATCAACAGCACAGTCAGTTCAATTTTGTGATGCAGCTGAAATATCTACCTAGCTAAAGGTTTAAGGTACTCAAAGAAGGAAAGAGCAGAATGGGAAATGTACAGATTAGATCTGACTATGGCATTTCTATTTTTTTAATATATTTTTTTCTGTTTTCTGGCAGGGATTGAAATCAAAACTATTTACAAACAAATGTTATTTTCAGGTAATTCTCAGTGTGAACAATTCTGTCTTTCTTTCTTTCTTTCTTTCTTTTGTTCTTTCTTTCGTTCTTTTGTTCTTTCATTCTTTTTTAAAATTTTTGTTTCTGTACATGACTTTTTTGCTGAAGTTTGAATATAATACAAGTTAACACAAATAGATTGGAAAAATAAAGTTTTAATAATATAGAATATTAGAAATTCTTGAACCCACCTGAAACAGTGATTTCTTTTCCACTTCTCAATTCATAACTGCTCTTAAGATTTCAGAGTCTCCCTTCCTGACTTGAGGTTGGGGAAAAAGAGAGAAAGAGGGAGGAGGTAAGGAAAAAGTATGTATTTTTCTTATCCATAGAGTCTGAAGTAATTTTTTCACCCAGTTGTCATTAGACCATCCAGTGGTGCCTCAGGTAGCCTGGCTTTCTTGGTGAGAAAGAAGCATCCAAAATGATGAAAATTAACAGATCCAAAATGAACTCATGCCTTCAGGCATTGCTTGTTGCTCTTGATTTATTAAAGGTAAAGCCAAGAGAGAAAACCTCCAAATTTGGGCAACTTAATAAAATGTCTGAAATTTGGGGTTCAGCCTGCGATCTCAAACGACTGCAGGGTGTTACTGCAAAAGGAAACAGATCTTGGCCTCCTGACCCTCCAGATAATATGCAATCCATTATAAAATTTCATCAGCTATGGAGTCAAGATTTATGTAAAGTTAAAATATGCATTCTCATTTTATATATCACTATAGAAGCACTCAGGATAGATGCAAACAAAGATTTTAAGATTTCATTTTTTCCTTTCTAATGCAAATGTTACAGTTATCCTAGTAAAAGCAGATTTTATGGTACCTGAACATCAATAGACTGACTTGACTTGGCTAAAAATGTTTGGCACTGAGCCTTGTTCATCACACATCATCTAAGGAGTACAGCTTTGTTAACCTCATTACTCACCATTCTTTATTTTTTTCATGTAGTCTAACAGAAGTATATGAAAAGGGAACAACTGGTTAAGTTAGGGTAATTTTGTTTCCAACTTTCACAGCAATAAAAAAAAAAAGGAAAAAAAAAAAGGCAACCTAGGAAGCACAGCACTTGATCATATTTTCCCTTTGGAAATAAAACTTTATTAATATTAAAATAATATCTTCTTATTAGTTCTTTTCTAAAATGTTGCCCCTTAGGTATATATCAGAACTGAAGCTTTGCAGCTACTGCTTGTCAGTTAAATCTGAATATCTCTGCTGGTTTCCCATTGGGTTATCCTTATAAATTTTTATTTTATAACTCTATGTGTATATATTTATGTAAGGTTGTGTGTGTGTGTGTGTTCTTTTTTATTACAAAAACATTAGTTTGCAATGGGATATGAATAAAGATATACGTTAATAGCTTATAAGGCCTGCAGTAATTATGTTTTCCTCTGTATGTTTTAAACTTGCATGCTGACACTTCACTCCCTCAGTAGCCGTCTTGCATATTAGCTTCTCATGTGCTTTCTGAAAGGCAAGGGTAAAATTCCCTTCCTCTTAAAGACATCGAGAGCACTTCTCTATTAATAATTCCCCAGAAGAGAGAGAATATATTAAAAATGTATAGCATGAATATAATATCCATTGCTGTATTTTTTGCCCCCATAAGTATAGCTCGCTGAAAACTTTACAAGAAAATTGTTGAAGCAGGAAAAAACAACCTGTTATGAAGACAAAAAAAAAAAAAAAATCTGGACAAAAAAATGGATTCTTCTAAAGTGAAAAAAATACGGATTTTCTAACCAGACCTATCTATAGAAAAGATGCTATTTTGAGGTTTCCATACAAACCTATGTTTCCTTCCATGAGATAATAATATGTGCTGTCATGAGGTGTTATACAATTCATTTCACGAATCTGTAAGATTTTGGATGTGGCAAAGCTTTTGTGCTCAGAAAATGACTGTAACATCAGTGTTTTCCTCTTCACATTCTGCTATAGTTTGTAGAATAAATAATTCATTACAAAGACGTTAATAAGCAATCTTATCATTGTAAGCATTTTGATTTTTTTTCTTCTTTAGATCGTTGAGCCTTTAAAGTATCTTAATCTGGGATATTATCAAACTTTTAAAGCCAGTAAGTAGAAGAAATAATAATTATCCAAATCTTTTGGAGCAATACAGGCCTTTAACTTCATGTGATTCTCTTAAGATGTTTCCTCAGGATACTTCCTTGGCTTGCAGGGGGCAGGGCCATGAGAAAGGGAGGCTTCAATAAAAATATTAGTTTCCATACAGTGGGTGAATTCCATGTAGACTGGCTGCTGCCAGAGCAGTCCTCATCTACAGTTTATATATAAAAGACTTTTTATGGTATATCTTCTATATGGTATATAGAAGATACATATATATACACACACACCACATATACGGTGTGTATATATATACACACACCATAAAAATGGTATATAGGGTATATCTTCTACTACTGTCATGGCATCTGAGTATACTTCACTTGAAACTGCTATGACTCTCCTAATGGACTTCATGCAGTCTGTGTCATTTCTTCCACTTCAGGATTAAAATTTTGCTTGGTAGTGTGTATAAAGCTTCCCACAAAGCCGCGTCTGCCCCTTGTGGATGGGTTTTCCCCTGTATTCATGTAAAACCTGCATTAGGCTTGACATTTAGTGCGAAGCATAAGCAGAAATTAACATTAAGGCTCTAATTGAGGTAGGAAAGTGATTCCGTAATAAAATCTAAACCGCATCTTGATTGTAATCAAGAAACAGGAGAAAAAAAAGATGATACCATTTGGTATTTAACAAAAAGTAACACGTACAGCTTTAGGTATGTAATTTCCTTGGGTGGCATGAAAATGAAATGCAAAGCATATAAAAACAAAAAATCTATTCAAGTGCCTTATGGAATCATAAATTGCAATGACATTACAATGAGAACAACATGATTTGCCCAGTCAAAAGCAATTATGTTAAGGTAAAGGGGGAAAACAAGAAAGCTGTGGTCATCATAAACATTGTCAGCCCAAATCTGCATCTCTGTGCCTCCTAAGCCAACTTGCCTTATTATTTGACTTACATCTCAAAAAAATTAATTTTTTTCCTTGATGAAATGGGCCTATCATGTCTGCAAAAATGAACTTTCTGTCCAGTTTATCTTTTTAACTGTTCATGCTCAACAGTTATTTTATTATTTTTCCTTTTATTTCATCCCTGAAATGTTCCTGTTGATTGCTTTATATCGTGCTGCAGACACAGGCGCAATTGCATAATGAACTGCTATGATCTAATGAGCACATTAACCTTCAAACTAATAAAAAGGCATATTTGTCCTTTATACGTGTCAAATGTACTGTGCATTGAGTTTCTTCTTGACCTGTACTTTTGATGTTGGTTGTGTTTTAATTGAACTTGTAATTAACAGGACAAGACTTATTTTCCCTTTCAACACAATTGCTCTTATAAGTCACAGTCTTGAAAGGTGCTGCACACCTTTAATTGGCAATCACTGAAACGTCAGGGTGCTCAGCATTTCACAGAAGTGCTCAGCACCTTGAGATTACCGATAAATAATAAAGGGTTACAGAAGATCAAAAAATCAAACGCTCTGTCCATTTGATCACAGCATGAAGACAAGAGAGGTGAGATACAAAGTTTAGAACGTACCCCACGCTTTCTGGATGAAAATGTGTGAGATATTTTGCTGCCATACTTATCATGGCAACTAGCCAGTCCTTGTGCATGAGGCCAGCGTGCCAAAATCCGTTCCCCACCAAGGAACGCAAGTCACCTACCTTCCAACACTGAGCAATGCTTTTTTTGTTTTGGAGGCAGTGAGGAGCAGTGACCAGGATAACAGCCTACGTGCCGGAACATCTGGACTCTTCCTTCCTCAGTTTGCTGCTAACTTTGTCTATGACCTAAGACAAGGATCCGGACTGGCTGTCATGCTTTCCACCTAGCAAGACCGCAGGCATCATGGCCTGGCTGTGCTGATTGTCTGGATCCCAATAAATTCTCCCCCTTGCTCTTCCCCAGACAGCTGTATGGGCTGATATGAAGGCAATAAGGCAATATGAAGATAAGGGTATGGGGGCTCCAGGGACGACTACTGTAAAACTGTTGAAACACAGCCACTGGGTTCCTAGTATGAGCTGGTAACTCTACTCACTATCCAGTGTTTTTCTGGATATATATGTAATAACGAATTCACCCGAGGGATACTTGTGCTGAGGTCTCAGCTTCTTCATGAAGAAAACACATCTTCCATTACAAGATTGCTATAAAACTGGGATTATCGAAATAGGAATATATAAAGAGATTATACACAGAGTATCTGATGGACCATAATAATAAGTACAACTGTTCATGAATAAGAAGGTTGCTTACAGGTGTTGTTCCTAAATACTGAATATGGTCTCATTCACTGTTAGTAATTGCTAAATAAAAGAATGATGTATTGAAAAAAAATCATTCTGTGCTAAAGATGTTGTCAACCACTAGAGGGATATTATGAAAGGGTAAGAAAATAACTCTTATAATTCTCTTCTCCTCTGGAGGCCTCTTCATGTATTGCACACTCTTCATGTATGGTACATGGTAAAGTTTTTCCTCATGAGCACCAAGTGTCCTGACCTTGTTCTCCCCTTCATTTCCTGGACATGATTTTTGCAAGGTTCACAGAATACAAAAGATGTCACTATTGCCCCTCCTTTCTTAAAATACAGTGTATTGCCTTGAGCCAAATAGAAAAAAAAAACCCTAAAAAACCCCCCTGTGGTGTTCTGCAGGCCTGTAGTGCTAGAAAAAATACCTCAGTGAAAAATCAATTTACATTTGGGACATGCAGGGGATTCTTGGAGATATTTAAGGGGCAGGTTAGATGGAGAACAGCACTAGGATCGAAGTGTTTTGAGCTCTAAATCTCTATCACTGGTCTGCTGTATTCTCTCAGAAAACTCAAGCCATCTCCATATTGTTGAGTTCATGTAAGTTTCCTTAAGAAATCTAAGATGGTAATATCTAATTCACAGAAATCTTAGGAGGCTTCTATACATAATGGTGGCACATGGATTTTTATCCCATGATTCTGGAATGAAGAATTCTGCATATTCTGGAAATCATGAAGCTGTTATAATTAACATGAATAAATGTGTTATTGGCTATAGCATTTCTGTTGCAGGCTTCACAATATTTTTATTTTCTTCAAAACTGTGGTTTCAAGAATGAAAAAAGATTATCTGTCCACTGCAGCTTTCACTAAAAAGCAGGGGGAGAAGCAGATAAAATAAAAGTCTAGTTAATATCATCTCAGAGAAAAGCTTACATGCATAAATCCAAATGTACCCTACAGGCTCAAAAAAAAAAAAAAGGGAAAAAATAAAAGAGAGAGGGAAATAACTCAACTCTTATTACCTTAAATGTGTTAAATGTGACAATTTTGGAGGGACATTATTATGAATTTTGAATACCTGAATTTGGCAGCGAGGTCACACCCCTCCCCCCCCAGAAATGTTCACATGTCTAAGATGAATAATGGTACAATTTTTCTCCATAAAGTTCTTCTTTGACAGCACATCACTGTATGTAAGATTTCACCTCTTCATGTATTAACTATATTTGTCCCTGTCCTGCAGATATCAATTTCTGGACAAATCCCTGAGGCTGCACAGAGCAGATGAGAAATCAGTGTGCCTCTTGATGGACACAGCTGACAAATTTTGAAATTACAAAAATCTTTCAGGTAGCTACCCGAAAGTTTTCTACATATATATAGTAGGTCTTGCACTCTTTGGTCAGCGACCAAACAACGGCACCATGTAACAGCAGCAGTGAACACAGGCAAAGCTCCTGATTGGCGAGAATTAGCCAAAACTCAAAACTTCACTGGGAGAGAAGAAAAGAAGCCTGTTGCTCTGGTACCTCAATGCTCTGAGCTGCTGGGAGGAAGGCAGACTTCATGGAGTCGTTGCGATGGGCTGTCTGCTAAGGTGGCGGCTGCAGACCTCAAAGAGCCTCGCATCCTCAAGCAGGTGGAGCATCTGACATCTGTATGGGGTCTCCCACCCTTTCCCAACTCACAGAGGACAAAATAAGACTGTAATTACTGAAGGGATTCGGTGAGTTGATTCTACTTAGATTTTCTCTCCCAGGGGCAACTTTAAGCTGTGTTGACCAATTTCTCAGTGGATGGGGCTATCAGTGACCATCACCAAAAGCCCGCAAGTAGGCACGTGTCCTGTCTTTCCCTTGAAAGCCAGTTACCACACATTGCTGTATTTCTGAGTTGTTTTTGCTAATCGTAGGAGTCAATCAGCATGTTTCAAATGCTTCTTAGTAGTTACTAGAGGGAAACTGTGAAAGTACACATTTGGCCTTGAAAACAATATTTCAGGGGCCAGAAGGCATTTAATTCACATCATATTGCAAGGGCACCACATGTTTTGACAGGCCCTGAGAGAGGTAATTCAATGAGCATCACTTTAATGATATATGATTTAGACAGCTATTTTTTCCTTTTGTCCTCTCTGTGACCCTGCTCCTTCCCCCTTTCTTTTCAGCACTGCCACAGACTCACTGTCACAAAGATGTCAAATCTGTAGCCAATTGTGTCCTTGCTCAGAAAATAATATGCAAAGGATAGAATTAAATGTGCAGATTACAGTTTGCAAATTGAAGCAAAGACAATTAATTCAATTCCCTAATTCTACTTGCTTGTCCAAGGCATAGGTTAGACAGGCCGGGCCAGATTTATCCCTGCCAAAAGCTTGTCGAAACCAATGGAGTTTAACAGGAAGAAATTTTACTCAGTACAAACAGCTGTTTAAGAGGGTGGAGTGACATGGTTTAGCACTTAAAATTGGTTCAAACAGTGAACTGGGTGGACAGGTAGATCATGTGTTTAAATGTGAGAAGAAATTGTATTGCCCCTTGTTATTCTCGCTGCTGAAAGCCAGAATGGCATTGTGAAAGGCACGGTGCAAAGACAGAACAAAAAGGCACCTTCCTATCCTAGAAAACTTCAAATCTGACTAGTAATAAAAAAGCGAGACATTCACTTTGGTCTACCTGAAATTCAAACAACTGGGGTTCTCTCTCCCAACCCGTGATGTCATTCAAGGCATAAAAAATTTGAGAGAGGTGACAAAATAGCAGGGGAGGAGATTTTGAACCTTTACAGAAGACCTGTGAACTCTGTGGAGTTGAAACAACTGGTTCTCCTGTCCTTTCACAGCTCAGTCGCCATCTGTAAGGCACTGCTCAACCCGAATAAAGATGCTGAATCAGGCCTCAGAGTGCAGGTTGGTCAGGATCCATCACGTTCTGCACAAGTCAGCAGAGGGTCAGCGCCCCTATGAAAGCAAAACAATAGGCTCGGGAATGCCATGCTAAATACCACCATTATTATTTACTGGTTGAACGGACTTCTGGAAGGGACAGGCTGCAGCCACTTCTGGTGGATCTACTGAAAAGCTAAAACAGAGGAACTTATAGACTATATCCTCAAAACTCTGGCTGCCATTTTCCTTCTTCTCTCAAATATATATATATTGAAATGAAGGATGAAGCACTTATGCAATCCTGCACTTTTCTGCATTGCAATTGAAGAAAGTATTTGGGTAATTTAATGTTATTTTCATCTTGGCAACGTATGAACTCCCATGGCTTAAGTCACACTTCTCACCTGGTCGTGGATAAACAATTTTGAGAATGGGGGGGTTTTGGTTTTCTTTAATTTCTCTGCATCTCTCACTTATTTTAGTAATTTATCTCTATAGCCCACAGGAAAGTGTCTGAGTGATTCTTGAACATTTACAAACAGATTTTTATATTTATTTATTTATTTATTTAACCACCAGTTGAGTAAATAGATTTGCTAGTTCATATGGGGTTGGTTGATACACATAGGTATTAGTGAAGCAGCAGGAGGTAACTATAGGAATCGGTGTAAAGAGCTTGTTGAGGGACAGACAAGACAATGGGTTTTGCAATGAGTCGTGTTCCACAGCTGTGCTTCTTGTCCTTGGCCAGATCTGGCTCTCAAAATGCTTCCCTCTCTGTATGGCCAGTGCTAGCCCTGCTAATCACGGGTGATAAGTTGCAGTAGAGCAGGACTATGACGGGCGGGAAAAACAGTCTTTGGGGAAAGCAGAAATAGGCCTGTGGAAAGTTTCGGAGATTATACAGGAAAACCTCAGCTGAGCTTTATTGCAGATGAGGGTAACAACAGGCCCTACAACTAGGACCAATGTTTCAGTGCTTGGTAGGACATGTAGTGTTTTGAAAAAATTGCTTTTTGTATCAGGAGGTCATATGTTAATTTATCTGTCCTCATTCCTGGATACAGCAGATTGAAATATCTGTGTCTGGAGTTACCTCACCTCTCCCCACACAATTGCAAGTGAGATTTCTAAACTCCATTGACTGTGCCAAATAGCTCTCTCTTAACGATGAAGAGAGCCTAAGCTGACTGACACCTGCATCAGACACCCCTATTTATCTAGATGAATCTCATTTCTAATCTAAAGGCTTTCCAAGTGTTGGTTATTTGATAGACATATCTCCTGACAGAACTTCCTCTCACGTGTTAGACCCTTGACTTAGGATGGCAGGAGTTGCCACTTTGCCAGCTAGCTGGCATTGGAATAGCAGCTAACTACTCTGGAGGTACCTACTTGTCTTCCTTAGCTATAACAGGTCTAAACCCCCAAAAGACCACTAACCACTTAACTTTATGATTTCTAACACCAGGTGATGTAAATGACATAATTGTCATTCTTATATTTTCAGGAATAATTGTGCTGGGAGCTATTCCTACACTTGTGTTCGGCAGTATGAAGATCAAAGTTCCTGCTAAGAAGGGAGAGAAACAGGGATTGCTCTTACACAGTCTCTTTGGCCAAGGGCCATATCTGCTCTGTATCTGTACTGCCTACAGAAGCGTAGGATCACGGTCTACAAAATCCTAAATAAGCATCTGGGAGATACAATCCCAATGCAGACTGCAAGAGGGTAGTCAAGCAATGATTTTAAAATCTGCAGATAGATTTGTTTGGTCACAAGGAATGTTACGGATTAACTATAAAAATGATACAGCCAATATCAGCTCTTTGTTGTATAAACTAAACTTCCTTTCTTAATGCTATATTCAGACAGCTATCAAGAAAGCTGGGGTAATCTTTAGTCCATTTTCTCGCTGTGAAAGTGCTATGGACGCTTCAGACTGAGTTTTTATAATTACTCCCATCAGTTTCATAGAGCAAATGAGTAATAGAGAGGAAACAACGGAGTTGTGTGAAAACATCCAAGGCACAGGCTTTGCGAGCGGAGGGAAACAGCTGTTCTTCATGGGTTTCATCCCCAGGAAAGGATGTGGGAATGTATCTCTGCACCTCCTTGGGTAATTAGAGATGAGTGAGGAGCAGGTGACCATAGGCAATTTTTTGTCTTCTGAAGATAAGATGGAGACCTTCCATTTCTGCACTCCTGCACTTTTTTCTCCAGTCAAAGCAACAGAGGCTGTATTGGTGCTCTGTTAGACACCCTGTTGCACCCGTGCTGTTTCCAGAACATTTCCTCAGGAGAAAAAAATAGAAGAAAATTAAGGACAATTAATATCACTATAAAATTTTAAGTATCATCTTTGTTATTTACTGTGTTTCTGCATGTAACCTTCTCAGCCTTGATTACAATTTTAAATCTTTTTTTTCCCTGATACTCGTATCTTCATTGACCTCTGAAAATATGATATGCTAATCCACATTTAAAATAAGCTTCCAGGTATCTGGGGAGTACTGGGACATTATACCCAAGCACTTCTGCTGGGCTAGATTATGACTTTGATGGCATCAAGGCAATTAATAGTTTCAATATCTCGATACAAAATGCTCTTGCCTTGTATATCAGTCCACAAGATAATCACTGTAGGGACCCATAAAACCTTATTGTTTGTAGAAGCCAAATTAATGATGCAAAAGCTACTGGCACATGTGATTGCATCACTATTGGTACATTTCAGTACAGTTGGACTAACATCAAATCAAAGACACCTCATATCCGCCAATTCTCACAAGGTTGGATTTTTTATTAACATCTGTGTTTGTTTATATGAGGAATAAATATTTAAATGGCAGGGGCAGGATCTCAAAACTTGCTTCTTTTTCCCCCACTGTTTGAAACAAATTCACATGACTTTCCTTTTTGCATAAATTATAATTTTGTGCAAGTTCCATGGCCAGGGTAGTAAGTAGATATTTACGGTCTACAAATTTAATCTAAGAAATTACTTTGCCAGTTATAATCTGTTTTATGTATCTTTTTGACACATAAAACTAGGCAAAAAACATTAAGGATTTTATCATTTGCTTATAAAATAGAATGAAAAAGATATTTTTTTATTGTTGCTATTTGCACTGTTATTATATCACTATAGAGGGTAGCGGTTAAAACCAGCCTCAAGATGGAGGTCGGTATCAGGTACGGCACAAGTCTAGAATGAGACATAGTCCTTGTCTCAAAGGGATTTCTGTCTGAAAAAAGACAGATGATGGAAACAGGAAGGTGCTTTTAACATTATTTGCAGGTGTAGGGAGGAGGAACAAACTGCAGTAGAAATGCAAGGTTACTGCAGTAATGCATCCCTGAATTTATAATGACCTAAAAAAAATCATAATATTAATTTAGAATTAATTTCGAATGCCATGAGATTTTGATGATTTGATTATGTTTTTTTGTTTATTGTGTCTGTGTGCATGGAAATACTGGAAAAATCTGACAGACATTTTCAGTTCCTTAGATAAATCTGAATTAATCAGTGTTAAATCCCCACTGGATGTAAACACTCACAAGAATATCAAATGTCTATCAGAAACTGTGGTCAAAGTTTGGTTTTAAATGGTTAGATCTTAATATTTTAATTTCTTCAGCAAACAAAGTTACTACAATTTTTGCTGCCGCAATTTTTGCTACATTTGGCCTTTTGCCATTTACATTTTCAACCTACTACAGCCCTCCTTATCAGTTCTTCCTAATTGCATTTGCAATATTAACATGTCACAGAAGTTTGAAAATGTCATTTTGGTACCTGCCAAGACTTCAACACAGCACAATTAATTAATAGCAACCTAAGCAAATTTAAGAGTCCAGTCACTGAGCAATCATAAGGCATACATGCTCCCTACAGTGAAGAAAATTATACCAGCAGAGACTCTTATTGTTTTTATGACCGTGAATTATGTAAAAGTCAAGAGTGCATTTGAGGCTAGGCAGGATGGGGCTTTGAATGCTCCTAAATTAAAACAATAATGATTCACATGTTTATGAAGGGAATAATAAAAGTGATTCACTTGCCTGCAATAACAGGGAGCAAGACTTGGTGACCCATGCCTCCTTCAGTCCTATGCTGATACGATTTGGAAAGCAAGAGTAAATTGAACCTGGGTCTCCTATGCTACTGGAGAATGTGCTAACCCTTGAGATGCTGCGCAAAAGGTGGGATAAAACTTCCACCTCATCCTCTTCTGTTTCACTAGCTCAGTCTTCACTTCAGGACAAACTCAGAAGACTGTTTTCAGTCTGTGTGTGGGACAGCTGGTCCATACCTCCCACGCAAAGGTTGCTTGTGATTCCTGTTACACGTATTCCTTCAGTCCCCAAACATAAACAGATGCTGTAGAATGGCGAATGGGCAGATAAATTTTTCCTAACAAGGAACATTATTCAAGTTGCTTTGATCAGTCAGGGTAGGATGGTTAAAGGATCAAGAGGAATAAACAAGAGGCACATAAGCAAAACTTTGGGTAGCTGTCACATCAGTCAAACCCCCATGAAAAGATGCTGAACTAGGGTGGGCAGTAACTAGGACATGGAGCTAATAGGAAGTGTAAGTCTAAACCTAAAATTGATCCCCTAAAAGAGACAGAGAGATGCCAATACAGGCTTGAAAACAATACTTCAAAACCAGGTAGGACAATCTGGGCTAATGCAGAAGTCATGGGAAGTGGAAGGATCCCACACAGCAGGAAAAGCTGTTTTCTAGCTCTTCTGCTACCCATGCCATGCAATTTCATTTAGGGGTCTCTATTTCCATGTGAACCTGTTACTGCCAGAGGTCCCACTCCCAGACAGGATACGGTATTACTACTATGGAAAAAGTGATATTCACCTTCTCCATTATTATGTTTCTACTCTATTTATACCTGCATAGGGTGAGACTAAAAGTTCAATTATTAAACTTTATATGACTTTAAAATTATAGAAATGAGAACACAACTTTTAAAGCAACAGAAAATCAAAACTTGAACAATTCTAACCTGATTTGAGGATGCTTTTCAAATCAGAAAACAGCCATATACACATGCTGACTATTTCCTTGGCTATGAATCTGCTGCTGAATGAAGTTTAAAGTCTCTGTAAATTTCCTTTCCTCACTACATGTCGTAATTTCCAAATGAGAAAATAACAGGGCCTCGCCTCTCCTCTCCTCTCCTCTCCTCTCCTCTCCTCTCCTCTCCTCTCCTCTCCTCTCCTCTCCTCTCCTCTCCTCTCCTCTCCTCTCCTCTCCTCTCCTCTCCTCTCCTCTTTCCAGTAAAGATATATCTTTTAACAGTTAAAGGAACATAAAAGGAAAGTCTGTTTTCTGACTTTTCATCTACATGGCAGACCTAAATGAAACATTCTTCATTTGCACTTTGTCAGAGGATAGATGGAAAGTGCCATCTGTAATATAATAACTGTGACCAACGTGATGCAGCCTCAGAAGCTTGGCAACATATTCCTTCATACTGATCTTTTTCCCTTTTTTTAAAAAGAAATGGCACTTGCTGGTATTTACAATCAATGATTTAGGCCACTTTTAGGAAACATTTTAGATTTATGGAAAAAAGAAATAAAAAATTAAAACTTGAAAAATGCAGGGAGAACTATACTTCAATTTAGTGTGTTTGAAAAAAAACCCCTTTGTTTTGAAATTGAAATGGAAGGGAAAACCTTCTTCAAGCAGAAGGAAATATTTTGATTAGTTGAGTATATTTTCATATTCTTGCTTCCTTAAAAGCAAAAGGTTTAAATTTTCCTCATTTTTTGTTCAGTTAAAGCTCTTTAACTAAGAATCTGCATCTGTCTGCTTTGAGTAGATGGTATTTATGCATGTAATCACATCACATGACCATACAAAATAATAGGCAATTTTGTGCCAAACTAGCCATTTTTAGGGATTGCAATATTAGTTTTATAGTGTTTCCACAGAAGATAAAAGCACACTGGCTTATAATGTTATGTTGTCTGTAGAAGACCCCTGAAAAGTTAACGTCCTATTTATGTCTAAGGTAGGGGATAAGAGATGTAAAAATGTCTTCATAGTTTTTTCTGTGCTTAAATATTTTGAAGAAACAACACAATTTAAAACTTTAACCATAAAACCCTAAAAGTTCCTAAGAAAGAGACTCATTGTGATTCATTCCAAATCTTGAGATCTAAAATGGGGAATAACGATCTATTGAAAGCAGAACTGTCCGTAAATAAAAGATTGGTTCTTTTTTGAATATTATTGACTTTTAAAGCAAATTTCTAGAACATAGATTCCTTCTCTCCATAGGTTTTCTTCTTAAAATAAGAAGAGACAGAGAAAGTGGTAGGCAGAAACAGACCCACAGAGGAAGATACTCCTAAAATAAATCCCAAGCTTTATTATTTCATGGATGGTTCCTCAGCCAGCACTTGTTGATTTACAGAATCAAAATAAATGGAGCTGTGCCAGTTTCCACCATCAAAAGACCTGGTCCAACATGTCTTCACATCTTCACTCTGTTCTCCTGGATTGTGAAACCTTCTTTTAATAGCTGTAAAAGGCACAGTGCTTGAACTATTGCAGGGTGCTGTTGTGTTAGAAGTTGTCAGAGTTGCAGATTTCCACAGAAATATGGTCCTTGAGGGTGAATACAGACTTGCTTACAAGACAGGATATGAAAAACTAGACTTTTTTTTTTTTTCTTTTTTTTTTTTTACCTTCAGTGGATGCCTTGAAGTGACTGTGGACTCTCTGCAAGCTTGCCAAAGTGATCTCTGGGCCAGAAGCGTGTATCTGTGTAGGGTACTGCATAATCCAGGTTGTGTAAACTGCTGCAGAGCTTGGTTTAACTTTGCTGTACATCTTCCTCCTGCTGAATATCAAAGTTGCATTTAAACATGCAACAGAAGACCCTTACTCAAGGCTTTTAATAGCAGACAACATACATCACTAGCAAGTGCCCTCTAGGGAGCAACGGTATACTTACGGAGGACTAAACTAGGTCTTCTTCTATAGTTACAATGCATAACTTCTCCGCTTCTGTGGAAAGAGTGTCTCAGGGGAAACAGATAAAATTTGCAGTATGCAGTGGGCAACTTAAAATGAAGTAAAGCCTTGAGTGAAGGTCTTTAGTCTCTCCTTCAGATAATTATGCATATTTAATAAAGCCTGCCAAAAGTAAGATTTCCCTCCTGATATTCAGCATAATCTAGATTTCCTTAACTATAGACCCTCTGAGAATTAGATGTTCTTTTATATTCCTATATATAATTTATATATAAGGAAGCTCACTTTTCCCCTTAATCGTGAATAAATGGAAGATGAATGGAAAAGGGGAAAAAAGAGCATTTGCCAACCACATATGTTTAGTTATTATGCCATTATTGTGTGCTGGGACAATGAAAGCTTCAATGTTTTATCTCATCACCAGAAAGATACATTAGCCTTTTGACTGCAGAATAAAGCCACTACAATATTGTGAAGGGCTGCTTAGTTACTGTGAGATACATGGTAGCTAGAATGCATCTATCAAAGACTATCTCAGATCATGAAATTTAAACTTATGTCATTTATTTATCCACATTGTTGTATAAGAGCAGAAGATGAGTAAGTGTTATTTGCTCTGCAAAACTCCATGGTGGGATATCCAAGGTAATAATTTGGACAGTCAGTGTTCTCCTGGGAGTTATTTCTGCGAACCAAAGTGCAGTTCATCTAAGGTAAATTGTTCCTCTTTACTTTGTGCTGAGTTAGAAAGTTGTTACTTCGAAAGACAGTGTCATAAAATTTAAATATCATGCGCTTCCTTGACATTGTGATTCATGAGGCAAATAACAGCACCATTAAAAGAGAGTGAAGTAGTTAGCCCATTCAAATGCAAAATCTGGGATTAAGGATACTTGAAATATGACCATGAAACATCAGTGAAAATGTATGACTCTGGCTGATGGAAGATGGAGGGCACCAGAGATGGGACATGTTGTTAGCATCTGTTATGGCGTTACAGAAGTTGTCAAGAGGTTAAGACAACAAGAGGTGATGTGGTGCCTAATGTGGCAGCATTAAGAAAGCTGATGTGATACTTCTAAATTCTGAGTATATAATGAAATATCACAGAGACCTGTTCCACTGTTGCCTGCGGCAGTATGTGAAGCAGACTTTTCATCGGGCTAAAACCTTTCTACTGAGGTCACCATGTAAACAGTTAATGAAGCAGAAACACTCCTGGGATTCATTGACTGAGCACATTTAGATGTGTTCCGTATAAATGTTCAGTTGGCAGTAGTGAAATTACCTCACTGATGCTTTAAAGAAACTGTGGACATTGTACTCTTCCAGCATTAAATGGGGTGTTCATAATTAATTTCTTATTTTCTAAGCCAGTGTAACAGTTTGAGTATAACTTTTATTAAGCATTACAAAGTTAAAAGGGGAGGAAAAAGCCTAGAGGTCATAAACTGCTTCAAACAATTTAGAGTGCAGTAAGGAGTTATTGCTGCACTAGCGCCTGTTAATGTATCTGCAATTTTCTATGGAGTTAACTTTTTTGTCACAGGAATTGCCTCGTAACTGGTTACCACCAAATGTTATATCACTGTGGTACGACTTAACACAAAGATAGTTTGAGATGTAATTCATGAGCAAAGGAACGGATGTTGTCTGACAATATTCTGCAAAGCCCCAAATTGTACCGAAGCTAGCACAGTATTTCATGAACCATGGGAACATCTTACAGCGCCTTAACAATGTCATGTCCTTAACACTTCTTTAAGCATGTTAGTATTTCCTGGGAAGTCAAAGGCTGAGAAATCCTCTACCACATTTCCTCCTGCTCTTAAAAAAAAAAAGACCTAATAAATGGAGCACTACTACGAACAGCTAAAGAGTGAAACTGTTAAAGCCTTTGTGGTACTGATTTGTATTATGCAAATTACCCTGTGAACCCTCAGGTTGGCAATGAACCGCTTTCTTTCACCATCTTCTCTCCATTACAGAAATAGAAACACACATCCCACAAGAACAGTTCTTTGGGAATAAATGCCAGATGTGGAGATTTTAAGACCAGGAGGAACTATTATGACTTCTGCGTAACAAGCCATTGAATTTTTACAGAGTGTCAAGCCCTTAACTTGACTGTGCTAAAAACACACATTATGCATGTAATTCATCTTCCAGTGCAGAGTGTGTGAACTGTTTCAGTGCTTTTATCACTTCTATTGCTCTTCCTAGGAACACACCAAGGGAACAATCCTCACACTTAGGTTCATCTACCACATTCCTCCTGGAGGCTTGAGTATTATATAGCTAGCGTTCTTCATTCAAGATCTCGATGATGGTATTGCTTCTTGAATGTACATTATTGCATCAACAGATTCTCTGAGTTTCTCCCATTTGAGTTACAGCAAAATTCTTGATGTGCTCTTTCACAAATACCTTACAGTTCCTCATATGTGGCATATTTATTTTGCACACAAAAAGTGCAAAAAAATTAAAAGCATTCTTTAGCTTTAGGCCCTACAAAGAGTGCCTTTGAAATCTGTGAGATGTGTTCAAACCGGTAATGTTTCCTGCACTCACAGAGACAATAGTGAAGAGTGGCATTCCCATGACTTTGTAAAGACATCCATTAGGTGAAGTACTGCATAACTCTTAGTGGGATGGAGACCGTAATGATTCTTGTGTAGCTAACAATTTATTTAAATGAACCTTGCTATTCCAGTTCCACTCTACACGAGTGCACTTCTCCATGTATTGGACAATGGCTACTGTGCCATGATAGGTGTTTCAAGAACTGGTAAATTCTTTTTTAGTAAGATTACATCAGTAGCCTTGTAAATAAGGCTCTAAATCTTTAATAAGTAGCACTTCATAGTAATGTAGAGAGTATAATTAATACATAGATGCATTGACAATGCACATACTCCAGTATTTGTTAAAGGCAACTTAAAAATAGATTATGAACAAATTTGTTGTGGAAATTAAACTATAAACTGGAAGGATTTTACAATGATAGTTTAATGCGTATGCCTATATTGATGTGTATGCATATATATATATACAAACATGTACACACTCACACACCACATCCATATTGCTAAGACGTAAAATGGGATGCAGAAAAATCATCCGATACCTAAGTCTTATGAACGCTCAGAGCCAAGGGGCAGAAGAGTCATTCAGGTCTAGTTAATCAGCATCTTGCTATCCAGCTAGTGCTATAAGAGAAGTCTGTCTCATCTGTTGGTTTTCAAGAACGGGAAGGTTTTGATCCATCTGTCACACAATTCCTCCCATTTCTATTTGGAGAAATATGCAATCTGTTCCATTAATAAAATGTTGCAAGTAGTTTCCTCCTTCCATGCAGCTCTAAACCCACTTGACAGGTGGATATTTTGACCTGTACATGGTGTAAAGCATTGAGTCATTTTAGTAAGTGTACGTCTCCACAAAGAAAAGAAAGATAGACACTAATTAACACCTGGGTAAGTCATCTGGAAGACTGGTAGCACACTCTGGCATTTGTTAACACAATACAAAAGTCACTAATTATAGTAGTATTGTTAGTGCCATTGAAGTTATAACAGCCTGTCAGAGGAGCCATTATAAACCACTATATTCAGGTGTTCATAACGACAACCATAAAAATTAAAATAAAGCTGAAATTTGGCATACATGATCTTGGTTTGGAGCACTTTTTTCCTTTAATAATCTGGGTGGGAGTGCTTGTGGCTGCACATACTTATATCTAACTTTGGTGCTTTAAAAACCTTACTTTGAAAACCACTTATAAAATACATGGTTATTATATTCGTAACATAAATACTTTGGGATTAAAAAGATGCCAGTTTAAATCTTGGTTCACCTGTTTACTGTGGTCCAAGCCATATATATTCTGTTTTGGTTAGGTACTTAAATATGTCTGCATCTCTAAGCAGTTGAGGAATTTAATAGAAATAATCAACTGGGAAAGGTAGCAGTTTAAATACTTTTGTGCATCTGGTTATTAATTTTGCAGTTCTTCAAAACACCACCTATAAGAATGAGGAAGAAAATAATGTCTCCTTTTCCTGGCTCCCTTTTGTCCTTATACGCTGTCATCTCCTTGGGATAGAAGTTGTTCTTTGCCAGTGTTTATACAGTGCTTGTCCCAGTGGGACTTCAAGCCTCAGTCAGATAAAGCGCAACGGGAATGCAAATACCATATAACGGAATGTTTGCAAATATTCCTCGTAGCGGTGGCTGCTTTTAGGGTTTTACAGGAAATCAATTACTCTTGTATCTCTGCTAAAATGGGCCAATTCAACAACAGCTGGCAAAATTAAAGATCCCAGCCCTTAATTTCTCATGGCATGTTAGTTCATAGACTTAATGAAAGAAAACTGTTTACATGTTATAATTATACCTACATTAGAATGATTAGATCCCATAAATTATGGAGGACACCATTAATAAGTTTCATTATGCATCAGATTACAATGTCCTCATTCCAGCAGCAGTCTCCGATTAATTACATAGCAATCACCGCAGAGCTGACATTGCTAGAGATGGGGGATTACCCTGAGTGCCCCTTGGTGCAAGCAGTCATTAATATGATGGCACAAGGATTTGGGATAACAAATCACCCCTGGCTAGAACAGACCTGAACTCATTAAAGTTTAAACATTGTATGGATTTAATCTTTTATTTAAAAAAGTAAACACAGGGGGGATTTGCCTGATAATAGTACCTTGGGTTTTCCTTTATCCAAATAAATCTGCTTGTGGCAACAATGCAGGAAAATAACAAGGCGACTTAATAAGATGCATGAAGTAAGTATAAAACACTTGACTTCAAGACATTTTCTTCTTCCAACATTTTCTTCATCGATTGCTTTTCTGCCCTCCCTCTGTTCATACAAATAGAAAGAAGAACAACTCTTCCTCACACATGACTCCAAAATCCAGAATCAAGAAAGAATCTGGGCCAGGCTGGTTATGCCTGTGCCATCTTTGTTACCCACGTCGTATAAAGCACCCTTGTTCTTAGGCTAAAGGGCATCGACTGGCTTGCATCCATTTGATCCCTAGGCTATGGGATCAGAAGCATGCCGCTCTGTTTCATGCCTGCATTTGCCAGCCAAGGGAGCTAATTGGTTCATTCTAGATCAAAGCCAGTCTGAACTAGCACATACGGATAATTTTCACACTGGACCACTGAAGTGAAACAGGAGTCCAGTTGAATGCAGTGGTGTGCTTGTACCCGCAATGTTTTCCTGATGTAAAATCTGTGTCAAATTTCATTTATTTAGGGAACACATGAGGGTGTAGAAAATCAAATGTCTTCTCTGTTGAGAAGACATTTCACTACCATGAAACTCAAAAGACTGAGTATTTTTTCTCTTCATGACAAAAGTAGAAAGTGAAAGAAGGAAGTAAATAAATACGAAGTAGATAAGAAATTTCCTGAAAGAAGGATTTATCCTCCAATGCTTAAACTCCCAGCTGAACAACCTAAATGATGATCTTATTCGTTGGAAACTGCTTGTATGGGGAATGAAGAGTGAGCGAGAGCTTTATATGGCAGCTTAGTTCTTCTGTGAGCTAAATCGTCTCCTGGGAATACTTATTTCCCCTGATAAGTAAATACTGCATTAGCAGTGAGTTAAGTGGGACGACATAAGGTTAGTGACAGAAAAGAGAAGACAGCTGACCCTTTTATCTTCCTAGTGCAGCATGCATCTGCCTGAGCCACTCTTTTATTATGGTATCAAGAACTGTTAGCCCTGTTTGTGTAAATGGTCCCTTCCTCTGCACTAGTCAACAGATAGTATCAGGGCCTTTCCATTCTGCCTCATCTGTGGTGGAGAAGGACTTAGAGATATCTCCTACCTTACTGCAACAGTTAGACCTCATGGATAAAGAAGAACCTTACCTATATTTGACTATACATATAAACTCAGTTCAGTCTTACCATTTCTGGGACCCTGGTCTGTGATATTTGAAAACATGGAGCCTGTAGACATCAAAGACAAGTAGTGATCCTGCATTAGAAAAAAGTATTGATTTAGTCGTGGTCCTGTGCGAAGTCTCACCATCTCCAACGAGGCTCAGTTGAGATGGCCTGAGTGTTCTCACCTAAATTCTTCAGGAAAGAAAAATACCACATCAAACTTAAACGAGACACTGAGGTTGGAATTGCCAGGGAAACAGACATATTTCAGGATGCTGAAATGCTGCCAGGACATTTACTCCAATACATTTATTTCTTGAAAGATTTTACATAACCCTTTACTGGCCAGAAAATTTGTCTCCATGCATCTCTTGCAGATCGCTGCCTTTGCACATCATTCATGGGCAGTGAACTAATACAATCCCAAAAGAAGCAAAAGAATGTGTGGGCAGTAACTTTATTCCTTCAGAGCCATATTGTTCTTCAGGATATCATTTATGTAATGTAACTAACTGAACGAAGAAACATATCTTTAAATGTGTTGGGGTGTTAGCTTCTGCCGCTTGCTAGAACATCAGGAAGCCTGTCCTAAACATTCATTGGACACTGAGCTTTTCATATTTGTTCTCTGTGTTTAAGAGAAGTCTTCTTAAAACTCAGGGTGTTCCTGATGTTGTTCCTGGTCTTGACCTTTTTTTTTTAATTCTTTATTCATATTTGTGACCTTTAAACATCCCTCAAATATCTTAAAGGCTCTGCTACATCATTTTGCAGAGGGACATGGACAGGCTGGATCGATGGGCCCAGGCCAACTGGATGAGGTTCAACAAGGCCAAGTGCCGGGTCCTGCACTTTGGCCACAACAACCCCATGCAGCGCTACAGGCTTGGGGAAGAGTGGCTGGAAAGCTGCCTGTCGGAAAAGGACCTGGGGGTGTTGGTTGACAGCCGGCTGAACATGAGCCGGCAGTGTGCCCAGGCGGCCAAGAAGGCCAATGGCATCCTGGCCTGTATCAGAAATAGTGTGGCCAGCAGGAGCAGGGAAGTGATCGTGCCCCTGTACTCGGCACTGGTGAGGCCGCACCTCAAATACTGTGTTCAGTTTTGGGCCCCTCACTACAAGAAGGACGTTGAGGTGCTGGAGCGTGTGCAGAGAAGGGCAACGAGGCTGGTGAAGGGTCTGGAGAACAAGTCTTCTGAGGAGCGGCTGAGGGAACTGGGGTTGTTTAGCCTGGAGAAAAGGAGGCTGAGGGGAGACCTCATCGCTCTCTACAACTACCTGAAAGGAGGTTGTAGCGAGGTGGGTGTCGGTCTCTTCTCCCAAGTAACAAGCAATAGGACGGGAGGAAATGGCCTCAAGTTGCACCAGGGAAGGTTTAGATTGGATGTGAGGAAAAATGTCTTTACTGAAAGAGTGGTTAAACATTGGAACAGGCTGCCCAGGGCAGTGGTTGAGTCCCCATCCCTGGAGGTATTTAAAAGACGTGTAGATGAGGCGCTTAGGGACATGGTTTAGTGGGCCTGGTGGTGTTGGGTTGACGGTTGGACTCGATGATCTTAGAGGTCTTTTCCAACCTTAATGATTCTATGATCATGTTTGGGGTGGGACTGAATCAGGAAGTGAGGTTTCTAAACAAGAAGTTATTGAAATCTATAAAGCTCCATCTCAAAAAGAAACACTTAATTTTTAAAGTGTTGGTGTGGACACAGAGATAAGCTGAGGCAGGGTCTGGCTCACAGTCCCCCAGGAAGACTGTGGCAAGGGGAGGAGTTGGAGCCTGGCCTCACTCAATCAGCTTTCCACCCACTGGGTAAAGGAAGCCAGGGTGTCCCTTAGTGTGCTAGAAAATTGCCCATTTCATAAACATAGGTTCAAACAATACCTGTTTTCAAATTGTCTGCTCCATAAAATACAAATAATTGCACAAAACTGCATTCATAAGCCCTTTCTGAGGTTACAGAGAAGTAGCCAGCAGCATGGACTTTATTTCCTCCACAGTTTTAATAGAAAACAGAGTCAAACACAAACAGAGCAGAGAACAGACAAGCCTGAAAAGCCTCAGGATGAAAATATCCTAGGTTACTAGTAATGTTTGTCAAGGATACCAGTTGTTGAAAAACAAGGTTCTGCCCTACACAAAAACTCCTTGCCCAACATACCTTGCACCAGCTTGCTGCTGCTTAATCTATCCTCCTGTTTTTGCTTTCATCTTCATGCTTTCCCTTTGTCTTGTACTTTATCACAGCTAAATCAAAAACATTTTCCTCCCCATAAAAACCCTAACAGTAGCCCATATCTGTGGGTTTTTTTCAGTTCCACAGAGTCAGTACACTTTAAATCTTTGATGCTATCCTGGTTTCATAAGAATGGCGTTCATTCTTGCTGTCACATTAAACTCCCAGATTGTCTGCAGGATAGTGCCTTCTTGTGCAAGACCAGATCTAGGCAACCTGTAGTAACCTTTCCTTTGTAACAGGGAATGTACTCAGCACTGGTGAGGCCACACCTCGAATACTGTGTTCAGTTTTGGGCCCCTCACTACAAGAAGGATGTTGAGGTGCTGGAGCATGTCCAGAGAAGGGCAACGAGGCTGGTGAAGGATCTGGAGAACAAGTCTTATGAGGAGCAGCTGAGGGAACTGGGGTTGTTTAGCCTGGAGAAGAGGAGGCTGAGGGGAGACCTCATCGCTCTCTACAACTACCTGAAAGGAGGTTGTAGCGAGGTGGGGGTCGGTCTCTTCTCCCAAGTAACAAGCGATAGGACGAGAGGAAATGGCCTCAAGTTGCGGCAGGGGAGGTTTAGATTGGACGTGAGGAAAAATGTCTTTACTGAAAGAGTGGTGAAACATTGGAAGAGGCTGCCCAGGGAAGTGGTGGAGTCCCCATCCCTGGAGGTATTTAAAAGACGTGTAGATGAGGCGCTTAGGGACATGGTTTAGTGGGCATGGTGGTGTTGGTTGACGGTTGGACTCGATGATCTTAGAGGTCTTTTCCAACCTCAGTGATTCTATGATTCTATGATTCTATGAATGGGTGAAGCTGCTGAGCAGCATTTCCCAGCACAGAGCACCTGAGTGCCCAGCGCGCCAGTGAGAAGTGCTATACCCTGCAAACTCCCTACTTTTGCCCGTCCATGGCCATTTCATGTTTGTGGCTGTTTTCTCCATGGTAATATGCGAGAAGCAGACTTTCTTCCATCCTGCCGGATACTGACATTGAGTGAAGGCAAAAAATTATCCTGTTATTTCTAACAGCTGATGCTGCCAGCCTCGTGGATTGTTACAATACTTGTAGTTTAGTGGCAATTATGTTTCTGAGACAAACAGCTTCACTATCTCTATTTCTGTATTCCCACACTGAAAGGGCTCTCAAAGGAAGCTTGATACCTGAATTTTCATATCTCCACTGGGCAGATGTAATTGCTGACTTCACTACATGCCTCTGTCTTGCTGTCTGTGTTAAGATTTCAGCTTTATTTCTTGAATAAGTTTCCCCCTGCTGCCTTCACTTCCTACTCCAGCTCTCAAGCCTATATCAAACATCCTTTCAGACCCCTTTTTTAATTCATTTTTGACAGTTCCTGTCTTCTGAGCATTTTTATTATGTCTCCTATAAATTGGCCTCTCTACAAAATAATGAGCAAGGCCATAGTCCTAGCAAAAAGGAATGCAGTAGTGCCCCTGCACTTACAGGAGCAGATATAAACTACTGAGGGAGCACTTTGAACTCATTCATGAACTGGAATTTGTCCTTTGATAGTTAGACGTGGTCACTATAAGAAAAGATTTCAAAGGCGATAGGTGACCTGAGAACACGATAGCTTTTATGTTTCAGGATAAGAAAGCCCAAAGGAAGAACCAAAATGGCCCAGGGGTGACAGTGTTAGTCAGGTCTGCAGTTGCATCCTATCTCTATTCAAACAACACTGATAATGTTAAGCAGGTCACCTCATTAATACATATGTGCCTATATACATATTTTTTCCCTATATGGGGGAAAAGAAAGCATAAGGTTTGCTCCAAAAAAATGTTTCCCCTGGATGACGGTACAAAATCTGTTTCTAGATGAGGTCTTAGCCTTTTAGTTCTTCAAGCATAAACCAGGGATAACAGCACTCTCTTGTCTCTCAGGGGTGTTGTGGAGATAAATACATTAAAGGCTGTGAGGTGCTCACCTCCCAGATAAGTATTTTAGGCAGTGCCCACAGAATTCTCAAATGTTTGCTTTCTTAAGCTCTGTGAAATTACTGGGCCCAATGCTTCCTGCTGTACGTTGTCTTAACATTTGCCCCTACTCAAATGAAATGGGAGTAAAACACTGTCTGTTGGATGATATAGTATTTTACACCGATGTGTAAACATCCCCCTGAGATGCAAAGATCAAACTCTTGCTGTCCATGGCAGTGTATGATACAATAGTACAGTAAAAGTGATGATAAAGAAAGCATACCCATGAGAAAAGGGCTTATCGCTGCTTCTTACTTGGACTCAGAAAAATCACTAAGAGATTCCTCCAGAGAAGCGATATAGGATTTAAAGACGTTTGTGTGATGTAAGCTTGAAAGGATCAGAGATGACATCTTCATTGCTTCGATTTTCATTAGCTGCAGGTCATTAAACAGGCATTTGCGGGCGTAATTCTGTATGCATAAAACAACTGAAATATTCATTACACACAAAATGAGTGAAAATACACTCCAATAATTATTGCATGTGATATTTTTTAGTATAAAGATACAGGTGACCAAAGGTCTTTCTGTCGCCCCCTTCTCCCATTACAATACTGATGTGCACCAGTATTTATAGCCAAGCCTAGTAAGTGCCACGACTAAGTTCCTTTTTATTTTTTGTGATGTAAGAGACTTTCCAAAGAGTAGATGTAGCTCACCCACAGGAAACTGCATCCAGGCAATGGTAAGGTTTCAAAATCAATCTCTGAGCCATCAAGATATACCCTTTCATGAATATACGTGTAATCCAAATTTAATTTTCTCATGCGCTTACACTACATCTACAAGTTAAATAACCTTTTACCTTTTCTTTCTACGTGGCTCTTGCCTCGGTTAGTCCAGCTGTAAGCAAAGGAAAGTAAAAATTTGTAATGCTTAAATATTTAGTATTAGTGCTACAATTTCCAGCTTGCATTAGTGGGACCAGGAAAAACATGTCTGGTGGTAGGGCATTGGGAAAAATCAAAAAGTCCAAAAACCTCTTGCAAACATAGTTATGATAATCAGTTTTCCTCCAGAGTAGCACATGGAAAAGGCAGAGCTGATGATGCCTGATTGCCTTCTGAAAGCTACAGACCTTGCATGACAAAGTTAGATCCAGTTTGCAGAGCTGTCAGTCTGGCAGCAGTAGCAGAAGTTTGTCATGAGGAAGGGAGTGGTGTAAATAAAGAGCTGCTGGGTCTCTAATCTCATGCAGAAATAAGCTCCTTGGGCCAATTTTTTTTTTTTTTTTTAAATGAGCGGCTAAATTTAGCAAGTGAAACCTCCATTTAAGCAATTAGATGAAGTGCTAAGCTTTCAGAAAGTCTTGAACACATACAGAGTGACTTCAGTGGGAAATTCCAGTGTGTCGTGGCTACATAAATCAGAGTTTCGTTTGGCGGATGGATGCTGGAATATGCTAAAAATGTCTTCTCAATGGGAAAAGGGCTTGAAACTTTTTTTTTTCAGTGACAGCAAAACCAGTCAACAGCCAAGATGATTCCTGTGGTCTGCCTTGTGGGTCTCTATTGGGCTGCAGAAAGGTGTCTTTCTAAGGACTTTCTTAGTGGAACTGGAAAAAGTCCCTTAACCTTTCTGAGACACAGTTTCTCACCTGCAAAGTTCCATCCCTTCTCTATGGATTTACCAAGGATCAATTCACTGAGAAGCTTCAGGCCTTCTGACAACTGAAACATAAGACAATAAAAACAGGAAGGACCAATTTGGTGGTGAGGAGGTGATGCTGGTGCTTTTCCCAAGAAATGCTACATAAAGGATGACCTCTGTAAACCTGTCATAACTTCAGATATCAATGAGAAAACACTCAGCACTCAGTGTGTTGTTAGCTGTTCAAAGGCGGATTTGAATCTCAGAACTTGAGCAATATGGATTGTATTCATTCAATGCTTAGAATTGTATATCCAAGACCAATAAAATTTTCAGATTCTTATCTAATAAGATAGTAAAAAATTGCAGTAAAAAATTGTGATCCTAAAAACTGTTTAGTTGCAATGTGTTGGTTATTGTTTAGGAAAGGAGAGAAAGGGAAAATAACATGTTTTCCAAGTCTTTATTCTTAAATGTTTTAGATAAAGAAACATGGAAGAAACCAAGCAATTCCTTCCTGTCCTCCTGGTAATAGAAAAAAAAGAAAAAGACCTCACAATAACACCCCGGTCTCAGACCAAACCAAAATATAACCTAAATTAAAATGAAAAAGACAAATAAGCAGGGAAAAAAGAAAAAAAAGTCATGTTCCCAGAAAGTGTTGCATTAGGAAAAAAATCAGGAAGAAAGTGACACACATTTCCATACTGCAGAGCGCATGGCTGTGATTTTGCTGTGAGGCACAAAGGACTTGGAGCCTATACAAAACATGTAAGGACATCAAAGCATATTTCAGCATCCAAATCAGAAGTGATCTCTCTGTGTCAGCTGGCATTTGGGTAAGCATCAGCAAGCCAGAAAGGTGAAAAAAAGAGCAGCAGTGGCAGGAGGAGTTTTCTAGTCATTCCTAGTGGAATATAATACGCTATTCTAGCTGGGGTACTGGCCAAGCAAAGGCATTTTCCCCCGTAGGAGCTGTTTCCCGTCTCTTCCTTCTGCAATAAAAAATATACCCACATATAACAGCACTGCCTTACGTAACAGAAGTACCAAAACTGCAATTAGAAGTGATGCCTTGGTTCTAGTTGGAAATCTGGAGAAGACTCCAAAGTTTATTCCGGTGAAATAACCCAGTGTGGTAATACCAAAGTGAAGGCACACGCTGCACCCTGGAACGTGTCTAGTGGTACTTCTATCTGCAGCCTGTCCATACAGTGCAGGGAAGTGCTTTTTCAGAGAGCAGTCCCTGAAATGCTTAAGACGAAGCTGGGTATATTCATTTAGGGATGATGAAAACAACAAAAACCACAACAAAAATCCTTTGGCAGGTTGCTATTAGCTGAAGGGCTCTGTCTTTAATTAGTATAAATAATTAACCAGCACTGTGCATGGATGACTAAGCATGATAATAGAGATGTTTCCTTTTGAGGTCGAGATTATATCCTTTGTAATACCAAATAAACCAGGCAGCTTGTAGGAGCAGGTTGCTTCTTACTGAATTGGACGGGAAATGTTCACAAATCATATTCTGCTAACCAAGACCCTCAGAGCAAATTTTCAGGAATGGAAAAGGGCTGTGGTTTCCAGGGGAGGAAAGTAGAAGACTGCTCAGTCTGTGTTTTTAGGACTGGTTATCAGCACCGCATATAAATATATCCAAACTAAGCTGGATGCCTAATCTGTACTTTTCCTGTAATCTGCAGGTAAACACTGTATGTGGTACCATTTGAAGAGAAAAGGTTTAAAAAAAGACCGCAAGACAGACACAAAATCTGCCTTGCATTATGTATAGCTCAGCCGGATGGGATTGTATGATTCCTGTATAAAAGCAACCGATATGGTCAGGAGGATTTCCTGTGGTAGTTAGCATTAAAAATATACCAACTCTGATTTGTGAAACACACATAAAGCAGGGACCTCAAAGCAGGCTCTGCGAGTCATTCCCGCAGCCTACATCAGCACAACTGGACCGGTGTCTGCTTCCCTTGGCTGTATCGCCCAGTGCTGCATGTGCAGCACAAATGGCTGCAGACAAAATCTTTATCGCTCTACAACACACAGGAATATTTTCCACATCTTGGAGAACAGTGTTCTGTTAAAATTGTTCTCTCATTGAACTGGTTTGCAATCTTTTGGATTTGAGCCTTCTGAACTGACCTTCTGACTCTGGGCAGAGAGTGTGCGCGCACATGAACATGCACACATGTGTATTGCCATGTGTGATGGCGTCTTTGTTTTCCAGGTGAAGAAAAGACATTGAATTAATAGCATTTAATGGGATGAATTAACAGTTCCAAGGGCAGTGTTACTAAAGCATGAGGTTTTACTTCAGTGAGACTTGCCTCTTTTCAAAAAGAAAGCAAGATGTGAGCAATCTCTGTGATATTTATCATGACACTGAATTTCACCATAATTTAACATGATCTGGTGAGACCCCACCTGGAGCACTGCATCCAGCTCTGGAGCCCTCAGCACAGGAAAGACATGGACCTGTTGGAGCGGGTCCACAGGAGGGCCACAAAAATGATCAGAGGGCTGGAACACCTCTCCTGTAAGCAAAGGCTGAGAGAGTTGGGGTTGTCCAGCCTGGAGAAGAGAAGGCTCCAGGGAGACCTTATTGCAGCCTATCAGTACTTCAAGGGGGCTTATAAGAAAGATGGGGACAGACTTTTTAGCAGGGCCTGTTGCGACGGGACAAGGGGGAATGGCTTTAAACTAAAGGGGGGGAGATTGAGACTAGATATAAGGAAGACATTTTTTACACTGAGGGTGGTGAAACACTGGCCCAGGTTGCCCAGAGAGGTGGTGGATGCCCCATCCCTGGACACATTCCAGGTCAGGTTGGACGGGGCTCTGAGCAAGCTGATCTAGTTGAAGATGTCCCTGCCCATGGCAGGGGGGTTGGACTAGATGACCTTTAGAGGTCCCTTCCAACCCAAACTATTCTATGATTCTATGATCTGCAGCTGTTGAAAATTGATTAAATGTTCCTCACGCAAGACAGTATGAGACAATAAGGCAGATTCTGTGCTGCACTCAACTTATCCCAGGTAATGAGAGGCTTTTACAAAGCCAAGCCAGATACCGCTCCTCAAGTCTCTGTGCCACCTCCAGAGTGTTTCTGAGATTCCTGAGCACTGCTCCAGGTTTCATTTTGTGGTTTCACTCTCTGTGTGAAGTTCATTGTGTTGTCAACCCCTCATGCTATGCACATGTAGAGGCCGGAGGATGAAGACACCTATAGTGACTTATGTGTTCCAGTTTTTCCCAGGCTATAAGGAGGTGCCTTGTGCCTTTCTGTTGAAAGCTGAGATCATTCTTAGCTATTCAGATTTCCTTCTCTTTACTCGATGAGCAAAATGTCAATGGCACTCAATTATGTAAGCTAGCATGAATTCCCTCTGATCAGCACCTTTGCTCACAGCCTTACTTCACTAATTAGAAGATCAGGTTGTTTTCCAGCTTACTTGAGTTTCTGTGGTGCAGCTCATAACTACAATCTTTCATGCATTACATGGAAATTGATTCTTCACTGTTTTGCAGAATTATAAGGGATATACAGCATTGTCCTCTTTTTCTTTAAGGAGCTCTCCCTTGTAGCTTTGTTTCTCTTTCGTTTACATCCTTTGCCTGGATTATTTGTAACATTCACCCAGCACACCCTTTATAAACAAGAACTGTAGGTCATCTCCTCCACTTCTAAGTTGTCCCTCTTGACTCCACAGTTTTCAGTGATCTTTCTGACACCTCCTTCTACAATTCACAAACAAAAAAATACCATTGCCAATCTATGCAGTTTCACCAGCATAATGCTTTAATCACGTAACGGCAAAAAGAGCCAGTACATCTTCCATGGGTGTTCATCTCTCCTTTTCACCTCTCTCCTTTCCAGTAAGACTATTCCTCTTACCAGACTCAGGATCTGATCTTTATCTTTGATGTTTCTCTATTGCTTACAGCTACAGAAATCTTGGCATGTTTTCTCCAGGCTGTACAAGGTGACCTGTTAATCTCTCCATAAAAGGGTAACGTCACAAGAATGTGGAGCTTGAAGGGACCAAAAGTGACCAATTTATTCTGTCTCCCACCAAAGTAACAAGATCAAATTCATATCTCCAAAGGGCTTATGTTTTGCCTGTACTTAAGAACATCTAAAAGCACAGACAGAGCAGCAGCCTGTAGCCTGTTCCTATGTATCCTACACAAAAAGATGAAATATTCATGGTTTTATTCCTTGTTGTCTTTGCTCCCAATCAGATTATTTTTAACCTTCTCTAAATCGCTACACGGCCAAAATTATGGGATTTCTTTTTCATATTGAAAAAAAATACCAACCTTCTCTTATTCAAGCTAAAACAAAAGTTTCTCTACCTTTCCCATATCAGCAATGTTTTCTAAGTTCAGATCATTCTTCCAGCTTCTCAAAATCAGCTTGAATTCTCATCCCATCATACGGAGTACTAGCTTTATGTTTTTCCACGGAGCTTCTTGGTACCACCTATGTGGGCATTCACCACTGAAATAATTCATAATAAAATTGAGTACTCTCCTGGAAAAGACTCCAGTTAGACCCCTGGATGCAATGTCTTCACAGTCTGGCACTGCCCTGTTGATAGATACACATAAGAATATGACTTTTTAAGACCAGCTGTGTACCTAAACTATGCTTAAAATGTTCTTATTTGCTTGTGAGAATGCCACAAAGGACCAAGTATAAAGACATATTAAAAGCAATATGCCTCACATCTATCACCCTCTCTGCTTATGTACTATAAGGAGAAGATTATTTGATGTTTTGCCAAATCTGCTACAATTGTTGTCTTCTTACTTCACAGAAAAATAAACTTTTTTTTTTTTTTTACAAAAATTTCTACAATTTCTTTGGCAAATCATTGTTAATATTCTCCAAAATCACTTTTTTTTTCCTTTCAAGGGTTGTCAGTATGTTTTACTTCCTTCAGTCATCTAGACCTCCCTGTTTTCTGTAAGCTATTAGAAATAAATAATTTTAGTGCAGAGATTGCTCTGACTGGTTTAAGTATTGTAGAAATTATTATAGTATACCATATGATTACTTTCTGTCTTGAACATCAAGCTGACAAAAATTATTGACCACTGAATCCTTCCATGAATGTTTGCTCTCCCAGCAAAATCACCCTCATCTCTGCTCTTCATCTTTTCTTCTAACAGATTCTTCTTCCCATTGATCACCCACTCACACAGATGTCCTATGTCCTCCGTGAAGCCTTATACACAGAGCCCTCTCTCTGAACCAACTCATGAGGCTGTTACCTCCCTTCAGGTTTCCCTTTGAAACACATTTTTGGGATGATTCGTATAAGAAATTGCCAAATGAATATTCACTTAAGGAAAAGATAGGCAGAAATGGTACTTACCAGTATCAACAGCAGCTTTTTATCTTTTTACCTAATAATGGGAATTACTTTTGTTATGGATGTAACATATATCACGATGACATTCAGACGGAATTCAATTCCTGAAAAGGGTAGCTGAAGTTGCCAATGCAACTTTGAAAGCTGCATTTTTTGTTTATGAGACCTATAGTCACTTGTCTTTCATGATGGATTTTTAGAATGAGATTATTAAGCAGCTAAACTGGCTTTCATCTTATGGTACGGCATACAAATTGCAGTTTGTTTACAATATTTCTCATTGCACTTGAAATGATATTTTATACACTGTTGACAAGACAACAAAGTATTTCTATTTCTGCAGCTCAGCTTCCCTTTTGGGGAAAGAAAACCTAAATTCTCTGCCATTTCAGCACTTGCTGCTAAATGATCTTAAGTGGCGTGTGCCCAAAGGGGTTTCTGTGTGGCAGCGCTCAGCAGTGCTATACCTAGGCAATTGCCTCTTGGAGCCAAATTTCCAGTCCCAGGTTAGATGTGTAAATTCCACATCAATGCATTTCCTGCTGAATCCAAGATTTGCTTCCTCTTAGCTCTCACCCACCTCAGGGTGGAGGTCTCAATCCTTCCTGCGTTCTTGATCACTTTCTTGTCAGCGAAGTGATCCAGTTTCAGCCAACATTCCTTTAGCTTCACAAAAATGCAAGCTCTCTGAACTGGCTGTTTGGAGGACCCAGAGGTATTACTAGTAATATACAGAGCAACCAAACTTTCAAGGTTCAATTATTGATAACGTCTTATTTCCTGAGAAAATAATACCGAAGTGGTGTTGTGGTGTTTATCGTGAACTGATTTGACTTCATTTATATTACCTCTTGTTATTCTCCTTCCTCTAACCTCTGTCCCCCACTCTGTCTATGGATAAATGTCAAGCTTTTTGGTCCACAGGTCTCCCTGCCTTGAATCTTAAGAAAGTGAATTGTAGCGTGGCTGTAAATAAAGGAATAATAAATATATACAGCCATTCATAAAGATGTAGGTCTAATAATCCTCTAGGAGATAGTCTGCAAATGTCTGCCAGATGCAATGAATTGTCTATGATAATCCTTCCTAGTTATTAAAAGAGATTTCATCTAGTTATTTATTTTTCTCCAGGGTAAATGAACCATTATAAAAGTAACTTGTTTTTGTGGTTTAATGTTTTCATCGTTGATGTTACTTACAACCTGAAGCCATTATGATGATTCACATGCTCTCAGACTTCAGAGACAAACACATGCTACATGTACTAAAACTTATTCTCCTTTCTAACCTCTGTCCCCCACTCTGTCTATGGATAAATGTCAAGCTTTTTGGTCCACAGGTCTCCCTGCCTTGAATCTTAAGAAAGTGAATTGTAGCGTGGCTGTAAATAAAGGAATAATAAATATATACAGCCATTCATTAAGATGTAGGTCTAATAATCCTCTAGGAGATAGTCTGCAAATGTCTGCCAGATGCAATGAATTGTCTATGATAATCCTTCCTAGTTATTAAAAGAGATTTCATCTAGTTATTTATTTTTCTCCAGGGTAAATGAACCATTATAAAAGTAACTTGTTTTTGTGGTTTAATGTTTTCATCGTTGATGTTACTTACAACCTGAAGCCATTATGATGATTCACATGCTCTCAGACTTCAGAGACAAACACATGCTACATGTACTAAAACTTGGTACTTATCAGTCTCATCATCCTAAGTTGCACACTTTCACAAAAAAGACCCCAAAAAAACACCCCAAGAAAAAAATACAAAAAAGAGAGAGTGAATGGTCCTTTGTCACTCTAGCAGTTGAATTAATAGGTTCAAAACCTAAAATGCTTTGTAGTGTTGTAATTGCTCTTTTATAGGCCTGGCTAATCTTGTTATGGAGGAATATTGTCTTACTGTGGAAGGAGTTGGGAAGGAGTTGGGTTTCTCTATATATGTTGAGCAGCATGGACAGCTAGTTGTTTTCTGCAAAATTATAGGGGTGTTTTGTGAAACTCTATTGGCTAAAGACCAACACTTTTTTTTTTTCTTTTTTCTTTCCTTGTAGTAAAGTGTTTTCAAAGAAACTTTCAGTATGAGAGATCAAATCTGGAATTCCTGATCTTAATGAGCAAGAACAAGAAAATCCTCAGACAAAACAATAGCAGAATGGTTGGGTTAGAAACTCTGGGAAGATATTCACAGATGTTCACGTGGTTGACTTCAAGTGCTTCAGGATCATAATATGTATGAATGGTACAATTCATAGCACCCAAACTAGAAACCTAAAAATAAGCAAAACAGCCCTCTTTCACTCACTCACTCACTCACTCATTCACTCACACATGCACATACACATACACTCATTCTACACCTCAAGTTTTAGAACACTGGTTGGAAATCTAGATGGCTTCTGTGACTAGCAGATAGCAGGCCTTTTTTTCAGCGAACAACTGCATTTTTTTATAAAAATGTTAATGATTTATCAGCATGTTCATCATAAATTACCCAGTTTCAGATGAAAAAAAAAACCCGCATAGAATTACTGGGTATCTAATTGCTCATCTGTAACACAATAGTGCAATGAAAAGATTTCCTGGACAAATGTCTGGCTTGCTTACATGTGGGTATCTTCTCGCCTGCTCTGATCCTTCGATTCAGGCAAAAAGATATCGCCACTCTTTTTCATTCACCTGGTTTGTATGCTAGCTCATTCCTGATTTGCAATAGGTAAAGTTTTGTGACTGTCTGGCACCCTGTTCTAGCGAGCTGCACTATAGACATTGAGTACTACCTCTGCCGTCCAGGATGTCGCTTCATCCAAAACAGCAGAGGCAACAATGAGATTGGTGCCTTGGTTTATTTTATTACTGAAAATAAAACAGTGGTCTGGACATGCAAGAGTATTAATGCCAGCCCGCTGGCATCCTAAGCAAGGGAAAAGATGTTATGGTCTGAAAACCGAGAGTCATCTTTGCTGTTCATTGCAGTAATGTCCTTTGTTTTAAATAGTGGAGCTGGTTGGGTAATCTAGTGAAACTAACCTCCTCAAACTCCTAATGTGCAAAACAGACATAATGATTATCACTTCTTTTGTAGGAAACTGAGGACTATTGATAAAAGGGCTATGTAAGAGGCCTTTAAGTCTATTACCATTTTTATTATCTTTATTTTGCTCTTGTTATCTGATGCCAATCATGTGAACATTTTCTTATTAAAGCAAAGGTTTTAATATATGAATGTTACATCTGCTACTAATAACATTACTATAACTGAAAGAACTGCAAACACCTGGAGTGAAATGCTGTATCCTCTTAAACCTACATGAGCTTTTTATGCCACTTTAAATGAAGGCAGGCTATCTTTCTTGCTTTGTACCAATCATGCAATGTATTTACTTTGGGATTATTAGGTGTAGGGTAATGCCTGGAGGCTGTGAGCACATTTAAACATATACTTAGTGACACTCTGGTGAGCTTATGAAGGAAAGACAAATAAGAAACAGGCTCAGTGGAACAGAAATCCTGAAGTCCTCTATCCAACGGTCATTCTATACACAAAAATGTACTTTCTTTAATTTTCCCTCTTTTCATAGGTTATTTTCATAGGTTATTGTCAAACATGCCATATTGCCATTTAGAGTAATAAATACTGCATCAAATTTGTCACCTTTAAAGATAAGAGAAATAAACCGAGAAAAAGAGATTCATACTAATGTCAATCTTTGAAGAGGTTATTTTTTTTAACATTTGAATTTAAGACCTAAAGTAACCTGCCCCAGTCTCTTCAAATGCTACAAATGGAAGCTGAAATGTAAAAAGCATTCACTTTGGTGATCTGCATTTGCCTTCATTCAAAGGAGCAGAGAAGATGTTCCCCATAAGGGAATGTACCTCGCGGATATCTTTTTGGCAGGTTAATTCATTCAAATCCCTTCTCCTGTAAGGACAAGTGGTTTAATGTTCTGTTCAGTTTAGTTCCAGAGGGGTAATTAGCAGGGGTAAAAAAAAGATAGTGAATGAAAAAGAATACCAAATTCCTCCCCCTCTTTGAGGAAGACTTACTCCCTGGAGACAGGTATGCCTTACATGAAAGCACAAGAAAGATATTTCAGAGACACAAAACACCTGTAAAACTGCTGAATTCAGCCCCTGGAGGACTTCTCCTGCGGAGGAGGGTCCCTGAGTAGCATCATGCGCTCGCAGCAGTTTCTGTGCCAGCTGTTCCCAGCTCTCCTGTCCGCAGCACAACACCTGCTGAAAGTGTAGGTTGTCTTAAATCGTGGCATACCTGGACCACCAGGAAGGTTTTCAGCAGCAAATAGTAAGCCACAATGTCTTGAAAAGTGCTATATCTTATTGCAGAGGTATGATGGCTGCTACTCGCAGAAGGACATGCAGGTAACTGAGCAGAAGGAGTTCTTTCTGTCACTGGCTATGCAAAGTGACACCCTTTTTTTCTTTCCTCTGTATTTCTTCAGTGGCCTGTAAGCCAGTTCAGAAAGCCCACGCATAGTCTTTATGCGGCTTCTGGAAATCAAGCAGAATGATGTTTGTTGTCAGTTAAATAAAAAGATAAGCTTTTCATGCACGCACACCCCCTGCCCTCCTCCCTCAACACATATCACACTTCATCGTTTATGTTTCAAAAATTACAGTCATGAATGTTTTTCCACTGAGTTTGTGTTTTGTGGAACCTCAGAACCTTATTTACTCAAAACGCTAGGATTACGTTGATTTCACACGGCATGATATTCATCTTTGTTGTCTACTTTCAAGCTATAGCTCTAGGGATAATTACTAAACTCGCATGTTTCGGAAAACCGGCCTCATTTTTTTTTTTCCCCACTGTCTGCTACCTTCTCCTCTCAGACCCTAGTTCCTTTATCCTCTACTCTGTATTTTGAGCTTTTCTTATATATTTGTCTTCCTTCAAGAACTGAGGGTTGTCTCCTAACTGACATTTTAGCACAAAAGTCCCTTCAGTGTCTGGTTTACCTCCATGCGCTGACGTGTGAATTAGGGAAGCAAAGAGAAAGGAGTTTGGCATGTAGCATGAGAACAAGAATTTACCAATAGCCATGCAGCTGTAGTGGATTTCTTTTGTTGTGCCCCTGGGCCTCAGTAGACATTTAGGAAGAACGACATTTCCTGACTTTTTAGTTTTTTAAAGCCTGCCTTGACTTGACAGCTCTTGACTTCTAGGCAACTTTGGTGGCATCTTTCCTGTCCCTTTAGCTTTTCAGAATGTTTTCTGTGTTTTTGAAGAGCTTTTTCCATAGCTGCTTTGAGATATTTGTCCTGAATTCTTTCCTCACTCACTCCTCTCCCACTTGTATCTCTCTTGCTTATGGATAGATCTCTTTTTATCTTGTTCTTTAGGCCTTTACCTTATAAAAATCTTCCTCCTTTTTCAGTTGCTGTGAGCAACACCATACTCTTCCCCATTAAGGAAAATACTATTGATTTGACCTATGTTTTCGTTCTTTTTTAATGGGGTTTTCTTCCCCACTAGCACTTGAAGCACTCATGCAGATATTCATCATCTTGTATCTTAAGATACAAGGAGACAAAGATGAGAAGCCAACACAGCAGGACAGAGATCACACCTGCCCTGAGGCTGGGACGTGGCCACAAGTGGGTCCCCAGGTTTCAGACCTGCAGGTATGTCGAGGATCACAGTGCAGACACCCTTTGCCTGGGCTAAAAAATAGAAGTATAAGCCCAAAGAGAAATTAATAAATGTAATTATTTAATGAGAATCTAGTTAACAGCACAGAGTTAAATACAAGCAAGAACCAAAAAACCCCACCCAAAACCCCAACAACAAAAAAAGGCACCACAGCTTGGTTGAAATTTGGATTTTGAAGTTAATTATATTAATTTTTTTTTTAGAACATGGAATAATGTAAAAAGGCAAAATGGAAACTTCCTAGATAAAGTCATTTAAAGCTAACTGCAAATCATAATAATTTTTAGACTCGGAGTAATCAGGAATCAGCAGGAGAAGAGAGATAACAAATTATTATGCACTTCTTTTTCACCAGGTCCTTGACCAGAAAACAGGTAAAATGTAGAGCCAATCAGAACATAATTTTCTGTCCTATGGAAAGTTTACATTTTTTGAAAGCCACTGTTTAGTGAAGGAAGTGTGGGGGGTAAAGGGATTCTTCGTCACCAAGTATCATGGAAGGTGTGGGTCAGCCAAAGAATCAAACCCGCATGGAAGAATGCAAGGAAAATGCTTCTGAATTATAAAGTCTGTGAAGCACTGTGGAGAGAAATATATTCAGCTTTGTTTTTTCAGTCCTGGGCCAGAATATTCTGGTTTTCAACCAAAGGCTGGAAGATTCCCATTTTCATGGGTTCATAAAGTTTCTTGTTTGCTTTTTTGTTTTAATATTAAACATTTCCACAAAACAGACTCTTGTTAAAAAAAGAAAGGCAACCATTATAAACTCTGCTGTCTTTAACCATGGTAAACTCTTTTTTACCTTCCCTACCCTGTAGTTTCGTTGTTCTTGTTGTTCATTTGTTCAGCTGGTGGCTTCTGGTTGCTTTTCTTTTTTTTTTTTTTTCTTTTTCCTTTTTTCTTCTCTCTTTTTTCTCTTTTCTCTTTTCTCTTTTCTCTTTTCTCTTTTCTCTTCTTTTCTTTTCTCTTCTTTTCTTTTCTCTTCTTTTTGCTGTGGGGTTGTTGTTGGTGGCATTGCATTTGACTTGATAGGCCTGGTTTGCATTTATCTCAAAGATGAACACCAGAAATCGTGTGCTTATGGCATACACATATATGTGTATACACACATACACACACACTCTCTCTCTCTCACACATGCATGTATGTATTTTATATAAAGACATGTATTTATATGTACGTATTTCAACTAATGGTATTCAATCTGTTCCAGGGACAGATACGTTCAAATGTTTCTTCTGCTGATATGTCTTGAAGAAGACCGGCTTTCTTAACAACAAAACTATTGTAAATGCCTTAAAATTAAAGGACAAGCTTCAGGCAAAAAGATGTATGTGCAGCGAAGAGCTATTACTTACAAGACCATACCTGCCAGAAGGCAAATACTCCCATGTTCAAAGACGGAATAGAGAAGGCAACGTATTTCAGTTCTGAGCCCTTTTAATGTATCTCCCTTACACACACAATAAAGATTTTTGGATCAAGCTGACTGCTTTCTTTCTACCAGAGTAATCAAGCTCTACATCATTAACCTTTCTGTTTGCCTGGCAGATAATCTGGGAGAGTAGCAAGTGACTACTCCTCCGGGCTTTGGAGGCAAGCCAACGCAATTACTCTCACCCTGTTCTTTGAGGTGGCAGCTGTAGCGAGATCAGGATGTAGAAAACAACCACAAAATCAAAGGGTTACAGACTTTGGAGCCAACTCTTCATTCATCTGCCGATCAGCCAGAGCTCCTAACTTGGACGACAAAACTTCGCAGCTCACTGTCCGTGCTGAACAGTTATGAACCATCAGTCAAGCAAAGAATGCCCTCACGAAGGTCTAATGTTAGCCCCACTGTCCTTCCACCTGTCTTTATTTGCTGGTGGTGGTGGTAGTAGTAGTAGTATGAATATGTAACAGAGCCAAAAGTATGCTGTCTTGCAGATTCTGTTCTAATATGTCTAGTTGGATAGCATTATTGTATAAAGTCTACTGACATTCTGCCAAATGCCAGCTTAGATTTTTGAAAACGGTTTGTGTTCAGAAATTTTCACACATGGAGGAAAAACAGTTCCCCGCTGAAATGCCTCCGTTCCTAGATAGTGAATATGGCAGCTCTTTTGTGTCGGTGATGAATGTAGTTAAGGAGAAGGTGGTTACCTGTGAGAGACAGGTAGTGAGAGGATGTGACACCTGAGTCCCTTGTCCAGGATCTGCAGCTTTGTAGGAGAAGAATAATTTCATTACTTGAAGGCTGTGATATCTTCAAAGGAGCTGCTGAAACATTTGGTAAGAGACAGAATAAATAAATGTATAAAGGGAAAGAAGAATACAGAAAGGTGAAGTAATTTATCCAAGTCATGCTAATCGTGTTGGGCAGAGAAAAGATCCCAGACTCTCTGCATCCTCAGCCTGTATCCCAGTTGCTAAGCAACTGTCCTGAATATGAGGGTGCCCAAAGCACAGTATATCAGATGCTATAACATTGGCGCTCTGACACCTTCTGCTTTGATTCATGCCGTATCTGAGGTCTAATAAAGAAAAGAAATGGGCCTCCTTGCCTGTCTGTGACTTCAGCTCTTCTGTATTTAGTCTCTTAAATGAGACCCCCATATTAGGAGGCCAGTTGTACTGTAAGCTTCCTTACCAGCAGATATAAAAGAGCAGCTCCAGTGGGTGAGTTGTGCAACCTAAGGTCTGAATGTTTGCATGGAGGTCTCTGTCTCACATGTCTTAAAGAGGGAAAGGAAGGTGATTAGGCTCCCAGCTCAATATGTGTCAGCCATACGCATAATATTAGATGAGACGAATCTTGGCTTTGTTGTCTTAAAAATGTGCTGGAATACGTCTTTCATCACAGTAAAAATGGCTGAAATTCTTAATATCTAGGAAAAATAACTGGGAATTCTCTGATGGACAGAAATGTATTCTTAGAATTACCAAGCCAATGTCTGGAATCCTTCAGTGACAGTGTAATTACACGGCACATCCGCTATAGCCGACTTCTGGATGATTTTCAGTTGGCAATGTGGAGGCATCCATCAACCAGCAAATATAGCTCATAGGCCTAAAATGACAGCCCAGCCTTTCCTGAAAGACATCAAGACCAGGGAGCTGATCTCCAACAATGAATTCCACATGAATTTGCGAGGGAGCCAAAGATCTGATCATGAAAGTGCTGAAGGGCAAAGAGTGAATTGGTCCAGGCAGCCCGGCTCCCACTAAGCATTCACCAAATGGCTTCTGTTTGCACAGTTCCCATGTGCTGCACTCCTGAAGTAGAAACCACAGAGCTTTCCAGGACACCATGCTTGCACAAAATGCAGGTGAGTTAGAGACCGAGGCTGGAAATCACCAGAACAGAACATGCATTGGAGAACTAAAGCTGAGAAATAAGGAATTCCAAAGAGGAGATCTGTCAAAGTCTAGGTGAAATCTGGTCTGCATAAATCTAAACCACTTCATATATTTTTCAGAACTATCAAAACTTATGGGCACCTAAACTCATTAGGTATTTTCCTACTCAGCCTAAAAACACATTTCCATATATACTTCTCTACACACTGTCATAAGGGCCTGTCCTGGAGAAATAAATGCCTGCCTCCCACCTGCAGTTCTCTGACGGTGGTTGGGGTTCTGCCATTCATGTTGGACTTGATCCTAGACTGATGGTCCAGCTGAAGCTGAGTGAATTATGAATGTTATTTCTTGCTCCAGGAGTTATGCTTATACATGTGCATAGACATATTCCATAGAGATAGACCTACATATATATATTATTAAATGAAGGTTGAAAAGAAAATACAGATACTACATTCGTAGAGTTGAAACTGAAATCCTGCTTTACCTCTTCCCAGATGAATGCTCCAACTATCAAGTTTCAGTCAGGCTTTTTCTTGGCTGTCCTTCTGTGGGTCTCAGTACTGCTGCCGCTCTGGATGCACAGTGGCTCAGACTCAACAGGGTGGACAGGGATTGCCAATGCCTTTGTGGTTAAAGAGGTTTCTGAAGCAGTGCAGATTCAGTAGAGCCTAGAAGTTGCATTGGCTTCTTCCTGGGATGATGACATGATGGTTTTTGAGGGATCCTGTGTCTCTGCATGGAAAGAAAAAGATGGACAGGTTTGCACTTTGCATCTTCAGAGATGTCAGTCTGCATACTGACTGTACAGGAGATATGGGCAATCATGTTAGGTCGATACACTAGATCACAACCATCCACGATCGGGTACCCAGAAGACCAAAGGGCATGTTAGCATTTTAGCTAAGTTATGCCACATTCAGTGACATAGGTTCCCTCTTTGTGCTCTGTAAAAAGTTCTTCTCCATTTACCATGAGAATTTTTAAATTATAAGATTAGTTAAGGACAACTAAGTATTGGAATAACTTACCTAGGGTCTCTATCTACTCAAGTTTCTAAGTAGAAACTCAATAGCTTTCTCAGACATGAGCCCATGAAGACATTAATGGCTTGAAGCAAGATTCTTCACCATTTGCCATGCAAAAAGCTCAGCAGATACTGAGAATAATTCCATTTAATCTGTTTACATACTTGACCTTAACTATGAAAGAGCTAATTGTCAGCTTCAGTGAAGCTACACCACTTTCAATAACTGAGAAATCCATCCATGCACTATATATATCATACAGAACAAAATAAAAAACATAAGGCTGAGGGTTAGAAAACCCCTGCAAACAGAATCCTAAAAGTCAGCATTTAAAATGTCATTTTGTAGAACTAAATCAATAAATGAACAATTATCAACAAATTTTACCATTATTGAAATTTTAAATAGTGTTACAGTGGGGTTTTTTGGTGTTTAGATTTGTTTTTAAAGGCTTGTCGTCTTTGCTGTTTGTTGTTTTGTGCTGTCTGCTATTTCCATCATGATGCAGCAACAACATAACAATGTTGGCTGAAAGCCAGCTTGAGAGTAGACTGAGCCTTCAATGGATTTTTGATGCATGAATATTTTGAGGGGGCATTTAAATGATGTTTGTGCTTCTCACAGTGTGAAAAAACAACACTGCCAGGTTTCTTTGATCTACTGGAAACAGGCTATCATAATACAGAAATAGTTAGCTGAAATAAGCACATTCAGGTAGCTTCTTTCTGCTTAACTGTGTATCATTTGCTTCTATGCTCACAAAGGAGGTTTTCATTCAGCTGGGGCAAAGTGCACAGAGTTATTGATAGTTCAAGTATTTATTCCTTAAAATGACAGTTCTGAAAACATATTTCTCTCACCACACAGAGAGTGGGAGGGCAGTGGAAAGGAGGAGATAATTGAGGAAGCTGGAAGTGAAATGACGTTCATGGCTTTCAGATGCCATTTCCATTTTAATGACTGTAAAGAGGAGTCTCAGAGAGCAGCCAGACAGCAGAGGTTTGGGTGACCACTTGCAGTGTCAGATGTTGGGGTATTCTGGGTTGGCATTCATGATTTGAAGGAAGGAATATATCTCCTTTGCTCCTTTCCTGGGATGGACTGATACTGCTCCAAGTTTTTGATGTTTCACAATTTTCTGACTAGCGCAACCTTAGGCTTCAATGAGGTGGAAGCTGTATTGTGTTTGACAGCCTACAAACACAAAGGCATTCATCATACCTCCCCTCCATAAACCTGCAGTCTGAAAGATAAATATTCGTGATTTGGTGAAGCAAGCAATCCAGGAGAGGGGGAGGACAAGTAATAACAGGGTGTGTTGGTGTAGACAGCCTGGCTCTGTACATAGTTTAAAGGAACACGCATGTTGCTACGCTGGCTTTAGACCTTTAATCCATCTAGCCCAGTGTCTTGTCTCCATGACTTGCCAGCACCATGTCTTAAAGAATTTGGGAGAGTAAACATAGGACATCACATGGATGTTCTTAGTGTCCCTATTAAATGGTCATGCCTATGCCAAGAAACTCTGTAGAGCCTGTACTGCAGAACCAGTGTCTGAACTGCAGCTCATGAGCACATTTACCTGTACATATACATCTCTGCAGGTACATGGCAGCCCAGGCTGCTGAGTGTCTGGAAACAAATATTTGGTGCATAGATAAAGTAATATTCTGTGTGCAGAACATGAAGACTGGTGCTCAGCATGCACAACTCTCTAATATGGAAATCACGTTACGTGAACTAACCCCAACGTGAGCCACTAGGTCCTCAGGGCCTTTTTCCTCCAAAGATTGTGAGATTTGGGCACAAGCCTAGGAGAGCTCTTCAAAGGAAATTTCAAGAAATCTGGCTTTAAAAAAAGAGCTTTCAAATACTTCCCAACAAATATTTGGCTTTTTTATTTCAACTTCAGCAATTCTTGTTATCTGTTTAAATATTTATTTGAAATGTCCTTTAGTTTTCACTTTCAGTGTGTCAGAAGGTTCCCTGGCTTAATCACTCATTGTAGAAAAAAAGAGCACTGTTGCCTTTTATCTGTTTTGAACTTGCTACCCTCCTTAATTTTATTGCACATTCTCTTGTCCTGCCACAAGCTGCGGAGAAGAGAAGCACCTAATCTATCTTCTCTAAGTCATTTATTTTTATCCTTTCGTTATGTCCTTTTGTCCCTCTCCTTTCTAAGGTAACTCTTCCCAATCTTTTCAATCATTTTACATGACAGATTTTTTTCTTGTTTTTTTTTTAAGGCATGGATCACTTTCATTTGTCACAGGTGAGGCCTTCCTAATTTTGATAAACTTTTTTAGAAGCACCTAATCTATCTTCTCTAAGTCATTTATTTTTATCCTTTCGTTATGTCCTTTTGTCCCTCTCCTTTCTAAGGTAACTCTTCCCAATCTTTTCAATCATTTTACATGACAGATTTTTTTCTTGTTTTTTTTTTAAGGCATGGATCACTTTCATTTGTCACAGGTGAGGCCTTCCTAATTTTGATAAACTTTTTTCTTATTTTTTTCTTATTTTGTTTTTATGGTAGTGTAATAATACTTCACAAAATTTTCCAGATGAGACCACATTTTGATTTATAGATTGACTGTGTAGTATTTACTGCATCATTCCCCATCTCAGTTCTTATGAACCCTCACATCTTGATTGAATTTTTTTCTTAAAACTACAGCTGCATATGGTGTAGAAATCTGTCTTCATTGATACCCAGATCCCTTTCCTGGGTTGAGACAGTGAATGTAGACCCCTGTCAGATGTACAAGCAGTTTAATTTATTTTTTTCCTTTCAGTATGCCTTGCTTTGCATTTATTGGCATTGAACTTCATTTGCCCTCACTTTAGTCCTCACATGGTTTAGCTAAGTCTCTTTGAAGTTCCTCACGGATCTCTCTGGTCCATGCTCGCTAAATAACTTTGTGTCATCTGCAAGTTTTGCTAACCTCAGTATTACCCTCTTTCAAGATCATTAATACAGATTTCAAACACAAGATCTAATGCAGAACAATGAGGCGAGGCATCCCACTGTTCACCTTGTGCCACTGACTATTTATTCCTTCCCTTTGTTTCCCATCTTTCACCAATTTTCAGCCCATGTTTGATGTACTCCATGAGCACATTAAATAAGTGAAACCATAAGTGTGGTTAAGCATCAGCGTGCTCGGTTTTTCTCACTGCTTTGAATACAATTTGTGTGGTAAATACAATGTGTTTCCATCCCTTTCTCCAAGAAATCCCCTTTTATTAGTTTATTATTTTTTAACAGCTCTAGAAATCCCTTTGGTAGCCCTAGACTTTGGAAATGTCTGAGAAAGAAACATGTTTACAGTTACATATATGCTTCAGCATGTCAGAATTTTTCAGATTTTTACTTATGGAGGGACTGTGTCATTTTTTTCTTTGAGCAGTTAAGGATGAGGGGACTACATACAAAGGTTTTTCACCATTTCCCTTTGTGAGGACATCACTATTATCTCTAGAAACAGCCCACGAGAAACAAGCCCATTTTTGCCAAAAGAGTAACCTTGATTTTGGCCCCTACCTTAGGAGAAGGATATAAGAGAATTTTGTAGCTTTCCAGACTGCTTTCAGCTAGAAAGGGTGCCCTTTCCATCAGCATGGTCACTGCTGATGTTCATGCTGTGAGTGCTGATACTGATGTGATGACTTCTAGCTAGGGGAGACAGCTTTGTATCGGGCCCTGAGGTCCCACGTCGTGCACCTGCTTAGCAGGAGGACTCTTTCTGAGCTTGTTCCTTGTGTTTCTCAGATGCTTGCTGTCCACACTTCTATGTAAAATAACTGAATCAAGCTCAGCAGTCAAAGGGTCCTCACTTTGGCAACACAGAGCAGCTGGATTGTGGAACCTGGTGCAAATAATGGGGATGGGGCCTATGTCCCACCATTTCAGGCCTGTCATTATCTTCTGGTTGATCAGCTCTGTGCTGCTGCACTGCCTGAAAGCTCCTTCCACCACTTTATTGTGTAAATCAAGCTCATAAAAGCAAGTCTCCTACACTGTGGATACTCTCCATAATGAATATTAAGCATTTTTTTTGTTTTCAAATAGTTTGCAATATGACCTTAAAAATGACATGGTTCTGCAAATAATCTTTCCAGTTAACTAAGTTGTCGTAATATCAAGAGAAAGTGAGTATAAATGATGTATGAGCACGGTCAAATCAAATGTGTTTATTACTGGGAAGGAATGCTCATAAAAAATGTTTAGTTACGTTCAAGCATCTCTGCTCAGGAGCCTTCACAATGTGCTGAGAAAAAAGGGAGATGTTATCACTCGAGTATCAGAGTGCTGACACCGAGACTGATCCTACTTCCTCCTTTTATCTTGGACATCTTATTTTACAGTAGCATTTTACATTCCACGAACATTAAGGCACTGAGTGAGTTCCTCTGATGTTCCCTGGGAATGTGGCTTCGCATACGATGACACTTTGACTCTGTACCGTTCGTTAACACAGAGCTTAATTTTTAGGTTCCTAGTCACTGTGGCAGCATCCGCAGAATGGTTTTTGTATGTGGGATGAGGAGGATTGGTAAGTTATTTAGGGCAATCCATAGGAAATGCCGAGGAATATCCCTGTTATTTCAGGATTTTGCCATCTTTATCCATAAATAAGAATTTACTTCCAGTTGGGATGTTCAGTCATAATCCCTCTGTCTCTTCTTTAATGAAAACAAACAAACAAGCTCAGGCAAAAGTCTTTATTTTTTAAAGCTGGAATGAAGGGAATTAACTGTGTTTTTATGACTAATCAAGTCTTAGATCTACCTTCCAGCATGTGGGGGATCTGAGTTCAGCTCCCTCCTGTGCCTGAGGGGGTTCAAAAGTACACTGCTTATCTCCTGAAGCAGAAAAATGTCAACAGCAGTGATTCAGAAAGTCTCATTTTCAAATACTCAGTATGTCTGTGGTGTCGGCACTTTGCTAAAAAAACAGGAGAACTGATTTTAAATCCCTGCTTCAAAGTAGGCAGGATGAGCTTTCAGTAGCAGATCTCCTCACTCATCTGAGCGGACGGACAGTTTTTCTGTCATTTGCAATGGGGAAGGAGTATCTCTGGTTCCTTTCTATTTGGGTTGACTTCTTTTAGTGTTCGACTCAAGGAGAAGGTTAGCTGTTTAGCTAACTGTTGATAGTGGGGTTTAATTTCTGATTTTTCCTCGGTATTTCCCACTAGAAAGTTTAGGGGACTCCTATATAAGCCTGGTGGCTTCCCTGAACCTACTTTCAGTCATTTAACCCTCTCTATGACTTCTGTAAGGAACATAAGCACTCTAACCCTGGTGAAGTATAAAGATTTCTCTAAAATTCAGGAAATTAAATGTGATTTGTCTTTGGAAACTTAGCACTGTGTTCCCAAGTCACAGCTTCAATCACAAAGTAATATAGTGATTTCTGAGACCCACTTTAGTTTTAGACATCTGTGCTTATCTCTTATCTTGGACTTCATGAGAAACTAATGATATATCTCCATTCAGCTTTGGTTGAGAGTACTTTTGAAGCAAGTCTCCTGATTGCCCCCAGTTATTACACTTTGGTTGTCATCACAGAGGGGTCTCAAAACCTTTCAAATGAAGCAAAACTGAAAGATACTCTTCAAAAGCACACTTGATGCACTGCAGCACCTATTGGGTCCTAGTTCATAGGTCTAGACTAAAGCTAATCTGAAAAAAATCCCTTTTAAATGTAAAATGGCCCTCAACAGCAGCTGTTTCACTCTGCAGATCTACTCCTGTTGCACCATACTCCTTGCTTGTATAGACATAATCTTGAATTAGAATAGGTACCTCAGTTTATGTGAGGTGTATTCCATCTTTGTCCTGATCTTATTAAAGTATGGCAATCTGCTTCTTTCAAGAAGTGGATGAGCCTGTCTTTCTCAGTGAAAAACTGATTGCACATCACTCGATTGTAAAAGAAAAAAGTTTCTTGTGCAGCCTAGAATGCAAAAAATCCATTTAGCTTCTTTACTGGGGGAAAAAAAGAAAAAATAAAGTATTAAATCAAGTGCCAGAGGTGAACTATTTACCAGGTAGTTAACTAATGCTAGTTCCTTTTCTATAGGTTGAGAGTCACATAATAAAGAATGAATAGAATCAGTTAAGATTTGCAAAATTGGAAGAATTCGTACTTGACAAGCTTCATAAATATTCTTTTTTCTTCAGATACTCTTTTTATCACAGACCTCTTTCCTAAGCCACAATCCCAAAATTAAGAAGTCTAATAAAACATATGTATTTATTTCTCTTTTCTCTTTTCGGATTGAAACAAACCACTGTGGGACTTTTTTTTTTCTTTTGAAGAGAGAGAAATTAGACTGAACTAATCAGCCTGAATTGTATGGGGAACGTTATGAGTCATCAGGAGGAAATTCTGCTTCATCTTTGTTTAAAAAGAAATAAAAAATGAGGATTTTTAAAATTACTGAAAGAAAAGGAAGATTAACTGTGCTCTGAATGCAAGAGCTTTCCAGGAGACCAAATAAGTCTTCTATAAACTGATTTGCCTTTCTGACTGCGATTTAGTAGAGTGACACCTAATTTGTTCTGAGAGTCATTGATGCCTCCAACACAATGGAGGATGACAGCTTGCATAACCTCTCTTTCAGCTCTCATCTCATTTATTCCGTTTGAAGTCGAGTTCCGACAAGAGAGAGGCACAGAATTAATATTACCTTAGATCAGCTCAGTCTCCAGAGGGAGCAGCAAAAGCTTTTCTGGAAACAATAAACCCTTTAAACATGACAGGAGGAATAGGACCTTAGGAGGTATCTGAAAGTATCCATTATTAAAGAAAAAAAAATATATATATCTATGTGGGTCACTTTGATTGTGGTTTTTTTTCTCCTTAACAACAAAAGATGGGCTACTGCCAGTTTTACATACAAATTTGAAGATTTTGGATAGTTTGCAGTTAACATCTGTATTATACATACACACATACATACATGCATACATGTGTTTTCTTTTTTGTTATTGTAGCAGAGTCCCTAGCCATGAGTGGTATTTGTTTTGACTTTGAAATTCCCTGCCTGTTTGATCTGGTTCCTTTCCAATTTAAGATAAAAAATCAGAAAGGGAAATTCCCATCACATCTGATAGTTTATAAGGTCAAATTTAATTATTGCAATTTGCATTTAAAATTAATGTAACACTTTTAAAGTAAATCAGAGGAAGCCAAAGAGATAATTTGTGCAGACAGCTTTGTAGAAGGAAGAAAAATAAAGAAGCATGACAATTTCTGTGTAGATGTGTACACTTTAATCTGTGGTCTACAGAACACCAGCGTGGGTAAACTGGCACAATTCTGTTCAAGCAATAAAGCCACAATGAATTATGCCAGCTAGTGGTCAGACCTGAGAGAAGGGGAGGGGGGAGAGAGAGAGAGATTGACAAATTAGATAGTTGAAGGGAAAATATATATAGGAAGACTAGAAATGTTGCTGTTTGTCTAAAACCTTCACATCAAACTACAACTAAAGAAAAAAAAAAAATCCCCCATGGGTTTTAACAACTAAGAGTGGACAGACTTAATACAGGGGCTATCCATTAATAAATAATCTACCCAATGGATAAACCTTGCAGCATTTTCTTTTTTGTGAAATCTCAGTGGACTTCGGATTTCTATCAGCAGACATCCAATTTACATGTGAATCGTGATTTCATCATATCATATCCTGTCATTCCACTAGGAATAATTTCCTGTCATTCCACTGTGAATCATTTCAGGAAAGTACAGATGACTTAATAATTTACAATTAAATAGTTCGTGTCATGCTGGAGCAAACCATGCGAAAAGAATCAGTGTATTTGCCACACAAATGCAAATACCTCTGGGAGATGCAGGGTAGAGCAGAAAAGAAAGGAAGGGAGGAGGAAGAGAAGAAGAAAAGGCTGTAATTTAATGACGGACAGTAGAATGGCAGCATGTAGCAGGACTGTGGAAAAGGAGCCTGATTTTAATAGAAGTCAGAAAGGTAGAATATAAACGAGGATGCTAAGTAGATTGGAGAGAAGGCAGCCCAAATATCGCTTTGTTGGGAAGGGTGATGTAAATCTTTCCCGTTCTGCTGAATACAGGAGAACACTTAACAACCTCAAGGGATGAGCTATAGGCCTGAGATTACACTTGCCTTCTCACTGAACAATTTACTAAATGAATGTCACTTGTCTTCTCCCCAACCCCGTCTCCTCCGTCTCCCCACCCCCGTTCTTGAAATGGTTTTTTTTGAATAGGCTTTGATTTTCAGCGTTTTGTTAGAAGTTCAATGTTATTTGTCAGCATCTTTGAGCAGTTCTACATATGGCTTTGTGCTAATCTATTCACTTTGGCTGTGCCTTTTATCTTATTTGTGATGTGTGGCCAGCTCCACTGTATTCCCCTCCGACTGGAAGAGCAGAGAGAGGAAACATATTCTTGTGGTCTTAGCTATGCTACCATTACTTCTCATTTCTGGATGGGATTCATCTTCCTTAATTTTAGACAGTTACTATACAGATGTCTCCATCTGAGATACTCATCACTGGCTTTCTTTATGGTCTATGAAAAGAAATAGGTGCTTTAAAGCAGGACTGTTCTGTCCTACATTAAACTGTCTAATTCAAGACTAGATTAATTTCACCCTAAAACTGCCTATTTCTTTCTATAGTCTTTAAAAAGAACCTATAATAACAGCTCAGATGGAAACATCTACAAGTTGGATGTTCAAAATTAGGTGTAATTAATGCTACACTGCAAGTCATCTTATTTTGGTAATCCAGATAATGGAGTAGATGCTGAAAGGGGGTTTTGAACACAAAGATGAATATACCTCTCCAAAGCAATGTAAACAGACAAAAGGTGACTTTCTAACTGAGATCTGAAATAAAATCGCTTACCTACTAGACAAACATCCCTTGGGAAAACATTCTGCCAAGGTGAGTCATCATGAAGAAGGTCAAAACTTAGAACTCAAAACCAGAGGAGGACAGACAGAAAAAAATTAATCCTTTGATGGTATGTAACAGTCAGGGTAACTTAATTCCTTTCATTGTATTAATTTACTCATATATGATGAGGACAAGGCAAAAGGTGTCATACATCTTTGTAACCATACTTTAAACTCATTCTTTAAATAAGCATGGAGTTAAAAAGGAGAAACAATGAAGAGTCAATGAAAAATGCAGGGTTTCACTGTAAGCGTTATTGTAAGGTTTGTGTCTGGCTTCTAAGGAAACTTGAGCAATTCTGTGCATAAATTCACAATCAATTTTAAAAGCAGAAATCATATGAAAAAGTGGTGCATGATTAGATACTTTTCTGAATGCAGGGTACGTTGGATAGTGGAAAAGTAAATTAACTCCCATGGGAGTTAACTTCCAATTTACTCCATGCAATGCTCGACAATGGTCAAACAAGTTGCATCAATAAAAGACCTCACATATTCAGTGGAATTTATGTCAAAGATCACACAGTAATTAACAAATATCAATTAATTCTCATTACATCACCCCGAGACAAAATTGATAAAAGCTATTTAATCTGTGGGTGGACTCATGGCCCAGAACAAAATAAATAAGAAAAAAGTAAAAACCCTGGCCCTCATGGCTGCATTTCAGAGGAGTACGTACAGTGAATCCAAGTTACATTCTGTAAGTCTTTCATCTAGCTTCCCTCCAGAGAATAAGATTGAAAAAGTAATGATAGAATCTGTCTTTATAGCAGTAACTCTGTGGTTATAGCAGCCCTCCAGGACTGAGAAAGCTATGTTCAATTCCTCCCTGCAGGAATTTAGTCTCTTTGCCCTTCATACATCTGAAGAATCTTGAAATTTTTTTGTGCTAAATGACAAAGCTTCAACAGGGCACCAGGAAACTACTCCTGCCTTCCTCAGTTCATAATAGGAAAACATCCTATCGGTTATGTTACAAATGAGATTAGGGTAGAAGCATTCTCTGCTCTGCAATCATTTTAATTTTGTAGGAAGAAATTAAAGATTAATTAATTGGCCCCAAGAAAAAGGAATAAAACTGAACGGGTGGGTATGTCCTAAGATGTCCAGCTAGAAACGGACTCTGGTGCTCTAGTGCATGCTCTTGATTCTCTATCTCATCCAGCTGCTAAGAAATTCAAGTTTATCCTATTTATTAGCAGGCTCTCCCAGGAAGCTGGAGATGACATTTGAATCATTATAAGAAAAAGAGGAAATTAAAATTGGGCAACCCACTTTTTAAGGCTTTCTCTAATCACCAAACTCTCATATGAATGTCAAAAAAGACACCTCATTCCTTTGGGGGGGGCGTGGGGGGGAAGTCATAAATAAATGTTCCAGAGACATTTGGGACTGTAATCCTGATGTGTTATGGTACATCCCAGAGACTGAGCAAAGGGTCTGAGATTCAGAAAAGGATGAGATCTGGAATATATTTTCCTGTCTTTCATGCTTCTTACAAGGTAGTTCTCAACCAAGCATGCTTTTGATATGATGCTGATCCAAGTGCACTGTGCAGGGAGCCCAGGTACCTGACAAACGATTCTAGCTTTTACTGCTGTTATAGGATCTACCTACGAGATCTGCAGGTCCTTTGATGCACCTTGCCTTTGCAGTTATGTAGCCTTACTGCCAAAGCCTCTCCCCCATTCCTGTGTATACATTTTTTTTACCATACACTGAAAGGGAAATGATACGATCTGTATTTGTAAATGTGAATCTGAGGTACAGAGTGATAGCAACTAGCTTGTCCAACATGACAAAGGGAGATGTATTAGAAATTTCTGCCTCAAGTTCAGCACCGTTACTGTCTTTTCTGTGATATGGGATCTCTTTTTGATGTATCTGTATCACTAAACATCATTCTCAACATCCCTAGCTAGAATGTTAACTCGTTACCACAGCATGTTACACACAGGCTGGATAATTGTATTTCCTTCTCTTGGCAAAGCCTTGGACATACTATTTGTCTAATAGAATATATGTAGTATTAATTATTAGTAGTATTTCATGTCACTGTTCATTTCCTCATTACAGGGTGAAATACTTAAGTGTATGTAGCCACATTAATTTTCATTAATGATGCCAATTAGCAAATGGTTATAAACTTCTAATAATATTGTAACTATATAAATCCTTATTGAGGTATTTTCATTAATTTCTATCAGCCACATAATCAGCTATATAACTGAATTCTTCTGCTGTAAATTTGTCACTTCCGCCACAAGTTCGTTAAACAGTGTTTAGGGTCTTAGGTAATTTTCTCCCAAATCATGGAATTAATGACAATCTCATTGTCACCTCCCATTTGCCTTGAATTGTATATGCCCTTCAGAAAATTCTGCCTCAAGCAACCCAGAAGTAGAAGGCAACCCCGCCTGTAAGGGTGTTTTTCATCTCAACGCAATTTAGCTGGCTGAATGTTAGGCATCTGACCACAGTTTTTCATTTAGGCTCTTTAAATCCATGCAGAAACGAGCAGCTTTAACTGGGGTTCTTTGTTAATACCTGTTTTGGAATTAGGTGATTCATATTTGGGTAAACTGCAAATATTTGAGGTGGGGAGAGTAAATGAAAAGGTTTGGTGGTGTTTCATTTTGGAAGGCAGGAAGAGATGGGAATGTTTTATCATCTGCTGAAGCCCCAAAATGCCCTTGGGTAGAACAGAATTTTTCAGTGACCTCAGATGTGGTGAATTGTTTCACTTTTTGTATTTTTGTTTATATATTTGTTTCCTGTCACAGAAAACCTCACAAAAATAAATAAATAAATAAATAAATAAATAAATTTTTAAAAGGACATTCTGAAAACAAGAACTGAACTACTTTGGGTGGGATTATGCTGCTTAACCTTGGGTGTCTTCTGTCCGCCTGACCTCCAGCTGTCACTTTGCAAAGGTGCAGGTCTTCACAGAATCAGAGAATCAGAGAATCAAAGAATAACAGTTTGGGTTGGAAGGGACCTTTAAAGGTCATCTAGTCCAACCCCCCTGCAATGAGCAGGGACATCTTCAACTACATCAGGTTGCTCAGAGCCCTGTCCATAGAATCATAGAATCATAGAATCATAGAAACATTAAGGTTGGAAAAGACCTCTAAGATCATCGAGTCCAACAGTCAACCCAACACCACCATGCCCACTAAACCATGTCCCTAAGCGCCTCATCTACACGTCTTTTAAATACCTCCAGGGATGGGGACTCAACCACTGCCCTGGGCAGCCTCTTCCAATGTTTAACCACTCTTTCAGGAAAGAAATTTTTCCTCACGTCCAACCTGACCTGGAACGTTTCTAGGGATGGGGCATCCACCACCTCTCTGGGCAACCTGTGCCAGTGCTTCACCACCCTCAGTGTAAAAAATTTCTTCCTTAAAAATTTCTTCAGTGGCTCCTGGGCTGCATGTCTCAGGCTTATGCAGATGTGTCACACACTCCAAAGTATTTAAATGGATTTAGACATCTGTGTTCAGGTATCTAAATTGTTGTGATGAAATGAAACGTTTCAACTCTCTCAATAAAACAACATACTGTGGATTTCTTGGAGAATTATTTTTTACTCAGACTTTTATTTTCATGTGATCCAAATACGCTTTTTTTGGAGGGGTTGGTGGGAAGTTTATCTCTGAGGTTTCACGTAGCTGCAGCTGTGAGAACAACAGATTTTCCTGTAATGCCTCATTTCAGGTGTCTCCGTCTAAAAAGTATACTACTATCCAAAAGTAAGTGACAGGATAGATACAGAACTTACCAGGCTGATGACACACAGGAAGACAGATTAGAAAATTGCAATAATCTCTTTAAACCTTAACATCTATTAACCAAAATCTATTAATTTTAACAATGCTTTTCCATAAAAACAAAACCCAGCAACAATTACTCATCAACTAAAATCCCAGAGGGATCAGAATAAAAGAACTTACAGAAATTAAGAATAAGATTCTTCTCTAGAAAGCATGCGAGACCAAAACTGGTGTTCAACAAATGCAGAAGAAAGCTCTCCTTTATCTAACAAGCACTGAGGCAGTAGGTTAGTAAGTAAGCACAAATATTCATGTCAGAATGTATGGAGAGACTTCTGGAAACATGCATTACATGACGGATATTCCCTAAAACTTCTCACACAGCATTACCGTATCCATGCGAATATGTTATAGACTAATCTTCTCACCACAGAAGGAGCACAAAGACATAATTTTACCATTATTTTTAACCATGACCACATTTTGGCCATTAACTAGGTTTCCTCTTTTTCCCCCCTGCCACGTAATCCTCACATGCATGCTTTGCATCCTGCCACCTTCAATTGAAAAAGCTAATAATCAAAATTTTTCAACTATTGACACTGGTTTGCATTCACTCAGCCCATCCCTTTAACACCTGTAATATGTTTTCACCCTGTGGCACTGTAACATCCTTGTTTGTTAATGGAACAGATATCAGCTTCCAAACGCCTCTGGGTCAGTAGAGAGAAACGGAGCTATCGCAATTAGCATGAATCAGTGCGTCCAGCACTGTTCCGTGTGCCTCATTTTAACCCAATAGTAATTTTAATAATAAGGTTATGTCTGCTTAAAGCAATTGGAGAGATCCCTGAGTTAGTGCCAATTGAGCTGATGTATCTGCTTAGACCAGTGAAAAGCCACGCACAAGTACTCATTTATGCCCCTAAAGCAGGGAAACTTCATTAGTAAAGGTTTCCATCAGATAGAAGGACTCACTGTTGTGGCCACAGTGGGTCTGGATCCAAAGGTTGCTCTGCCCATAGTGCCAAGTAGAGTGACTGTTCTGTGGGGTTCCCTCAGATGCTGTACATTTGTGGTTACTTTTGTGATTAGGTATTAATTCTTCTGAACACATCTTGCAGAAGCAAAGGTTTTAAGTGAGGTACTAGGTAGGGAGCTTGGTCCCCCCACGCTTTTTCCATGGGCAGTGGAGAGAGAGAGAGAGAAAACGGCGTTTCCAGAGGCTGAGTCAGATCTTGGATGGAACACATCATCCTGACGATGTTGAAGTGACCTTCTCTCTCCCTCTTCATGGCTGCAAAGGAAGCCTGGGATGAACAGGAACATAAATTGAGGGCCTAATATGGGTAAATGAGTCCAGGCAAAAATGACTGAAAGAGCTGCTGGTTCTCAGACTGCTGTTGGTTTCTTTATGTGACTGGGATTTTTTTTAATTGTTTGTATTTGCTTGTGGGTCACCTGGCATTAATTCAAGTTTAGTAGTTTAATATTCAATGAAAGAACACGTAAGATGCCTTTTTCTGCACCCTCACATGCTGCACCAGGGCACTGCCTGTTTGTTTACCTCATTAGGAAGCTATATGCATATTTTTTAAGCACCGTCAATTACAAATCACAAACGACTAGCACATAATTGTGCGTATTTTCAGATCAAGGCAGAAGCGTGTGTGCCAGTACCTGTTAGATTTGATTGGACAAGGTCACATAGAAGAACATTAAGAAATTGAGACAGAGATGTCAAAGCATTTCCAATGGCAACAACAACCGCCCCACTCATATCAACAGGGGGGAAATGGAAGCATAAAACAAATTGCATCCAAATGATTGCAATTGGAGCACATGTGTTATGGGAAAGGTTTGAAGTTAGCACATGTGCTGATATAGCAATATGACGATGAAGGGAGAAAAATTCCAGCATTCAGTGTCTTTGCAGCACAGATGGTCGGGTTTGCTTTTCTGGCCTAGTTGTTCATTAAAATGAATCAGATGAATCTGGCTATCCCAAACTGTTAGTATATGTCCCTGCCTTATTATTCTGTGCTTTGCAACAATGATGATACCATACTGCCCATGGGCCAAATAATGCTTTGATATGGATCACATGATATACTGGTGGTGGGCTGTCAATGTCTTAACTAACAATCCATTCAGCAGTGAAATCTAGGAAAGGGTACAAAGCACCAACTGGATCACATCTGTGGTCTAACCATGTTTTACAAAATCACTTAGTAGGTACTACACAGACTAAGCAATTACGTGTGATTAATTACAGCGTCACAAATGACACCCACTTTTGGGCACCTCTTTGCCTTTCACATTTTGACATTACTGAGTGGTAAACACTAGCAGAGCATTTTTTATTTTTATGTTCTTTTTATTTTATGTGGCAAAGGATCTGTATAATGCAAAGAACACCAGAGCTTTCTTTTTTCTTTTTTTTTCTTTTTCTTTTCCTTCCGGAGAATGAATAACAGTTATGAAGAGTGTGGTGATATATGGTCCTACTAGACAGCCATAAAGTGTGAATTTCCAACATGAGATGCCTGTGGGGAGGGTAGATTTTGCTTCAGCCTCACAAGTCCCACTGACGTTAATGAAGGAGGCATGTCTACAACACCCCTCACTGAATAATTTACATCTGCACAGACAGAAAGTCAGAAGGCAAATCTGGAGACACATCAGAGAGCTGGCTTTAAATCAAGTCAAAAGTTTGCCTGTGTTTGTGGGTGGTTTATTATTATAAAAGGAAAGCAATGCAAAGTGAAATTAAAGCTATCTTTTCAGCTTTGAGGGCTTCAGGATAGGGGGACTGTGCGGGGTTCATTGGGAGGGGTGGGAAACTAAAAAGTATGAGACATGGCTGAAAGATAAAGAGAGGTTAAAGGAGGCAAATGAATTGTAAATGTTGAATGAAGAGCAAAGAGTGCCATGAACTGAAAAGCAAAGTTAGAGTAGTTGTTTTGGAATGTCTTTCACAATTATATTCTTTTGTTAGTCAACACAGAGCAAAAAAATCCAGGAAGGTAGCTGGAAATAATGGAGATTTGAGAATCAAGTATTATTTTGAGTTAGTGGCTGGGGGGTGGTTGCGCAAAAAAGCTCAATCAATCAAATTACATCTGCATAGACAGAAAGTCAGAAGGCAAATCTGGAGACACATCAGAGAGCTGGCTTTAAATCAAGTCAAAAGTTTGCCTGTGTTTGTGGGTGGTTTATTATTATAAAAGGAAAGCAATGCAAAGTGAAATTAAAGCTATCTTTTCAGCTTTGAGGGCTTCAGGATAGGGGGACTGTGCGGGGTTCATTGGGAGGGGTGGGAAACTAAAAAGTATGAGACATGGCTGAAAGATAAAGAGAGGTTAAAGGAGGCAAATGAATTGTAAATGTTGAATGAAGAGCAAAGAGTGCCATGAACTGAAAAGCAAAGTTAGAGTAGTTGTTTTGGAATGTCTTTCACAATTATATTCTTTTGTTAGTCAACACAGAGCAAAAAAATCCAGGAAGGTAGCTGGAAATAATGGAGATTTGAGAATCAAGTATTATTTTGAGTTAGTGGCTGTGATTTAGACCAGCAATTAGGCCCAAGCTTTCAAAGGAATTTAGATGCCAAGAGATAGACAGCCAGAGGCATCTGTAAGAAGGCATTTTATCAGATTAGGCTCCTAGAGGCATACAACAAAACACAAGTTCACACGACGGAACCTACGCCAGCCCTGGGTGGACTAGCTGAGATGCAGAAGGGATGTTACTCTGTCAGGTGCAGCTAATTCTTGCTGAGCTGAAGATGCACTGTGACTGAGTATCTAGCATTAGCATCCTGCCCAAACCATAACTAATTTCCCGTGGGTGACTCAAAGTGAATATCACTCTAGATATGAGTTTAAGGTTGGTAGGTGTGCAAGGTCTAGATCCCCACAAGGTGGCAAATTCTAAAGGGTTGGATCCCCACTGGTTTTCTGAATAGAGAACAACTACTTCCTTCCTGGGTAGGTTTTGATGATCAAATCATTCAAGTCAGTTCAGCTCTTTAAGCGGTGAGTGGTCTTGGACCTGCAGTTTCTCAAAAGACTTAGGGATCCATCCCTTACAAAACAGTTCCCTCTCAGAGTCTAAGCAAATGCAGACCAAGAGCATTCATGAGAATACTCATGCAGGCCTGGGGGAAACCAAACGTCTGGATGCTGTAGAACAATTGGCTACTCACATGACAGTTTCAGCTAGACCTAGTTTCTGGGCTGGACCTTTTTTATCCGACTGAGGAGACTCAATATGCCAGAGGGCATACTGTTTGACCCATCTTTGATGTCTGTCCTTAAACAAGATGAATCATTCTGTGGAGCTATTTTTCTCCACTGATTACAGAAGAAGTTTTGGATAACTAACTTAATTTTGAACACCAAACCTTCAAATAGCTTTGCCAGAGAGAGAGGTCCCAACTTCTGGAATCCTGTTGCTGCCAAACTGCTGGATCAGGATAGAGTTTAGTTATATTTGTAGGTCTGGGACTTGGCACTGCTGTCCCTTGCTCAGATCTGTCTTTTCCCGGGTGCTACTGTGTCCCCATAGCTGATCACAAAGCTATCTGGTGAATACCGCAGCCCTGCCAGCTGGGTTCCTGGAGTGCTGCTGCCATGTTTGCTGGTGCAACAATACTCTTACAGACCTGAACTGGCCCATACAGTCACAGATGGGGTTGTCTTCTCTGCACCTCTGACTCCAGGACTGGCTCTAGTGTTGGTGGTAGAAACGTATCTGTGACAGTGATGTACACTTCCTCTGAGACATTGTTTCCACTACTCTGTCCCCACTACTCACCCTGCTCTAGCAAAGCTGTGTAAAAATTTCCATGGCCTTCAATTTCATCATGAAGAAGGGTACGCTCTATAACTTCTGTTCTCATTCTACACCGAGAAGCAAGAAAGAGTGCATTAATCCAAACCAAAGGAGTGACCACTGTGTTGCAAAGCTGACGCATCCCACATAGCTCTTATCCTGTGTTAAGCAGAGAGTCATCTGTTCCCCAGCTAAGTCAGTCACAAAGTGATGCTGATTTTTTTTTTTTTAAATACATCTTTTATTTTTTCTTAAGCTAGCAAGCTTGGTGATAGTTTAGTTGGAAAATGTACTGTCTGAACAGATGGAGGAAAAATCTTTCACTGAAAATATATGTCTATCGCTTTAACTGATGTGTAAGATGTTTTTTGCTAGGTAGGAACCTGCTGAATGCGTAAAAAGGTTATTGTTCTGCCATTATCACTATACCATTATGAAATTAGAGAGTGATTTTGAATGAAAGAAAATAAACTTCACAAAAGGGTTGGGTGGATGTTTACGATGGCAAATTGTCTGACTGTTCTTAAACCAGCTGCTTTCAATAGGAAGTGGGCTGCCTTTCCTCAGTGTGCTCCTCTTTGGTTCTGAGCCAGGAACCGGGGGGGGGAAAAGAATTTTGCAATAGATTCAGGAAAATGGGGAGGGGGAATTGAAGTTAAAAGAAAATGAAAATGTTGTTTCACTATTTCGCCCTAATTTACTGTCTGGTTTTGATGTCAGTGTCACATTCTTTTATTTTTCTTAAGCTAGCAAGCTTGGTGATAGTTTAGTTGGAAAATGTACTGTCTGAACAGATGGAGGAAAAATCTTTCACTGAAAATATATGTCTATCGCTTTAACTGATGTGTAAGATGTTTTTTGCTAGGTAGGAACCTGCTGAATGCGTAAAAAGGTTATTGTTCTGCCATTATCACTATACCATTATGAAATTAGAGAGTGATTTTGAATGAAAGAAAATAAACTTCACAAAAGGGTTGGGTGGATGTTTACGATGGCAAATTGTCTGACTGTTCTTAAACCAGCTGCTTTCAATAGGAAGTGGGCTGCCTTTCCTCAGTGTGCTCCTCTTTGGTTCTGAGCCAGGAACCGGGGGGGGGAAAAGAATTTTGCAATAGATTCAGGAAAATGGGGAGGGGGAATTGAAGTTAAAAGAAAATGAAAATGTTGTTTCACTATTTCGCCCTAATTTACTGTCTGGTTTTGATGTCAGTGTCACATAAGCAGGCTTGTCTCCTAAGAGGAAAAAGAAAAAATCAGTGATAAGGAATCTATGTGTATTCTAAGTGTAATTTGTTTTATTTACAAGCCTAGCATGAAACAGTCAAACAGCAGGCAAGATAATCTATTCTTCTTGGAATCTTAGCCTTGTGTTAAGTTCCTAGGAAGCAATTTAATGTCCAGAAATAAATCTAAGCAAGAGCCCAAGAAGGAGGGCAATCTTTCCTGATGCTTTTATGTCTTCTTGCTCCTTGACGTCCCTCTATGATCTCTCTCCATAATTCTAACCTAATAATATTAACATCTCTTCTAGAGAATCAAACTTTTGGTCAATCAAGTGCAGGAATTTGGAAGACTCTATGGATACATGCCTCTTACATAAGTTTAGGCATCTTCAGTGTAGATAGCTACACTTGAGCTAATCAGTCTAGATTCCCTCTACAGTTTATGAAGAAAAATAGCTGCTTGTAGGAGCAATCTTTCTCAATCTATTTAGTTGTCAGGATGGGGGGTTGACTGAAGAGAATGCAGCTTTGCAGAAAAATAGCTGGGAGTTCTGATGGACAAGAGGTTGAACAGGAGTCACCGGTGTGCCTGTGCGGTGAAGGTGGCCAGCTGCACTCTGGGCTGTGTGAGCAGGAGATGATTAGGGGAGTAGAGTGCAGGAGATGCAAGCAGAAGGTGGGAAATGGGGTTTATTTAGCTTTAAGAGAAGGCTGAGCTGGATCTTACTGCTGTCTGCAAGTAACTGATGGGAGAACGTAGGAAAGGTGAAGTCAGATTTCTTGAAGGTGAACTGGGGTAGGAGTGGGGGTAACAGATGCAAGTTGGATGTGGGAAATTTTGGTTATATATTTGGAAAAAATTCTGGATGGTGATGAGAGTGGTCAAGCACTTAACAGGTTGTCCAGAGGGATGGTGAAATCTCCTTTGTTAGAGATATTCAAAGCTCGACTGGGCAACGCACTGAGCAACCTCATCTAATTTGTTGTGCTTTGAGAGGTGGTTTGGACTAGAGACTTCCAGAAGTCCCTTCCAACATGTCTGAATCTGTGATTTGTGCCCTACAAGTGTGTATGGACTTTGTAACTATAAAGAAAACCAAAGGACCATAAAGAAAATTACTCACTCCTATGTAAATCTCTCTATTTTATGTCTAAATTCCAGCTTTTAACAGTGGCTTTTGGGACCTCCTCCATTGCTGTACCTTTCAAAGCCAAAATTAATTACTCTTTCATCTCTACATTTATGGTATGCTATCTAATCATCTGCCAGTGTACAGGTTCATAATATCAGTGCATTTATACCATGTTAGACCTCTCTGTTACTGGTTCTTATTGTACTTGGCAGTCAAACTTAAGTATCGCAACAAGACTACAAATAGAGATACCCTACTGTGGTTAAGACACAGCCATTTTTCTTTAGCCAAGCAAGAAGGAAACAAATTGTTTCAGAAGAAACACTTATGATTGTCCGATATGACCTCAAACCCCAAGAAAGAGCGCACATCTTTGCGTGGAAACATTTTAGCCTCTCAATCTCCCAGTGATGGAGAGACTAGGTTATAACTAAGAAGGAAATTTCTATTTTACTTTATAAGTTTTGTTTCCTTTTTCTTTCTCAACTTTTCTTATTGAAGTGAAGCAAATTAAATTAAGGGAGTTTTGGGGAGAAAGTTCTAATGCAGGGGCATATTTGTCTGTGAAATGGTTTTCCAAAGGAACCTGGAAAAACCGATCCCTAAACCAAAAACAGTTGCAATGAAAATCCTGTCTGCTGTCAGGAATAAATCATAGAATCATAGAATCATAGAATCATTGAGGTTGGAAAAGACCTCTAAGATCATCGAGTCCAACCGTCGACCCAACACCACCATGCCCACTAAACCATGTCCCTAAGTGCCTCATCTACACGTCTTTTAAATACCTCCAGGGATGGGGACTCCACCACTTCCCTGGGCAGCCTCTTCCAATGTTTAACCACTCTTTCAGGAAAGACATTTTTCCTCACATCCAATCTAAACCTCCCCTGGCACAACTTGAGGCCATTTCCTCTTGTCCTATCGCTTGTCACTTGGGAGAAGAGACCGCCCCCCACCTCGCTACAACCTCCTTTCAGGGAGTTGTAGAGAGCGATGAGGTCTCCCCTCAGCCTCCTTTTCTCCAGGCTAAACAACCCCAGTTCCCTCAGCCGCTCCTCATCAGACTTGTTCTCCAGACCCCTCACCAGCCTCGTTGCCCTTCTCTGGACACGATCCAGCACCTCAACGTCCTTCTTGTAGTGAGGGGCCCAAAACTGAACACAGTATTCGATCGGCAGGGCTTGACTTGACTAGCAAGACCTCTAGGAATTGTTGTGCTGGATTAGCATCATTACGTCTATGCCCCAACATCTCATTACTCTCAGTGTCTCAATCAAGGAGGCTCAGAGAACAGTGGTCAGACAGGTGGAAGGTGGAGAACGGATTTCAGGTATGGAGTCACCGAGATATATGGGAATCTTCAGCCTGAAAAGTGGCAGCTGAGGGGAACTAGCATAGAGGTCTATAAAGCTGTGAGTGGCACGGAGAGGGTGACCAGGGAAAGACTTCTACTATATCTTCTAATGCAAGAAGTAAGGGTATCAAAGGAGGCTGTCAGAGGGTGGCTTTTGAAGAAACAAGAGGGATTTCATCTTTGCACAACCTGCAGTTAAGATGCCATGGGATGCTGTTGGTGCTACAAGTTGATGTCAGCTCAAGGGGACACTGGGCTCCCCAAAATACTGGAAAAAAAATACGGCTATTAAATACAAATATCTAGCTTAAGAATTCCAGGCACTGAAGCTTCTAAGTTTCTTACAGACTTTGACATGTTGAGGAAAGTCTCAGTAGGGGCTTGCCTAGTGTTAAAGCCCTTCCCTTGGTTTCTGGTTTCCAGTAATTGTTAGTGACAACGGCCAGGCGGACTAGAATGACTATTCATATGACTAGCGAGAGGTGCTTCAAAGAGAGTAAAATAAGCTTCTGTAAGGCCAGTGTTTGCCTCAGAGACAAACTAGGCTGATGTGGGACAGATCTTTGCCTTCATACTCTATAGATTTGGTGCAACCTTGAAACACAGTTTCAGCTTTTGAAAATTGAAAATTTCAGTTATTGCAAAATCAGACAACAGTGAGAAATATTCACTTGAAAAGTTATAACAATGTGTTCTCTTTCATTTTCTGGCTGCCATGGTTTCTTTCCGTTTAATAAAACTATTATCGTGAACAATTTTATTGGGAAATTAACATTAATAGCAGAAAATATTTACAGATCACTGTGTACTCAATTGTTAACATAAATTGTAAAAAAAAGACTTTATTCTGTTGGTTGTGGAACAAAGTCAATACTATATCAACATCCTGCTGGTATTCAAAAGACAGGATGAAACAAAAAACATCCCTAAAATTAAACTTGTAAATCCATATTTAGAAGCCTATGTGTATACCTTAAAAGTTGTCAGCACCGTAGAGGTTCCCTGTGGAGTTGGCAATAGCATTCTGGAAACTGTTACGCTACAGGTTTGAGTGGGTTCCTTCTTTTCTGAACAGACTGTAACATTTCTACAGTCAGTCTAGTGGATGGCTCTTCCACGACAAATGCCCTGCAGCTTATACCTGTCTTTGAAATAGCTAGATAATTTTTTTAGGAGCAGTATTTTAAGGAAAATTCATTGACACTTGTATTCCAGTCGTGCTATTTTCTTTTCTATTTCTTTTTAAATTGTTATTTATTTACTTATTTATTCATTTTTAAGGTCAGATTCAGCTTTCATGGATTTTTATATAATTCTAAAAAAGAAATCTGTTTTTTCCATCTTCCTCTAGATACTTCTGTTACTTATGGCTGTTGTGAGAATCATGAAGGAAGTGAAACATTCCTTTTTTCTGGGATTTATCTTATAAAAAGAAAAAAGATCAAACTCCAGATCTATATGCCTGTGTTAGTCACCTTAGGCTCCCTTTGCTGTCAATTTAAGAAAAGGCAGGCTAGGGTGCAGTTCACCTCATCCTCTCTGGACATTGAAAATAGATCAAATTAATCATTCTTTTCAAATGCCCATTTCTCCCCATTGACTTTATTAGACATGGGAAGTCACTGTTGCGTACTGAAACTGTGTATGTTCAACCCCTCGTCACCTTGTTCAGAAGGAAAAAAATTCACTTTGCAAATCGAATATCTAATTTATTCTCTGTAATTTTTTATGTGGCATTGCCACCGGAAGAATGAGCATAAAACATTGAGCATAAAAAATCCCAAATTGCATTGGAATTATGCTTCAGTATTTTACCCCATTTCAACAGTGCAATAGCGTCCTTTCCTCCTCACACACACGAGTAGTTCAGAATTGGAAAGGACCACAGAAGAAGGCAGTTGCAGCACAGAAGCTCTCTAAGAGCAGGTCCAAGTTACAAATATTATAAATAAGATCTGCAATTTTTCTGTTCAGCTGAAAAGCAATTCCTTTGCCAGAAAATATTCTTTAACACCTGCCATCTGTTGGTTTTAATTTTTATAGATTTTGAATTAAAACCACACTGGTTGTAAAGGATTGATGCTCAAATTTAGCAATATAGACCAGATTTCTAACTCGTTCTTTAAAAATGACTTTTTTTTTCAGGCACTGGATGCAAATATTTTAATGGACTTCTTAAAACAAAGTCAAACATTTCTAAGTAACATTTTCGTGAGTCAGAGGTGTTGAGTTCATGAATGTGATTTTTACTTTAGCCAGAGCAGTAAGTGACCTGCACTTCTGAAAGTCAAGCTCTCAAGTCTGGATTTAATTTAGCCTTTGCAAAATAAATAGATGAATTGTTTTGGCATTTCATAAGCATTAAAACAAACAAACAAACAGATGTTGTTTTGAATAAAAAAATAAATAAAACATAGATGCTAAAGGAAACATATCAGTGGGAATCCCACCTTTTTTTTTTTCCTGTCAAGAGCTCAAAAAAGCCATTTACTTTCAAATGGGGGTGAGGTGGCAAAGGGTTCCTGAAAAACTGAAGAAACAACCCCAAACTGGCATTTTCACAGAACAATTAACAACACTAAAAAGAGGAAATAAAACTGCATGATACCAATTCCATTTCCTTCAACACTCCCATTCGTCTGGTGACCACACAGGACTCCACGTCAGCTGTAAAAGCCGTAACACTCACAGCACAAGCCAGAAGCACGGCATACAATGTCCCAAAATGCTTGTTAAAATTGGGCAAGAGGGAGCTCCATCCTTGCCTTCTGCTCTCGATTTTGCCATCTGAAAGTCAGCATGTTGAGCAAGTCATTTTGTTTCTTTGTGTTCTACTGATAAAATATTTTGTGGTTTGCAGGGGAGGTCTAATTTTTGGGTCTAATTAATGCTTGTAGAAGATATTTCAAAGACATTTCCTTGCAAATATTGCAATATGAGTTCTTACTGTTATTGCCACTGATAACATATCCTTTTAATAGCTGTTTCTCATTTTACCTGTTCCACACATCCTGTTTTTAATGAAGCTTGTTTTTCAACATCCTATGTACTTGCAACCTCGAAGAGAAGGTCTGATCTTTTTTTTATTTCTTTTTTATAATAGAGGCTGCTTGAAGGGATTATTCTAGACATGGAAAGAGTTTTCAAGATCCTGAGCCAGGTGTTTTTGAGACAATATTACCAAAATCCTTAAACTGAGAACTAGATTCTCACTGAGATGAATATCTGACCTAAAATTCTGTTTATTGTATGTTTAATGAATTTCTGCCCATTTTTTTCCTTGACCATCACAATCATAGTATTTGGGTATGTCACACTCAGCTACAGATTTTTTCTTCACAGCATCTCTGAGATAAGCATGAACCATTATTTCCATTCCACAGCTGAATAAAAGATGGTGGACCAAACGACTTGCCTGTAGTCACAAAGGCCATATTCGAAAAAGAACACAAAAGGTCGAATCTATTGGTATCCATCGTAACTCAGCCTGCCCAGTAACCAGCCAAATAAGAGATGAAGATTTACATGAGTAGCTCTTTAGCAGTTTTTTTTAATAGATAATACCCCCAAAACACTTTCAATATGAAGGTGTAAATAATAAACCAAGATGCTGGTTGAATGCTTTGCACTGACACTGCTTGGTCAGAGGCACAACCCCATGGAGACTGGGGACTATGTTCTGTACAAAATACATCTTTCAGCACTAAAATAGAACCATTTATATCAGTGCAGTGTGGTGTGTCTACAGCAGGGATCTCTCAGAACCACCTGGTGACATAATCACAATGATACATATTTCCTCAGTCTAAATAACACAGGCAACTTTACAGAAATCATCCCTATATTTGGGGGAAATTTTCAAAATGAGTAGTGAGCTGCGCATCTGTGTTCACAGGTATCAGATTTACATTTGCAAACAGATGATACATTTTGAGACAGTCTTCTCTAGACACAAATCTAATTTCCTTGGGTGCCTTTGGATATTTGTACAGATGCATTAGACACATGAAAGAGTGTTTTCCCAGGTTGAAATTCCACCTACTTAATTTGAGCTACTTAAAAATCCAATATCTGGTCTAAATTAACTCATAAGGCTCCTTCTTTAGTCCCTTCTTGAGAGCAACTCATGCCATGTAAAGATCTGTCTGAGATACACAGGATGAACTGACCTATCAAGGTCTTTTCCATGGTGGGAAATCACATTCACCAAACTATTTGTTAAGTAACTTTTAGGTGCGTAAAACTTAAAGATGATTTCCACTTTGGAGTGGCACTCCAAAGGCTTTCTTTGAAAATTTAGGCCTAAAAGTCAGCTTGGAACTTGCAATCAACCTACTTGGTAAAAATAGTCCTTTCTGATAAATGCAGTTTTCAACAAGACCTTCTATGAGGCTCTTTATCCTTAGGAAGTAGCAATGACAGGAAAGCGCATAGGTAACATTTTCATAAAGCATATTTAAAAGACCCAGTCATAAATTTTGACCAAAATTAATTCCAAGGCTAAGCGGCAGCAAAATCATTTAGGCAAATCTGCTTGAGCATTTGCATGTAGTCATAAGAGGGATTTAATAGGAAGTAACTTCAGGCTCAACTTCTCTGTACCGAGGTAAATATAGATAGAGGCAAAAGGTTGCAGGGAGGGGGACGAGAAAGGAAACAAGGAGCTCATTTGTTTAGTTATTTGGTTTTTTAGCTAGTTTTATTATAACTGAAAACTGTTTGATCACTTTGCATATTCCAGAGGTCCTCTTTGAATATTTAGTCCTAAAAGTTTACTCGGAAGCTGAAATCAATTTACAGGGTGGATAGCACACAAAAATAACCTCTCTCTGATACAGTCTGATGCAGACTTTTAAATAACATCCTCTATGAGGCACTAAAGCTTTAATATCAACAATATCCCTGAAATGAGGGGAGGGAAAAAACAAAACATGAAGTGCAGAAACTGCTATCAATTCCATTCACAGTGGCAGAATGACTCTAATAGCAGAGATGTTTATGAGTCATAAATTACCATTTATAAATGCAGTGTTTAGCATTAATTTCAATGGACAACATATGGTAGCAACATTTCTAAATAGCTTGAACTGATAAATAGGCCAGTGAAGTGGCTCAATTTGTTAAAATGCTAACACATTAACTACTGCATGTGGTGGTGGCATGTTTGCATCCCTAACACTGTCTGTCTGCTTGGGCCTTATGAAAATAGACACTTGCCTTGAATTTATGAACTGGCACAGTCAGTCTATTTTTTCATAATGGTTTATGAGGAATCACCGTTTGCAGACTGGATGATCCATCTACGACTCTGTTAACCTCAGTCCTACCACGTTACACAGCATGACCACATCCCACACGTTCTAGCCCCTGGGACCTTGTATTGAGAGACTGGCTGATTTGTTAGGGATGTTTGGATCTTATGTTTGTCCTTTTAAAGGAGTTATATAATGATTCGAACCTGATCATTATTACAATAAGACTGATTAGCACAAACAGTTCAGCCAAAGACTTACCTGAGGTCACCTCTGCTCCCGTCACAACTGGAGTGTTGTATGCACATCATTTACAGCTGCTGCTTCTTTCACCTTACGAACCTAATTTTCCATTAAAAAAAATAAAAAAAATCAGTGCTAGGTCTGAATAAAATAGAAATGCACTAGCAACTGCAACATGATAGTAATAGTACTAGGTCTGAATAAATTAGAAATGCGCTAGCATTAGTATGATAGTAATACAAACTTTGACTAATCTTTATGGACACTTCAGATCAGTTTGATTCTACTCTATCTGTATCAAATTAGCTTTCTTTGGTCCTGTCAATGAATTTTGAAAAGTCTTGACACTTGTTTAAAGCCAAAGCACCCCCTCAGGCCTCCAAAATATAGTGCAGATTGATGAGTGCAAAGGTTCTAGCACTTCTTTTTCTTTTTCTTTTTCTTTTTCTTTTTCTTTTTCTTTTTCTTTTTCTTTTTCTTTTTCTTTTTCTTTTTCTTTTTCTTTTTCTTTTTCTTTTTCTTTTTCTTTTTCTTTTTCTTTTTCTTTTTCTTTTTCTTTTTCTTTTTCTTTTTCTTTTTCTTTTTCTTTTTCTTTTTCTTTTTCTTTTTCTTTTTCTTTTTCTTTTTCTTTTTCTTTTTCTTTTTCTTTTTCTTTTTCTTTTTCTTTTTCTTTCACCACAATTCACAAGCACCTTCACTGAATGGCTAGTTATTTTAAAGGAAGAAGACAGTCCTTCATAGCTTCTTTTTCTCATTGTTGGTCATAGAACTGCAAATTAACAGGGCTGTTCTGTGACAGCCTAATAATATATGTGGTGCAGTTTATGAAATCAGAAACACAGCAGAACAGGTTTCTGCATCCTGATAAAATTATAAAGAACTTCTTGGGTGTGTTGTATGGGGGGGGGTTAAAAAAAGGTGCCTGACTTTGCTTTGGAAACAGACTGTCACCTAGAACTGATGGGTGGGATTCCTGTCATCCAGCAGAAACATCTACAGTGGAGACCTCTGTCTCCAAGCTTGCTAGGGAAAGATTCGTCTTATTCTAAAGTGGATTTATAAACCAGGTCAGGTGAATTTCTCTCCATCAGCTATAAAGGGAGTCTAAAATTTGGGTCAGGCACCAACTAAGCACTTATTCATACTTTCTTAACAAGATTTTTATGCTGATAGCTCTTCTGTTTTGGGATGAAGATGCTTTAACAACAATGACAACTGCAACAATAATAATAGGAATGATGATGATGACGGTGATAATGGTGAAGAGGAAGATGCAGTAGTACCTAAAAATCATAGGCAGAGTGGATCCCATTATGTTAGGTATCATGGAAACTTTGGGGGTTAATCAAACCTGTTAAGCTAAATCAGATGTGCAAAAACCATACACACACTAAAATGTGAGTTTATTCTTCATATTCAAGGATGGGAATAGAAGCAGAGTACATCCTTGCAATCACTTGATAAGGCATCTGGTTCCATTTAGATTTCTAATGGTGAAACTCTTTGTATCTAATCTCAAGATGAGTCAGTCAAAAGACCTCTGCTCATCTCTACAGAGCATTCTTCAAGAAAAGCTGCTCTGGTAAACTTGTCTTTTCAACTTGTTCCCAGGAGGAGCTGAAAGGTTAGGGTTTATTGAGTGTTTACAGTTTCAAAAGCTAAGAATATGTAGAGGTTGGACGAGCTATTGATTTTGAAGCTGTAACCATTGGAGAAGCAATGCTGTGCAATAGTTTAAGGAAATAGCTTAGATAGCTTTTCAATCTCAACTGCTAGAGAGAATAAAAAGAGCAGAATTCAACCATTCACACTGGAATTAGTAAAGAAAGCAATGAAGATGTCTATTTTGCACTGCAAGTATCTGCAGACTGCTCTTTGTGTTTTCTCTTATGTTTAAAATAGTTTTTGTGGAAATCCCAAACTTCAATGAGTGGTTACTGCTAAGACAAGTGAATCAGTCAATATTTGAGGAAGAAAATTTCCAAGTGAGGAAGAGGAATCTGTGTCTGACTATGTTCAATTTCAAACATGATCTGAAAACCACCAATCTATGCCAAGGTGCTCCAAAGGAAATACTGTCTTTAAATACAAGCTTCTCAACAGGCCAGATACCCTCACTGGCTTGATTTCCAGAGAAGCTGAGCAGCTCTACCTTTAAACAAAGCCTCTAAGAGTAATAGCTGGTCAGGAGCTAAAAAATCGGCACTAAACAACTGATCTAAAACCTGTCAGAATGAAGGATTTGGAAGTGTACTTTTTTATTTAAGGGATCTCTATGTCCCTTCATATTATAGTTATATTTTTCTTTTATAGTTGCCAAACAGTCAAGACAGGATCGTCTTCGCTGATCACATATACCTCAAGGTGGTATAGAGCTGAGCTTAACCCAAATGTGTGAGAAGGAGTAAATGACTATGGAAAGGGGACTTTTCTCTTTTTTATACTTCACAGATTGCCCTATAGAGTCCTTTCACATTGGCTTAACAGCTTTACCACTATACAGCTCATTAGTTCTTGCTATTTCTTAACTGAACAGCCGGGTAAAACATGTTTAATTTATGCCCAGCTTAGGACTGAAATATATTCTCCATAAAACTTTAAAAAGGAAAAAAAAAAAAAAAAAAATGTTCCCTCCAGCATAACCATCACTAACAAATAATGAACTTGTTTATCATTCCTATTTTATGTCTGATACTTCAGGCATTTCAGAGCCCTTTTCAGACTATTATCTACTGCCCTTCAAACCCTTCATGTTGTTATCCTCTCTTTTATATCAGTAATAGGTTTTAAGACTCATAGTAATGAATGCAAATATATTACTGTTTTAGGGCAATAAAATTGTTCTTTAGCAGTTAACTACGCTCTTTGCAACAGTGAAAAGCATTTTAAATTAGCAGTTGGAGAAAACTAGGACACTGGAACACAGAGACAATATAAGACTGCAGCAATCTATTGGCTGTTACCTAATGGAAAAGTTAGTTCATTAATGTTCAAGTCAGTTGTTGATTACTAAGGGCTGCGATGTGAAGTTTGACTCCTGTCTAATGTCTTCTTCTCAGCTGAAATGGTTTTCTAGAATCCCTGTCTAGAGTTATTCACGAGTTTTAAAGAAAGGAGAACTTTTTTTTTTTTTTCCTTTTTTTATTAGTGGCATTGAGAATGCCATTTGTCTAAAAATTCAGCAAGTATTTTTTTCTGTTTCCCAGGAATCCCTATCTGCAGTAACGTCTCAGCCCCAGTTCTAGGAAGCAGCTGAGAATGTGCTTATCTCTAAGTAAATATATAGATAAACCTGATAAAGCCAAAAGAACTGTCTATCCAGCTCCTTACAGACAAGTAGTCCACCCATTAGGATAAGAGTGTCGGAGTCATAAAGCTGGATTCAGTCTTGCTGTATGTTGGGGAACTGATGGGTGACCAACGCAAAGATATTTAAATCTACAGTGCTTAAGGGAGCACAGCGCTCTCCAAGCTAGCATTATTCTGAGCTGGTGTGCCCATGAAAAGAAAAACCAAAGCCGCACTATGCAGGAGCTCTATTTCAGGGCTGGAAGCAACATTGCGGCATTAGGATGGTGCTGTGCCCACGCTAATAAGCCTTGCTTACAAGCAGGCTCAGTTGGCAGTGATTCAGATCTCTCTGTACTGTGCTTTGTTGCACCGTGCAGATCTATAGCCCCAGATCCTCAAAAGAACTGAATTCAGTGGGAATTAGAAACGTACTCTAAATGTGTTTAAGCTCCCTCCTGTAAATCAGGGACAATTAATAGCACTTTCAACTTCATGATGGTGAGAATAAATACATTAAAACTACTAGTTACTGTCACACCGAGGGTTATTTAGTTCTGTTTCTGTGATGGATGAAGTTAAGCATATGTTTCAATTCTTTCCTTGACCATAGCCAGTGCTATTGGAAACTCTCCCCATAACTGATCTGTCAGCGGATGATCTGTTTCCCGGATTGCAACGTTCTATAACTTTGTTAGTGGGAAGATGCATATGAAGCAGCTTTTGCTTCATTTCCTTTTGAAGACACCACGCTGATGGATGGTTTAATTCAAAAGCCAGTTTGTTCTTAAGGAAGAACTCCATATTCAGACTTCAAATCCTGTCACTTATGCCTGTTTAATATCTCCTAAATGTGTCTTTGTTTTTCCCTCTACCTCTATTGCTAGAAATAAAACTGGCTTAGTCATCGCTTCCACTGATTACTATTCTGCCTCCCTTGTTGGTCTTTCAGTTCTTCCCCTCATACTACAAAAGCAATCATTCACCTTCCCCTGCGCTCAGACTTAACTCTGTGTAACACCACATCTATCCCGTGTATATTTTCATTTGGAATTTTGCTTTCAGTGAAAAATGTGTTTTTCATTGACAGACCTTTCTATAGGACAAAATATTTCATTTAAATATTATTTTTATTGAAAACACAATTTGCCCTCTGTTTTGCTCACAAACTTAACAAATAAGGGGGAGGAGAGAAGATACATCTTAGCTGACCAACCCTCTCCAAAAGTGTTTAGTAGCTAAATACCTAAGAAAATTAAGCTTCGCAGGTTTGGGCTTTTCAACAACCAATTCATACAAAAATGTCAACAAAAGTAAAACATTATTCATGCTAATTTTTGGCACATTTTTTGACACATTTATGGAACAATTAATGATCAAGAATTATCAGAACAAAGTACATGGGGGAGATTTTGGTTCTATCACCTATTCAAAATTCAGTGTTCAATCCTGGACGAAGTATTTGTTTAAGCAGTAACATTGTTGGAAAGTATGGAGAAAAATAAACTCCACAGAGTGACTGTTGGGAATTGGTATTTACTGTTGCTGAGCAAAGGGGTATGTATTTCATATGAATTAGAATTGTTTTATAATATTTTGGGGGTTTTTCCCTTGTAAATTTTATCTGTGGATTTTGCAGTTCCCTCAAAAGCTGGATTGAGATGGGGTGTCATGGCAAAGAGAATTTCAGGAACCAGATGAAGTTCTCTGGAAATGGAGGTAGGATTTGCTCTTAGACAATTCAGTGATGCTCTGGCATTGCTGAGAGTTCAACTCGCCCACTTTCAGCATTAAATGATGTACAGGTAAGATGGGAAAGTCATTAGCCCATTAACTACAGAATTGGGAAAACAAGGCTATGATCACTTCCAGCATGTTTTGCAAGTCTTTAGTCCAGCTAGAAAGTCTGTGGACTCTAAGAAGAGATCAGATATGACTAATGCTCAGTCATGACAGCTTCATCGGGGGCCCAACCTAAATGCCTCTATGCAAACGCACGTAGCACGGGGAATAAACAAGAGGAGTTAGAGACGTGCGCACGCCTGCAGGGCTACGACCTTATTGGCATCATGGAGACGTGGTGGGACGGCTCCTATGACTGGAGTGTTGGGATGGAGGGATACAGGCTCTTGAGGAAGGACAGGCAGGGGAGGTGAGGAGGGGGTGTCGCCCTCTATGTCAATGACCAGCTGGAGTGCATGGAGCTCTGCCTGGGGATGGATGAGGAGCCGACCAAGAGCTTATGGGTCAGGATTAAAGGGAAGGCAGGGACAGGTGACATTA
>NW_008795477.1:1814629-1819440 GCF_000699145.1 Aptenodytes forsteri
GATGAATCATCCCTCTACAGTGGCTGTTTTGCTCAGGCAGCGAGAGGAAATGATGGAAACATGGGGCTGGTGTCAGGAAAGAGATTAGACCTTGAAAATTACCGAGTGGCAGCACGTCATGGGAAGGGTCCCGTGGGACATACAGGTAAACAGAGACAAAAAAAATATAAACTACTTATTTATTGTCATGTGGCAACTGATTTGGAAACCCAGGAGCCAGAGAATTACTTCCCAGTCAGGACTAAAGATGGGCACTTTGGTCTTGGTTTCAACATTAATGGTAAAACCATTGTGTTTAATCAATGAATTGTATGCATTTCCCTCCTCCCAAGGCAGGTCACTAAGTGTGTTGCATCTCTCCAATATCACAACATCAATTAAGCTAAATGAGATGCAGAGAACTTTGTAGGATTTAGTGATCAACCTTAGCCCCATTTCTTGTTTGTTGTTTGTTTGTTGGTTTTTTTTTCTCGTGATTTATCAAAAACAGTGAAACTTAGTGGTAGCAGTGCCCCATGTCTCCTATAATCTAGGCATGTAACTTCATCTCTCCATTCACTGATTTTACAGCCTCAAAATCTGAGGTAACAATTCTCCTTTCTTTTTTGTACAGCAATTTTCCCATTAAAACAGGTTTTAGAAGAGAAGTATATTATATAATATTATTCTGCAGCTGGACTTTCTCCCCAGATGGTGACAAAGTGCAGTTTTGTCCTATCCAAATGAGAAAACTTAAGCAGTTAGGTTTGGATGTTCACAAACTTTATGTTTTTGGGCAGCATTTGCTTCTGACCTATGTAGCAACTGCAAGAAGCCTGGGGAGTCCTGTGGTCTAAAATAACAAAAATCAATGTGTAATGAAAAAGCATCTAAATGTGGCATTCTTCTAAAGCTTGAAACATGAGCAGTTAGTCAGGGATACACAATGTGGTGCCCTCATTTTCTCAAACTGGAGCTCTTTAAAGCTTGCATCCCCTGCCTTTGCTGTTGACATTCAAATTGACTTTTTGCATTTCATAATGGTAGTTCCTGTCTTGCTTTCCACTTTATCTGCCAAACCCACTGCTGGGTCTTTCTAAGATGCACAAGAGTCAGGGATAAAGCTGACTGAAAATGCATCACTTATTTCAGTCATTTTGCCAAAGTACACCCCAGTACCAGCGAAGCAAGACAGGAAATTATTAGAATTGGACCCCTGTCATCAGCTGCTCAATTTTCTGACAAGTCCCAGTTCTTCTTAGCTTTCAGCCATTAAAATAGTAATAATAATAATAATAACAATAATAATAATAATAATGAGGTCCACTCAGAGAAAAACAAGGCAACCCCCCAGCCCTTTAGACAGGAAAGTACCATGTTTTTGTCAGTGAAGGCTATCATTTCTATGTAACCTACAGAAATGCCCTCAGCCCACCTCTCCCAAGCTACAGGAATGTCAGGGGCTCTTGTCTGCATGTTCTCCAATATCCTTGTTTCTGCAGGATTGGCATGATTTTTTTTTAATCTCAAGACCTGCTCTCAAAATTCACTGCTGTCTGTTGGAGAAAGAATCAGACACTGACAGGAACTTTTTTGAAATCCAAGTGATGGGGGAGGAAAGGCTGCACTCTCACCCACTGGACACCGGTTCTGAAGGAGCAGATTTCTACTTTGCAGCTTCTAGCAAATTTTGTTGCTCTGAAGAAACACCCGCCGGCATTCCAGTCCCTGGCTCTGCACATCTACCATGCGCATTCACTGCCCTACGATGTGAATTCTTTGGGCATGAAAGCTTGTGCCGCTGGAAAATATCTAGCCTGCATGGCTTTACAACAAATAATAAATAGGTAGATTTGGGAGCAGAAACCACACGTATTCTATTTTTGCAGATGAACCGGGCCAAATTGTCCTGTCAACACCACCAGCCTGTATCCAAAGAATCCCATTGACCTCAGCAGAATGTAACTAAGAGGAGAATTCAGCCTCAGCGCATATCCCCCATGGTTGTACCACAGTACATAATTATTGCTGTTTGTTATTTCTATTACAGTAGAACCCACAAGATCAAATAAGGATCGGGATCCCCACTGTGCTAGGTGCAATGCAAACATATAAGCAGTCATGGTGCCTGCACTAAAGAGCTTACAGCCATGTCTCTTAGGAGGACATTTCTTCATCTAATAGACTTCTCTATTAAGAACTGTTAATTACTTAATTCAGCCTATTTTTTTTTCTCTGCTTATTTTCTTCTATTTCTCCTGCCTAGCCACCCTAGACTATCCTTAATAATTCTCCTTCCTTCACAGTATCAACAGCTTTCCACACTGTGCAAGCAATTATTAATCCCCCTTTTGTTTCTTGATTGTCTCATCAGACACTTCTCCCCCAGTCACTTTCTGCTTTTCAATCGTTTTTGTTGAAAACAAGTATTTCTCTTTGTTCTTTTCATTGTAACAACATCTTTGGATCATTATCCTTCTAGTGTGGCTGAGTGACACGAGAGTTGTGCCTCCTCCCTGGGCTATGATGTCACATTGCCTTGCAGGACTCCCCAAAACCACATTCACACTCTCTGTTGCTCCCTTTGCCTGTCTTTTATTACCAGAGAAATGGTTCATTGTCACCCCACAGGTTTCCTTCACTGTTATTGCAACCTAAATATCACATCTTCCATTTACTGAATGCCTGTTTCAGATTACCTCTTTGCGCACCTCTCTCCAGAGGCAGTAGATTATGGGTTTTTTCCACTGTTCCAGACTGAATCTCATTTCACTGTTTCCTGTTCATATTTCTAAAGTCTCTAGGTCCCTTTGTATAACTTCTCCATCTCTGCTGCCATTCGCACACAGAAATCTCAGCAGGCCTTGCCTGGAAGCCTGTCTCTGTGGCTTCCTGAGGCAAAGTGTACCCTTTGCAGTGCAGCTACACCTTCAGAAGATCACAGGCTTGTAGTAGAAGGTTTGACCCCTGTAACTCACATAAAACTACAAATGCAGTGCTCTGCTCAATGGCTAGCACTGGTCTCCACTCCACTGTCTTACTGCCAGTACTGCCATAGCAAGACCTTGCTGTAAGGGGATTTTTTAGAAATGCAATGCTCAGGTTGCTTATTTCTTATACGTCACATTCAGTGCTGAAATAGCAGGCACACTAGCCCATGAACAAGTTAACATCCTGTTAAATTAAAGTTCCCCATAAAAATTTCTCAGAGAGAATATTCTCCAATGCAACTGCTTTCTGGTCCCACGCTTTGTTAGCTTAGAGCAGGGCAGGATAGGAATGGTGTTTTTTCCTTTCTTTCTATACATTTTTAAAAGGTTGAAAATTCATCAGACAACCTTCATCTTGTAGGTCATTAATCATATGTTATTGGACACCTCCTGACCAACTTCCTGACTTTTCAAGAGGGAAACATGAACCAACTTATCTGGAGGCAGGTGGTTAGACATCTCAAAGGAAATCACTTGAAGTACCTTCAGATGGAGAAAGAAGTTTTCTTACCTTTTCACTGCAAGTGGAGTCTGTCCTCAAAAGTTCTTGTCATAACATTGGATAAGGTGTAGTACCTTTCTCATACCTATTTGAAAGTAGGTCATGAAAGGATTGGGCAGCAGACACCCTCTTTAGACAAGAAAGCTATTCCAGCTTTCAGAGATATTATTGGCTTGACTTGCCTCCACAATTTGCCATATTAAGAAAAGAGTAGATGACAGTATTCCTTTTGATAATGTCTGAATTGAAGACAAGGACACGTCACGGTAATGATGTTAGTAAGTGGGAGGTACTGTAACTAACCATCATTAATACTGGATCTTTTAATACCAAAATTCATTTGCTAATTGGGCTGCTGTTATGGTTTAGCTGTTTCCTGTGAACCATCAAAAAAACTGGGGAAGAAAAATTTCAGGAAATATAAACTTCTTTTGTCTCAGACTTTTGAAAAAGTTCCTTCAGTTTAAGGGATCCTCTGTAATTTAAACTTGTCACCTAAGTATCTTATATGCAGGCTTTAACATCAGTAAATTCAAAATTCTTCAGCTGGGATTAACCCCTTCCCTTATGTGGTAAATCCAATTACCTCCTATCTGCTGCAGTGTAAGAGTATGAAGATGGATTGTGGCTCAGCTGATGCACGGTAATAGTTAAGATATAGTAACTTAACCATTACTCTCATCTCTTCGAATTTCTTGGCTTCCAAAATGCCTGGGATAAAGAGCAGAGAAAACCAGATGACTGGTATTAGGCAGGCAGATTTGTTACAGTGCATGGAAGAGGCAAGGGATTGTGCCAAGATATTTTCTCCTACTCTACAACACCACTAGAAAAACACAAAAGCAGTGACTGAAAGTAAGTCTCACCTTGCCTATCTTCAGACATTTGAAGGATGGCTATCTAAGTCCACTACATTCTCCTTACTGTCACTGGGAGCAATTGGCCATGTTATTCTGTGGTTGTGCCATTTTAAAAAATGAAATTAATTTGAAGGAATTGCTTAGTGGATGGACTTGATTTTTATTTCAAGTTAGTAGAGTTAAATTAATTTATACCTTTGAAAGAAGTGAGAGAATTTGAGAAGTCGTTGCAGTCCGGTGAATTTCCCACTGACTGGAAAAGGGGAAACATAACCCCCATTTTTAAAAGGGCAAAAAGGAAGACTCGGGGAACTACAGGCCAGTCAGTCTCAGCTCTGTGCCTTCGAAGATCATGGAACACATCCTCCTGGAACTTATGCTAAGGCACGTGGAGGACAGGGAGGTGATTCTGGTGAAGCCAGCATGGCTTCACCAAGGGCAAGTCCTGCCTGACCAACCTAGTGGCCTTCTATGATGGAG
>NW_008795477.1:1820453-1837308 GCF_000699145.1 Aptenodytes forsteri
GGTGGATGCCCCATCCCTGGAAACATTCCAGGTCAGGTTGGACTGGGCTCTGAGTGACCTGATCTAGTTGAAGATGTCCCTGCTCATGGCAGGGGGGGGTTGGACTAGATGACCTTTAGAGGTCCCTTCCAACCCAAACTATTCTATGATTCTTTGATTCTAAGTGGTCGGCATTGTGTAGTTTCCTTGGTCTTTGCACAATATAATATAACTTCTTTTCTCTGGGGTAGATTAGTCAATTCTATACGTCATAAGGGTAGTTTGCAATGATCAAAAGTAAACATTACTAATAGTGCTTAGCGATAGGATGTCTTCTGTTATCTCCAGACACTTAGGACATCACTGCAATATTGTGCTGGGAGCAGTTTTGAACATATCACTTCAAGAAAGGTATGGTCTGGGTATAGTGAATTCAGAAGAGATAAATTAGAAGGGAGGTCAGAAGAGGTTTGGCAAAATTACCTAAGCAGAAAGACTGAATGAATTCAGGTTGTTTAGTCTAGAGAAGATAGCCTAGGGGTGCTGCTGATAGTGGTCTACACATTTGCAGCAGACTGCTACTGAGGAAGAGGGAACAATCTGTTCTTGATGTTCCCGGCAGCTAGGGCAAGAGAAAATTTCAGCAAGAAGTTAAAATGGGAGTTAAGGAAACTTGCATCAATGAAGATAGCAAAGTAGCAGAAGAGACTCTCTTGGAAATTTTGGAGTTTCCCATACTAAAAATCTTTAAGGGTGGGTTAATCAGACCGTAGGAATGATATATGAATGTTGATCTTACTTTAGGTGGGATGAAAGGGGATGAAATGACCACCTGAAGTACCCAATAGCCATATGATGTTACTGTAAGTTAACATACTGTAAGTATGTTAATCCATAAAAAATCTCAAATCAAGATCATTCACACAGTAATGCATTGTATATTGTGAATAACACTTCAGAATCTGTCCCAAAGTTAACTGACTGAACCTATATCTAGCTTTGTGCATTGTTCCCTAATCATAAATGTCTTTATAATAGTTGCTTATTCATTTGAATCCGCCCACATTAGACCTGGCCACCTTTTGCCACAACATTTCTTTTTAACCTCCTTTTCAGATCTTGCATATCTTTTGATTCAGTAAGTGTCACTAGATTTTGCATAAAAGGAAAGGCAAAATATTCTTTTAAGTACATTCTCTTCCTGTCCGAAGATGCAGTCCTCCTTGCCCTGGCCCAGTGCTATCATACTCCCATCATCCTGGTTTTTTGAAGATGAAATCTGAAAGGGAGAAACAGTATGCTGCTAGCTGAGGAGCTGACAGAGAGCAATTGAACCAACAGATCCCCTGACAAGTTGTTTCAGGTTCAAGGTCAATCAGATATTTTCCAGTCAAATAAGATTCTGAGTCCCTGTGTACAGCCGATCAAATTGCCCAGCTTTCTTATCTTCCTTCTGTCTCTGCTTTAAACAGCATGTTTATGGATACCGCAGTGGCCCTTTCTACATGAAAACTCTGGGGAAGAGTGTCCTTCGTCACAATGTCTCAGGCTCATTTGTTTTGTCAACAAACCAGAGTGTTTTTGAAGCCACTGTGGGAACCACAGGGAAGATGCTACAAACACAATAATGTATTATCTGGGGAAGCATTTAAAGATAGCGAGGGAGTCAGATGTCACTGGGACATGATGCTTCTTGTTTCTATGGTGAGGGTGAGCAAAAGGAAATAATCCATGAAAAACACTCAGGTACACTCACTCTTTCCCTTTCATTATTCTATGCATCAGTTATACCAAGAAAGGATTTAAAATAATTGTTTAAATCTTACACATTTTAAAATGGCTTACTGCTGACAAATAGTGTCATATTCTTACTGTCTGTCTACCTGCATTTCAAAAACCTGTATTTGAGCAATATTTACTTTGGCACCTGCGTATTGACAGTAATGGAGAGTGATAGTTACCTGCAGAGAATGCAGAGGCAGGACGATATTCCCCATTGTCTCCCAAGCCCAGGTAGATCAGATTTGAAATAGACTGGTCACCTCTGGGTGAAGGGGGAGAGGGTATCTCACTTTTTGCTGCCTTTCTATATTTGGCCTCTTCTCTGCTTCTCCTGATTTTTCACAAGTTATATCTCAGTAATGGGCATAGTCAGGGAAAGGATGTAGCACAAAATGCAGTTCCGTTGTGCCTTCTAGAATCTACATTCTGGTGTAAAATGTAGATTTTCAAGCAGTGATGATGCTTTCTTATTTCTGTTGGGCTTTGCAACATCTCTGTCACTTTCCAGTTGTGAACATTCAGAATAATACTTGTTTACAGTAACATCTGAACTTCAGCCCCAGGAACACTTTTTAATGGACAATTTTATAGACAAAGAAAATCTTTTCAGAGGAATGAACAGCATCATATGAGGCAAAGTTTTATAGCCAGAAATTACTTTTTTACTGGGGCAGATCTTCAGCTAAAGTCACCGACGCTCTTATAATGCAATGAGCTGAGCATCTGGTCTGTAAAAAATAGTGTTGCTGGGATTTGATGTCTGCTGCACCAAAACACTTTTTCCCATAGTTCCATGTAGTCATTCTGTGATCTGAACGTCACACTTTTTTTTTTTTAATTTTCATCAGTAACATAGACTTTTCTTGCCCTTGAATCATATCCCAGATCATGTTCTGTAAGTCCAGCCCTTTTATTTAGTTTGCACTGTATAATGAAGGACAAACTATTCAAATTACCAACTACACAAATTTTGATGATGCCAGAGCTAGTAGAAGTCCCAGTGCTGACTCTCACTCATGAGTGTTGGTGTGGCAGAGATGAAAGGAATGAAGAGAGAATTATTGTTAGTTTTTGCCCAAGATAAAAAGGGTATTTCTGTATATACATTGAAAAAAACCACACAGCAATGGATACTATTCAACTCAGTCACTTAAAAATACACATATGTAAAGAAAACCACCCTAGCTTGTAAGCTGGATGTGCCAGACAATCATGTCTACTTGTTTTCATTTGTTATTTTTACAGAGTATGTGTTGTTACTTCTGTTGTTTATAATGTTAATTACATCTCAGCTGAAGTAAATTATTGCAATATGTCCAGTTCTCTCCAGCTTTTGGGGTAATTCCAGTTAGATCAGAATTTAAGAAACTGTGAGTTCACCAGACTGCCTGTGTGGGCTTGCCACACAATGTGCAATGCAGTTCCATGTTTTGATCTTTACCTTTGGGATGTCTCATGGTCTGACCCATGTTATCTAAGAGTTGCGGTCAGTACTTCGCAACCTCTTCCTTTGGGTACCAGTTTACATAATGACCTCAGAAAGTCCAGTACTCACCTCACCCCCTTTTACTCCAAGGGCAAAGAGTGCTTCTTGGATCTTAAATTTCCTCTGCTCTGAAAAGTTACATGGAAATAAGTATATTTTTATAAAATGGAAATTAACAAAAAAATACTGAAAGTTTTTTGTCTGATATGGTGAGAAAACAACTCAGATAAATACGTAGTTTTCTGACTCAAGCACTACATGATGAATCAGAATAGGATAAGATAAGACAGGACAGGACAGAACAGAAATCAGATGAACGCCAAGAAGTTTGTTGGCTTCCCAGCGGCACAGCCATTTGCATCTCACATCCATTAATCCTTCATGAGCCTTCAAAAAATTCAGTTTATTAAACCAGGCTGAAGTCAAACCACCCATGGATTTTCAGCATGCTTGTGATTCAGTTCAGCCTTCTCACACAGCTATGAAAAATGTAAATAACTTGTCATGTCTGCGTAGAAAATTTGTGAAGAAATAGCATTTGCCACTCCCTGGAAAACATAGAATTAATTTCACACAAATCAAAGGTTAGTGTTTCATTCTGCTCAGGGTGATAGAAATGATGGACTTCTATAATTTAAAAAACATTTAAAATAAGCTGTCTGATTGGCTCACAAGGACTGAGGTGAAATTTGTCATTGTTTCAATACTAAATATTCATTTAAACTAAAATTCCCATTGGATTTGTACTTGGTTATTGATACAATCCTTATCAATGCTAGGACACTGCAGGAGTTAGCCTTTCTTGACTTATTTATGTACTCTAAATATAGCAGTCATGCATCAAATTAGAAGTACATTTATAAATAATTTATGGAGGATGAATAATGGATTCTTAGACGTCTTAATAAATGACTAATCAATCGTTATAGAATCCACAGGTCAGAGGTTACTGCTAAACATGGCAAATAAACCACATGAATAATAAGCTGTCCAGAAAGCATCATCCTGGAAGGTGCTTGTAACTATGCAGATAACGATTCATATCCATAATATGCATATAACTAGATTTGGTGAACAATACAATAAGTAACAAAATGCAAAACAGAGGCATTTATTGTGTATGCTCCTGCAAACAATTCAACCTATTCTTCAAGGGTTTCTAAAGCTGGCAAAAACAATGAGAGCTTGAAAATTGTCAATGAACATAAGGATACAAGTTTCCTCAAAAGCATATTCCTATTTTTCAACCGATTTACGGAAGACGCTGATAATTTACAAATCTTTTATAAGCAGTTTCTTAGTACATGATTAGTGTGACAGGTGATACAGGTTATTTTTGCACTGTTACTACTCAGAATTCCTTCAGAGATCTAGATATATCTGTAAATAAGGAAGCCCAATTTCCGCATCAGCAATTTCTTATGCTATATGAAACTTATTCTTTAGCATATATAATTGGTTGATGCACAGACCTGGCACTAATGGTCAACATGAAAGACTGCAAAGAACCAAAAACATCCGATACAGAGTGTTGTAGGATTGCAGCCTGACCCCAGACTCGCATGGTACCTAAGTTGTTGAGTATCTAAGCATTACCTTACATAACTATGCTGTAGAACAATATCATCTTCAGCGTATTCCTGCCCAGCAGAGGAAAGGACCAATATTACACTCTCTGGTGACCTTCAAAGCGTTATCCCTGAATGGCAGGTCATATATATTGCATAGCGTTCATTAACTACTCTTGAAGGTCTCATAAGAACCCAATAATGAAAAGAAAAGCCAGACATAGGCAGCAAGCTATACAGTTTTTAGGAAAATGGAAACTTTAAGATTATGGTTGGTTGATCATTTTTCTTCCTAAAAGAGTAAAGCATCTCTAATAATAAATTACTTTCATCTTTTTTTTTTAAAAAGATGACAGAATTAATTCATTGTCCAGTCTTCTTTTTCTTTTTCTTAAACCCTGAGCTGTTTCTGGGAGCCTTTAAAAGTCAAGAAGTCTTTAAGACTGTTTCAGCACATTAAATTATCCAAAGGAAAAACCTGAAAGACAACTGAATGTGTCAGCTAAACAGTTTAAACTCTCCAGCTTCAGTCTCTATAGGCAGCAATTACATTTCGAAGGAAAATGTTTTACAATTGTAATTACACATAATAGGAGGAATGTATTTTTTCCCTTTATCCTACTCCCATGGCGAGTCAATTTAATTTTTAAATACAAGAGACATAATTGATTTTAGCCCTAGATTAGTACTGAAAATGATCTATATGTGCTCTCACTAATGGAACAAGAGAATTGGCATTCCTCAGGGACCTTAACCCAACCCCGTTCATGGCAACAATTATTAGACCCTGACAGGTTAGCTACTAGGAAGAGGGGGGCACAGAATACCCTGCTGATTAACAATCTAGTGAAATAATTAATGTTATGCTCTTCTCATTTAATTATGGATTATTCACAAATATATTATTATTAGAGACCACAAAGGGAAGTGGCTGTGCGGAGTTTTGACTTCATCTGTGCTGCTCAGAAGGCCTTTAGTAAAGGGTTTAGGGAAACCTTTCACTTTGACTTGCTTCTGAGCATATTTTTAACAAATGGGGAGCTTTTACAATTTCATTAGGGTCTGATTCAACACCCTCAGAAATAGAAAGCTTTACACTGATTTCAGTAGGATTATATCAGACTTAAATGTATAAGACTGTATTTCAATATTAAGACTACATGTTTGGTCGATTTATTAGAATAATGGATGAACGATCAGCAACGATGCACTTTGTTCAGTTTCTAATACATTTTTCTCCCTGTGTGTCATAATAGTTTATATCACTCAAAATGTCCTTTTACAGGGTGTTATGAAAAACAAGAATAGGAAAAGGACTTTACAATCCAAGTGTATTTTTTTTCCAGCTGCAATAACCCCAGTCATTTTAGATGTCAAATAGTTTATTTTAAATAAAATGAAAATGAAGTGAATGGGAAAACATTTGTGGCATCTGGGAAATGCCAGCTCCTGTGGTTCACTGACCAGCCAGATTATTTATGGGTAATTTGACCCACTTTTAATTTCAAGTGACATACACACATGGGCATGTAGACTAAACTACCTTGCTTTAATAATGAAAATATGCTTAGGTCTGCTGAATATTTGTCTGTTTGCTGGAAAATAGGATCTCTCAAATCTCACCTGAGTTGATGTTCTGTTAGTTTCCAGTTGGATGATTCTGGGTTTCAGATTTATTTTATATTCTTCACCCAATTTGCACTAAGATTTAGATATGCCAGGGCTAGTGAGAAAAAACAGCCCAGACTTTCAAGCATGTGACTTCAGAGTCAGACTCGTTGCTTGGTATTTGTAGTGACATGCAATTATGTTGTAGATCTTCAATCCTTTCCATCATCCAGAAAATAAGATGGAAAAAGAAACTCTAAAGAAGGTGCACTGCAGCCTTCCTAAGCAAGCTGTGAGTTCAGGATGTTCTTGTCACTCTTGTTTCTTGACCTTGACTCTGCACGGAGTTTTGTGTAGACAAATTCATGTAGAGTCCTGCTGACTTCAGGCTAGACAGGGCGTTAGCACTTTGTTCAACATGAGGCTTGTAGACTATATCCTAACTCTTTTCCCTGTATACTCTTCTCCTCTTTTTCTGCTTGACTTGCTGTTACTGCTTCACTTTTTAATGGAGAATATCGGCACTTTTACAGGCACTTGCTGAACAATGCAAGTAATGGTGCAAATCCTCATTCTTTCAGTGATGAGCCCTGTTAGTTAGGAAGGAGCATGCTGTTGACTATAACAACTCAAGAGTAAGCAATCTGACCTAAGCCTGGCCATGATACACGAGAACCAGTGTTGAAGATGTCCCTGTTCATTGCAGGGGGGTTGGACTAGATGACCTTTAAAGGTCCCTTCCAATCCAAACCATTCTATGATTCTATGATTCTGTGATTCTGTGATTCTATGAATAAAGCAGCAAGTACCATCCTTCAGAGGCATTCTGCATTGTCAGTGAGCACATACACGCAAAGAAAGTGTCGTATGTTGGTGAAGGGGTAAATAAAACTGCTTTACACGAGAGAGAGCATCTAAGATCTGATCCCCTTTGCTTTGTCCTCAATTGAAAACTCTGTAAGCACACGAAGACACATCGCAAGCATGTCGTGAGGTGTCTGGCAGTCAAAAAGGCTATACACAGCATTTGCATTCAGCAGTATTTAGAACGTCTTCTCTGACTTTACAATTGTAACTTTTGTGCTGTGTCTAATAAAGATCACTCTACATCTTAGACTTAGTAAAACCAGCATGAAAATTATGCTCCAGTCTGGTCTGGAATGTGAACAACACTGTTTCTAGCCAAAAAGAGCTGTTCTGACATGCGGGCAGCAGAAGTTTGGGAATAAAAATAGCACCACAAAGCTAGTCCCAAGGTAATGATCTAAGATCGCTGTGACGAACTGCCCTCTTTGGTGTCTGTCTCTCTAGCTGTCCTTATCACTTCAGGTGTACTTCAGGACTAGCGCAGCTTCACCGATTTTGGACTGGACTAGGTCATGCCTGACCTCCTCAGAGCACAGGAAGAACAGATAGAGGCAAAAATGTCTTCTCTAGATGAGCCAGCAGTGTAGATAGTGGATCACAGATGTTTTGTATCACTGTGCAAGACTACACAATATTGGCAAATGATAGTTCAATGGTACAGTCTTACACCTGCTCAGCATTTTGAAGTCTGTTGAGGAATAGCCACTGCTGACCTATCGTATTCAAAATTTGTCCTCTCAACATGCATTCTAATTGGAGGCAAGCAGCTCCACAGCATACATAGCAGCCAACATGTTCAACTCAGCAGGAGCCTATACACACAGCAAACATTAATTGATAGTACTGTGTCAGCTATCGGTAAAACTCAGCATCAGTCATATGTAGCTTTGCCACGAAAAACAGAAAGACAATGAGGTGTGTGCAATGGGTATTTCCTAGTTTGAGCTGTAATGTAAGAGAAGAGGTAGGACATGGAATCAACTAAGAGGAGAAATTTCTGAACATCCAAATATAACCTAAAGAAATGTGGAGGTTTCTAATGCGGGAGATTTTAAGCTGGTTGAATTCACAGACTGTATTTATTTTGGGAAATGAAGTGAGAGATTGGATGTTTGGTTTTGTTTCACTTTTTTTCCTCTTATACAGTTTCCATCTCTCCATTATATGACAGGGAGGCAGTTTTCTCCTATGTGACCACTCTGCTGACTCCCGTCAGTTACCCCAAACAGTCACACATTGAGTGTGGCTCTCCTGCCATTCACTTGTTTGTGAACTTGGTGACTTTGCCTTGGATAGACACAGGTGCAATACTCTGTCTGAAGCACTACTTACTGGGACACCCTTTCTGTTGTAATGGGACATGGGAGTACCTGCCTTCTCAGCTGGATCCACAGATTCAGCCCCATATCCTCGTAGTAAATTTTCACTCTACAGAAAACTAAATGGTTCCTAGTAATATACATATGGGGAAGAACCGGTGCTGCTTACTCTTTTCCCACCTGTGCGTTTGCATACATATCCTTACTGCCTTGCCCTCCAAATAAATGCAAGCTTTCTGTGGCATGTCAAGGCTGACCAGCAGAGTGCAGCAACTATTTGAGAAGAAGCACTTGCACATTACTCCTTCTACTCTTTGCCTGGACAAAGAGGAAGCCCCTGGAGGCAGATTTCAAGCTCATATACTCACATATGCCAGTTACTAGGACTAGAAATTCCTTAGTGAAGCACTTCCAAAATGCTGCAATAGCAAAGAAATGCAGTGCTCTTCATAACTAATTGTGTGTTAAGCAGTCTAAAGCAGAAAAAGGTGATCAGCTGATTATGCAGAACCTGAGAAAACAGATAATGATTGCACTTTTGTATATACAAATAATGATGAAAAGGGCTAAGTATCTTACTGTGTAACGCTGCATTACATGGACATTTTCCATCCATTTGTTTGTGATGATGATGAGGAGGATAATGACGGTGAGCAACTTTTTATAGTTCCAACATGTAGAGACTCCTACAAGATCAGGGAGGCTCTACTGCTGGGCTGATGGCACAGGATAGCTCCTGGGTTATGGCTGTTGCATTCCAAGTCAGTTGGATACACCAAGGGTAGAATGAAAGGAGCATGTTGAAAGCATAAGGGATACCAGGCTATTGATTGCAGCCAATGCATGGTAAACAGCAAGGATAAAGTAACTTAAAATTAAGTAGGATACTGACTCCTTTTTATGTGCCTGAAAATGACTCCGTAAATAATTCATGCAAGCTCACAAAGGCTATATGAAGACTGCTAGTGGGTCCCGTATTTTTTTTACTTCCTCACAACAAGAGACAATCGTCCTAACTTTTAAGAGATCATCTTGTGCAGTTTTTAAGCTGAAGCACAAAGTTGAGCTATGTCAAGGTGACTGGTTTGAAGGGTGATTCAGATAAATGCACCCAACATGATTTCCCAAGGTGGTTGCATGTATTGTGAGAAAAGATGGGATTCGTTCAGCCCAGTTCCACAGACTTACCTAGAGCATCCTCCAAACTGGAGAGGACATACAGTACTGTAGGCAGGCCATAAAATTAAAAGCACCATCTTCCCTCATATTTGTTTAACAATTGAGCTTGATGCAAGTTGAACAACCAGAAGGAATATAGATGAGCTTTTCAGAGTGTTATGACAAAGCTGAAGCCATTTAGCAGTTCCCAGTGCATCTTATAAATCAGTTTGTGTGGAGCTCTGGATGAAACGGTGGAGAATATTTAGAGCTTCCAGCTCTTAAAATGCAGCCTTTGAAATATATGAAAGAAAAATAAGTGTTTGGTATAAAAGATCTAGTACACATTGTGGTACGCAAGATTTACCTTCTCACGTGTGGGTACTTATTATGGACAAAGTTAATGGGTAGAGAAAGAAGCTCTCAGATCATAAAGCAGCAGGTGTGAGAAAAAGAGTTCAAGTTTCTAGAGTCTTTATCCAGTCCTTCTCATTAAACTAGATTGCTTCAATTTACTTAATGGTGTAAATATCAGGTTATCAACTAAATTTGTAGCTGAATTTGGTCAGAGCCCTTCTGGAGATGTTCATGTTCCAAATCCAAGTATGTGGACTGATGCTTATTCTTGTTCTCCCTATCTAACAACAGCCTTGTAATTTTTCTTCTTGCTTCTACCTTACTTGATCCTAGCTCCACTGGAGAGTTTCATAGCAGCCATTTTACATTGCCTCTTCTGGAAACTAGCTCCTGTTTCAATAACGTGCACAACTGGGTACAGTTAATAGGTGAATGCTGGACTGACTGCAAGGTCGTGTTTCCAGAAGCTCATGCACTGCCAGGAACTGCCAAAGGAGGTCCTCTCCCTCTTTTCCTGTTCTGTACACTTGCCTGTCACATCATCAGATCTAGTCTTGCATTTTTTTGAGTGAATCCTGGAGGGGTATATTGCCACCTTCAGGCCAAAAATCTCAAAAATTGGTCTACTGTCGTAATTGGGAGCCCTGGGTGTGAAGGAGTTTGATTTAGAGCAATAACACTACCTATTTACTTAGGACACAAAAGCCTTTATCTAAGATTCGGTAACATCCTACTGAATTGTGACTCATCAAGTGACTTTCAATTATTCTCTACCTGGTACTATTGGAAATATTTTGTGGTCGCATCACCTAACCTAGTGATTATCTGTTCAGTTTATCGCTAAGTAGAACTGCTTTCTGTTTGGCCATTGATGAGTTTTAATTATAATCAGAACTCTGTCACAAACTCTAATCAATAAAGTGCCAGGAAACCTCAGAGGCTGAAAGAGGGAGAAATAATCATTAGATGTTATTAAAGTGATGGCCAATAGAAGCACAATTCTTTGTACAATGGCCAATGTTTCAAGTGCTTATTGATTTGCTTTTATAACAATTATACTGCACTCAGGAAAGCTGGGGAGGAGAAGGAGGAAGGAGGAAAGTCAAGAAAAAAAAGAGAAACAGCAAATCTGCAGCTGCTATTCGTGTCTCAGAAGGCACAAGTGCAGAATATGCTCACTTAGACGATAATCTGTTCTCCTAGACCATTAGAAAGGAGCCATGCTTTCTGAATGTGTTTTCTTTAATCATTCATGTTAAATATTTTATTTTAATGCTCCAATTGCCTACCGTGGGCTTAGGGAACGTAATGCTAGCCATACCATGATATTCCCATTCCATACAACGTGATAATTCTTCAGACAGCTTTGCTATGGAAAAAAAAAAAATGTTCCCCATGCATGATTTATAATAGTTTTATAAGGTGAAGTAATTACATTATCAGATATCCCTGATGTGTTTGAGAAATAAGGCACCTTCATAATAACATACGACATCTTATAATTACCGCAAGGCAATTGCACTCCTGGGGAAAAGAGGAGGCCAAGATACATGTCTTGCCTATACAATGCCCCCAAGGATGTTATTATCAGGATATAAATAAATAAATACAAAGAAAAGAAGAAGAAGGAGGAAAAATCTGATACTGAATAATGTTGAGCTGTGTTATAATGTAGTTCAAGATTTATAAGAAAGGGCAAAAGTGTACTTTCATGCTAGGATATGATGTGACAGTTCAGAATATCTAAGTGGCAATTTTGAATGAGCAGAGCTATTCACAGAAGTTAACCCATCTCCTCAGAAATCTCTTTGGCCGGTCAAAACCAGTTTGTAAAAAATCAGACTGGACTGAGAAATGCATTAAAACTGTAAGATGCTTTTATTGCTCACAAAACTGTTGCAGTATATATTTCTAGGTGATTTAGCACATTCATGATTCTTATTTCAAGGTTTCTCCCTCCTCCCAAATGTTCTTATAGGCCTGTTAATGGAATCCTGAGCATCTGATGTACCGGCTACAATTTTTTTTTATTTTTTTTCTTCTCCCAGAAAGCAATGGAGGAAAAAACCTTTCTGTCATCAGAATCTAACGTTATTTGTCTCAGGTTGATTGACTTCTTTTTGTGTAAACTCTTTCTAGACAGATCTCTGGCATCTGTTATTGAGCATAAGAGGTTGCTTCCATTATTCTCCATTCCTCTGTTTTTAAGACATTTTTTATTTCATGCAAGACCTCAAAATATTAAGCTGGTGACTAATCTGATGGGCAACTATTATGTACAGTTTTGGATTCCTCAGCTAAAGAAGGATGTTGAAAAACTAGAGAAGGTCCACTGGGGAGTTAACAAGATGATCAGGGTTCTGGGTTACATGACTATAACAAGCTTAGTAGCTAGGCTTGTTTATTTTGGGGAAGAGGATGCTGAGAGGGGATCCAATAGCAGCCTATTTGATTGGAGTTACAAAGATGATGTTGCTATACTCTTTCCAGAGGCAACAGATGGTAAGATAGCCACAGGTCGTGGTGTAGGAAGGCAATGCAGCACCAGAACAGGTTACCCAGACCTATTTAAATTCTCCAAGGATTCACTTTATTGTCCTCTTCCTCTACCATCCCACAAGCTTCTGGCTGAAGTCAAATGCACAGGACATGGAAATCAATTTTTGTGCCCTTTGTGCACCCAAAAGTCACTTGGTGTCTTCTCTCAGCTCAAAAGAATTATGTGTCTTATGTTTCTGTTTCCATTTTACAACTGAACTCAAGTGCTTAATCAAAGGAAATCATGTCTCAGCAGGAAGCCAGAAGTGGGTAAATAGGCTGGAGGGGGCAGGGAGAATCCATAGGGTTACCTAGCAGTGTATGTGGTTCAAACATCACCCAGATAATCAGTAAATCAAAGAGGCTTGTCTGCTGCTGTGCATCAGGCAGAGCAGGCCATTAACTTACTCACAATGACAAATGGGGATAGATGGATTTCAGCTTCAGGTTTCATTCCTGAGGTGTATTTCATGGCTCTCTCTAGAGCTTCACAATGTGCGTTGTTTCCCATCAGAACTTCCCTGACAAATGCTACTAAAGCTATTTGCACTTCAGGAAACTTAATGTGGAGGCAGTTTTGCCTAGTTCCTGCATGGCATCAAAGCTGTTGCATAATACATGACCAGTTACGGGTGCCACAGCAAACTCTTGGGGGTTTGTGTGAGAACACATGAAACCTGTATTTGTATGTCCAGGAGGGCAATTGCATGGTACCTATTCAACCCGTTCACCTTCCTTCTAGCTCCTTCTTTTGTCTTTCCCTCTTCTGTCTCCTATTTTCCTTTGCTCCTTTTTTCATTCCTCTTCTTTTCTCCTTTAGTTCTTCAACTTCTTCCTTTTTGTCCTTGTTAGAAAGCATCCCTACACTTTCTCCTAAAAAAATGTCTTCCCCAAAACAAGATTCTTTTTAGAAATGTCAGCAAAATCCACCTAATGACTGCTGAGTGCAAACCACATTACTGAAGTTCATAGATTACCCTCTACTCTGATTTTAATTACTGGGTCCAATTAGTGGGATGATTCAACTTGTTGGTTAAAGCACATTAAATTTAGACATTGGCAAATAGATGACTAAATGTGACCTGAGTGTGTAAGTTCCCATTACTGTCAGGGGCATGATTCAGCAGCTTTAACATAAGCGTGAGTACTCTTTGAGTTGTCCTAAGGCATCCTGCATGATCTCCACTTGACCGCAAGTATCCTGTAGATCTTGTGTAATGTCTGCCATGAATAACTGGGATACCCAACACATTTTGAATGACAGTCGGTGCTATGTGTAGGACAGAATCAAGCCCCAAGATTTTCAATGGAGACTAGAGATCTAATCAACCTGACCTAAAGAAGACATCTGCATTTAGTCAGCTGAATGACTCCAGGCTCCATTGACTGCACTGGCTAGATTTCCAGTGACTACGGTGGGAATTGCTGCCAGAAGCACATTTGTAAAAACCTATATTCAGCCTCCTAAACCTTGGTATCTTAGTTTGTAAGTTGAATCCCACCTTGTTTGTCTCCTAAAACTAGGTTTAAACTTCAACAGTTGTGTAGGTCCCACCAAGAAAGGTGCATGAAATAAAGGAATTCAAGTCTGTTACCTTCACCTAATTTTTCCAGCAAATTGGCAGATAGGTACAAACAGTAGGGATTTGCACGTGTGTGAATAGAAAAAACAGATTAATTTGACACCACTGATCCTTGCAGGTATGTGGTAAGCATTCGTAACTATTTACCCATCAGATATTTTACAAAATCTTACCCTTCCTGAGGTTTTCATTGAGTAGTAGGTCCCTACTGAAAAGAAAAAAAAAAAAAAAAAAAAAAAGTTAAACCCTGTGTTTAGCTTAAACCATGTCCTTATTTTGTCATTACAAAGGCATAAGTTTGTTTTGCAAAAGTAGCATCTGCTTTTTCAGCTTTCCTGAATGGTATTGGTCACATACACTTACACATTTGGGCTTAATTAGACCTAGAGCCTGTAGATATACCATAAGTAGTTCTTTTTTTTCTTTTTAGTTTGCGAAATAATTAATTAAAATATGTTTTGTTCTATTTTTATTTTTTTCTTCCTGATTTTTCTGGTTTCTTCATCTTTCACATTCTTGAAATAACAGGATCTCAGCGCCAGTTCAGGAAAAAGTATTTCACATTATCTCTCAGCTTTCTGCAAATTACTTCAAGAACACACATCCATGGAAAGCATAATTCAATCATCGAGCTGAATATATCTCTTAACGGGCTTATGTGAGAAAGTATTTAGTTCTTTCAACTGACAAAGGTTGAGGGAGGTGGAAATAGTTCGTAAAAACACCCGTGATGTAACAGAAGGAAATCTGTAAGGAAGCTCATAAGACTTAAGATGTTTCATAGTTAAAGACAACAAATAAACATTCTCACAGTACACTCATAAAGAAGACAGATGCTGGATTCAATATCTGGTCAAAGAGTTATTTATCAAATCAAAGCCAACATCTTAACGGGTAGAATGTTCTTATTAAACTCTAATAAAAGCCCAACCATGATATAAAATCCATGAGATTTTTTTTATCTTACTAAATCCTGTCAGGAACTTTTGTTATCAGTATCACATGCCATCCACATAACTATTACAAAAGGAGCCTGAAGTTTCTGTGCTCTGCGTAATTTTTTTTTGTTAAAATTTATTCTTACTATTATATAAAAATAGCGTTACACAAATAAAACATCTAATAAAAATCCCTTTTAAGAACGTTATGTTACCATTAAACATTGCATAAAATTAATATCAATTAGACTCTATTAAATTTAATAGGTTTTGAGTTATTGAGTTTAATTCAATTTCAATAAATTTCAATTAAGCCCAATTTGTTTCCATTTTTTATTAATTCCAGTCACTATCAATTATCTTCAATTAATTTCATCTACTTGTGCTACATTTTCAGGTAATTCTCCATTACTTTCAATTAGTTTCTATTAATTTCAAGTGGTTTTCGTGACTGTTAACTGATTTCATAAGAAACAAATGTCCTTCCTTAATGTGGGTCTGTACTATTACTACTTGCCCTCCTGCCATAAATGGCTAATTCAGGGCCAGATCCTCATATGATGCATCCTGGCATAGTCCCAATAGTGTCAGTGTAGCACTGTTGAGTGAGAACAGCCAGAAAACTGATGTTTTCTGAGAACTACAGAATTCCTGAGAACTAGTCAGTACGAATTTCACCTTAAGCTACCATGAGGTCAGGATTTCACCCTAACCTTTCCAAACAGGTATACAAGTTAGCCTGCCTTTTCATTAAAGAATTAAGGCTCTCATTTCTCAATAACATTGCAAAACAGAAAGATACTAATTCACTTTGACCTTTTTCAACGTGTTAGCTAATGACTTGATTAAATTGCCTAAGCACAGGTGCCTAGTACAAACATGGACATCTAGTGCCATTTGAGATGCCCAGTTGGCTCTCCTGTACAGTGTGGGTCTCCCATAGGTTTTGTACCTGCCAGCCTGTGGTGCTGTCTCAGTGGTCATTACAGGTGTATGTTTAAGCAACTGACCCAAACCCTTAATCAGTCTGGTCAACAGAATATGACTAATCTCATCCTAAAATAGGATGAGATCACCTTCATTGGTAAAAGTCCAGTGACTACACAGCTCTAAGCCATAGGACTATATTGACTGAATCTCCATTGGTTACAACGAGTATCAAGACAATTAGTTTGGATGTCGATATTTACACAGTAGAAACATGAAAGTGTGTAAGATGAACACCACTTCAAACATATATGCTTTTGGTGGCCAGACTAGACTGTTTTCCACATAGGACAGATGAATGTTAAAAGAATACTGATGTATTCCTTTATGTTGTTTCCAGTTCAGGACTCAGTTTAAGCTTGTGATGACTATAATTAAAACTTTCAGTATTCTAAGTACCTAGCTATTTTAGGTAAAAACAATGATTTAGGAGCGAAAAAGTTCATATGGTGGAATAATATATATATATAACATTATTGGAGAACACAGATAAAGAGATTCATGATAGAGTTTGTACAGATGTATTTCAGATTCATTGGGGGCCCAACTTAAATGCCTCTGTGCAAACGCACGTAGCACGGGGAATAAACAAGAGGAGTTAGAGACGTGCACACGCCTGCAGGGCTACGACCTTATGGCATCACGGAGACGTGGTGGGACGGCTCCTATGTCTGGAGTGTTGGGA
>NW_008795477.1:1839699-1851056 GCF_000699145.1 Aptenodytes forsteri
GGGGGGTTGGACTAGATGACCTTTAAAGGTCCCTTCCAACCCAAACTATTGTATAATTCTATGTTTCTATTTGACAGATACTGCTACTGTCAAAGTAGCAGTTACCTTCAAGCAAGCTGTAAGCCACTCGTCTTGTAACTGAACCAAAATCACCCACAGTAAACTTTTAATTTGTGATGTTAAAAATAAAGTTAAATATCCTCTTCAGCATTTCCGCGAAACATGATTCATGAGAGATATCAGCAGGTTTTATACCCTAGAAATTAAATCTCCACAACATTCAAACGTGAGGGAAAAGTGCAGTATAGTTTAGCACTGGAATACGTATCTGTACACTCTACTGGGTTTGAGTCTTTTCTGTCCGTAAGCCACCTCCTTTAACATGAACTAAACATCAAAATCTGGGGGAAGAGCCAAGGCTGGTTGGAATCATTGGAGGCTTCACATTGTATTTCACTGAACTTTTGGAGAAGGTCTTACAGCACAAGCAGTCCAAGATTTTGGTGGTCAATCTTCTGTGTTTATTTTAGCGTGATATGATACTTCCAGGAAGCAGAAACTCAAAAGGTCTCTTCAAGCACAAAGTGGCTGATCGTATTGTACAGACTCAGTTACACTTATGCAGGGAGGGTTACCTATTTATTCTCACCAGAAACATAAGCCAAACACTAACATCTGGAGCTAGGAAGAAATTTCTCTATGCAGCCATACAATTACACAGTTTATTTTCACTGATATAAGTTCTCACCTCCTCCAAAGTTACCATCAGCTACAGATTTCTTGTTTTGGTGATCCACACCAAAACAGTTCTACCTGAAGTTTTTTCATCTAGTAGCAGAACCTGCAAGGGATGCACTAGTAGAACTTTCTTTTCAGCAGGTGAAAACTGAATGATAAAAGCACTTTTCTGGATTAGTATATTCAACAAAGATAATAACATTTTTGCTTATGCAGATCAATGCTCAAAATAAGTTACCCCATTTAGACCAATGGAAGTAGATTTGGCTCAGTGCCTCTTTTCTGAAAACTCTTCCTTTGGGCAGTTCAATTCCATGTTTATTTCATAATGCATAGATCCCAAGGATGGAGGGGACTGCAAAATATTTACGGATATGTACTGGAAATTTGCCTTTCCTTCCAGATTAAGTTATGACATCGGACTGCTACCGAGAAATAGAAGAGTGAACTTAGAGTCACAGGGAAGAATTCTGCTTCTGAAGATGTTTTTGCCAGAAACAAAATAAATCAAACCAAACAAGTTTAGAAAGATGTTCATTAAACATGAAAATGAAAGGAGGAAAGATAGCATGTTATCCAGTGCTGTATCAGCTGACACTCAAGAAGCTGGTGGGTTTTATTGAATATACACTGGTTTGGAAAAATATATATCCATTTGCATTATAAAGTCCATATACAAATGTACTTTGGGTTTAAAATCCCATATGTTGGCTGCCGTACTAATATTGGTTCAAGCAAATTATGCCTTGGCTTCACTAAATGCACGTATCTATTTCAGTTAGACTGTTCTAATTTGGCAACAGATACTGTATTATTTATTCTGTGGCATAGATCAGGTTATATAAAATTAATGGTTGAACTTCATTCATATGGACTGAATTAAAAAGCGTTGGTCAGAATGGAAAAGAAGGAAAGAGAAAGAAAGAAACCTGGGTTTGATTATATTTATGTCTGTTCCAGTATCAGCACAGCATAGTGATGAACAAGTGCTGGCTGCAGTTAATACACATTAATTCCAAAAAAAATAAGCACTGGCATATTTTTTTTCTCATGAAGGTTTTAATTTACAACATATTGGGTTTTGCAGATACCAGTTTAAGTTCAATTTGGTTTAAAATGTCCAAAAATATTTATGGATTTTTAATATTGCTGGTTTGCTTTGTTGTTAAGTATGCAAGTTTCAGGCAAATATTCTGGATGACCTAGTTCTGCTGCTCCTGTCCATACAAAATGCCCATGCGTAGTCTTGTCCATGTACATAGTTCAGAAATCTTCTATAGTGCTGTACTAACCAGCTCTGCCCAGTGGTGAAGTTCCTTCCCTACAGACATCCCAACCCATCCTCACCACCATGGCAGAAAATTTACCAGGCAGTCAGGACTCTGGCAGGTTTGGAGGACAGACAGGAATGTCTACAGAGATCAGTTGTACCATTGATAAATGTTTGCCCCTTCCTATGGCAAGTCATGGATGGGAATCAGTTATTACACATCTATGTGGGGCCTGGGACTTACTGTAAGTCTTTGGAGTGACATTGTAGCTGTTAGTGATTGCTGTTAGCAATGGCCCTGCAAAGCATGAGACTTGACATACGTTCTTGCCAGTCTTGCATTGTCTGCACCCCTACATGGCATAGGTGCTCTGAGATTCTTCTGTCTTCCCTTAGGTTGTGGAAGACCACAACCTGACCATGCCTCATGCCTTCTTGTAACTACTGTTTGCCCCTTTCTTTCCAGACTACATCTGTGCACACTTCCATTTGGGCCCTGCTTTCGGCTCCATCCTGTCCAACCTCCCTGTGAAGTGAAGACTCTGAGATATCATGAACAAGAATGCCAGAAACACATGAGCAGGTTTTCCCTCTGGATCACCTCATTCAAATATTACCATTCCCAGAATATACTCAAGCTGTTCAGTCTCTTGGCTTCACAGTTAAATGAAGAACAATTTGTTCCAGCCAGAGCTGAGAAAAGTGGAGGCAATGCTTCCTTTCCAGTGGTGTTCCCACTCCATTGAAGATTACTGCTATTATTCGCATGTCTAAAGAGAAGGTGCTTCCTCATACTCCCCATGTGCACTGTGGGCACCCAAAGTGGCCTGCATGTCTCAGACTCAACCAGGGTATTGTTGCACTTCATCTTGTGATCCCTGGCTGCAGCTTCAAATAGTGACACATCTGCCTACCCACCCCCACACCTCCTGGCTTTGGTGACTGTATCAAACTGTAGATAGGCAAGCGACTGCCAAGCTTAAAAAAACAAAACAAAACAAAACACACCCTCCAGCTGATGGAGAGCACAACAGTCCATCTGCTGAACAAGCAACTGCTGAAAGTAGATCAGCATTTGAGCTGACGTGGATGACTTCTTACATGAAGTCAAGAATTTGCTCCTCTGTTTCCAAGAATCCCAGTTCAATTTATCGGCGTTATCGGAGAGATCACACAGGGGAGTTCCACTCCTCAGGAACAATGGCTAGAAGGAAACTCGTGAAAGCAGGAGACAGAGGTTTCTTGGCTACTGGTCCACGTTGTGATAGTTGCTTCTGGAACACATCAGAGTGACTGTAAACCTCAGCACTTTCAGAACAAAATGTAAAACATTCTTCCATTGACCTCGCTTTCCCACAATAACACCACATAAAATAACAGAGCAAGGAAAAAAATACAGAGAGCTTTATGAGCACACTTTAATAAATCAATAGGGGGTTTAGATACCACAGTGGTAGCTGCTGTATAAATACACAGACAGGAAGATCCTGTCCTGGAAAATTAGAATAGGCAATTCCTGAACCTGTTATTGTCCAGTTTCACTTGAAGTAGGAGAAAGTCAGTGTTATTTTTTCCCCACTGGCAGAGAAAAGCCTGGTGTCTAACTCCCAACTGGTATAAATAAATATATCTCTCTGTCACTGGTGCTAGATTGATCTATACCACCCGAGACGTTGCCTGTGTGATCCAGCCAAGAGAAGAACCACAAGTTGCTTGTATTTCTGATTATAAACAGATATAGAAAGAGCACAGTAGAGTTGAAATTATCTTACATGTCTGCATATAAGTAACTAAACCAGAGGAAAATAGGCAAACGGTGTGAAAGATAGCCGAATATTATTTCTGAGTTTCACAGAAACACTCAGAGATATTTTACATTCTTGATGACTTCCCTTCTTTTACTGGTGCTTTTAACATGTTAAAGTGATATTCTTCATTAGCTTCTTCCGAGAGAATACTGTGTATATAGCTAAATTAACTGATTATGGGCTAAGACCTAAGGACTGATTATCACATAAGGTCTACAAAACCCATCTCTTAGAGCACAGCAAACACACTGCATCTCTAATGCATCTCCTCAATACCGTATGATGCCCTCTTTTAACTTTGCAAAGGAGAGGTGAAATGAATGCCACCTACATATGCAGACTCAGAAAAACAGCCTTTCCTTCAAAAGAAGGGTTAATAAAAATCACATTTGATTAAGCTGAGGAGCAGGGATTCCAGGAAGGCAATATGTTAAGGAAGACCACAACTGAAGAGAGGGAAATGCAGAATGTGAAACCTGGAGCGTAGAATGGTGTGGAGAAGATCAAGGTTACAAACAGGCAGGGCAGAGTGGTATGGGAAGGTCAAAAGCCAATTAAGAGCATGATGGAGTAAGGACCAGGTTTCTTGCAACAAAGTGGGTGATAATGTCAGGAAGGCACTAGGAGGATCACATTGGGAAATAGAAAAGCAATAATAGTATGTGGCCGGGAAAGGAAGCTGTGAAGAATTGAATGTAATTGAAAGTAGAAATAGAGCTGCAATGAATGAAAGGGGGAAAGAGAAATGAAAATTAGACAGAAGATCTCTAGGAATGGATTAGCCAAAGTCCATCTTTGCAGGCTGAAAGATGAAAGGACAGAAAAAACTAGTCTGGGGCTTAATTGCCACTGTCATAGCTAATGAATTATTAACAAGTAAATTAAGAAATTGAGTAAATCCTTTCTCTGTCTCAGCCAGTTCCCATTTCTGACAGTCACCAGTGAAACGTAAAGCTCTTTTTACAATTCCTTTCCCTTCCCTTATGCAATGGCTGGCAGCGCACTGTGGTTTGATGGTTTCCTTCAGATTTGTTAGAACCTCTCCCACGGCTCTTTTTGGGTGAAAAGCTCCCACCACAAACTTCCATACTATGAAGGACACTTGATAAAGCTGTGCTGATGACATATCCACAGAAGTTGCTTCAGTCCTTCCACGGGTCAGTTCAAACTTGAAGGTCATCATCATTACCATGAATTTATTTGAAGCTAGTGCTCTAAAGCCAAGCTTAATGATGTCAAGAAGTGGGTGCTACCCACAGACCACAATGCTGAATTTTGTTTTCTTGCACAGAGAACTTCCCATCCAGATTTTTCTGGAGCAAGGAAGGGACACACAGCTAGGAGCCTGCTTTTAAAACTTCCACCATGAGTTCATCTAGAACTGCCAAAAAATGACAAATTAATACAATATCCTTATCACATCTTGAAATACAACTGTCCATAGCATTGTTCTAATCTTAGCTATGGGCATTGCATAGTCCTCTGTCTTTTGAGTGGTGCGTCTACATCATTTTCCAGCTAGAGGAGACAACAACAATCCCTTTCCTCATACCTCAAAGAAAGGAGGTAGACAGGCACCTGCCAGGGTTTCAGGGGAGAAGAGGTGAGCAGACAACAGTTTCCTCCTCCCCCACAGTTACTGCACAGACGACAGACAAAGCCTCAGTCACATCATGTAAGAAGTCCTACAAGACTGAGAAATCATGTCCCATCACCTATATCTCCTGCCACAATTTAGCTATTGGTCCTGCAGGAGACTAAGAAATAGATTATTATTTTTATTTTTTTAAATAGAGGAAAAAAAGAAAAAAAAAAACAAACACAAATTCCCCCTCCCGATCTTTTTAGAAGTTTCAAAAAGGGAACTTTTTTATCTAAACACAGAAAATGTTCAACCAAAATGAACATCTTCTGTCTACAGTTCATTTTGTTCATTTTAGTCAAAACCACTTTTCATTGGTAAGTGTTTTCAACAAACATTTACTGATTATTTTTTGGCTTAGCTGTAGGGCTGTATATCCCTGCTGCCATAAGCATGGTACATACATTATGTGTGCTTGGCAAATGTTTTGCGCTGAAAGAATGCACAGAAGATGTCATTCAGCTGGTCCTTGAGGTAATACAGGTAGAAAAGAGAAATCTGCAGAGTCTACTACACAAAGGCGACCAGAGCAGACCACAAAAAAAAGATGCCCAGACATGTTAAACATGAGGAGCTTCTGGTCGATGCATAAATATGGGCATAATTAACCCAGAGTAAGATCAGCACTCGTGGATCAGCAAACAACAAAAGGAGGAATCAGAGGATCTGCTGCTGCTCTGTTTAGCCTGCTGGGATCTGTTGCAGCCCGCGAACGCTATGTGTTTTCTTCAAAAGGGGAGAACACAGCCCTGAAGCTGTCGCTATTTGATTATGCTGACCAGAAACAAAGCATTGCTGTTGTCAGCTCCAACTGTTTTGTATTTTGCTTTTCTCCTTGCCAGCTTTGTGAACAGCTGTTTGCTCTCTTCCCTGGTGTAAATCAGGAGTAGCTTCAGTCAACACAGTGCCATTTCTCTGTCCATCATGTGGTAAAGATCTAATCCATTCTTCCTCCTGGGAGAGCAAAATGCAGCCAACAGTATATGTTGGCCTTGTTTTCCTTGCTCTTACATCAGCGTGTGACTGTTAGCATAAGAGAATTATTCTTTTTATGAGTAGCAATGCCCATACAGATGAAAATAAGGAAGAATCAGCTCCATGTGGTGCATCTTTTATGTAAGCACAGTAATATGAAAGTAATGTGAGAAATAGAGTGGGCAGACGTGGATTTAGAAATTCAGGATCTAGGAATACACTTCTTGGGTATCAATGAGACTATTGATATGGACTGTGGCTATGGAGGTTAGCTTACGCTGGGACTGAGGAGGAGAATTCTGTGCTGAAGGCCAGGTAGGGTTGAGCTGGCTGTGCTCTCAGGCCCCTGCCAAGGGGCTACTCAGTGGGATCTGCTCATAGTCGACTCAAGTGTCCACATACTGCAGCCCAGGTAAAGCTCCCTCAGACAACTGACAACAGTCTGCAGCTGTGATATGAAATTAATACCATATTAAGCCATACCATATTACTTCCAAAATGCATGAAAATGTGTCTTTTGGCTGGAAGACTTGAAAAATCTGAAGCTTGAAATTCATCCTCACTTAACTGATTTCATGTCAAGGTATCAAGTCCAACCTGATCTTTATCAACTGGAAAACATCACAGCTTCAGAAACTTTTCAAGGGCAACCAACTCCTGTCCAATTTCAACACTCATTTACAGCTATGTGAGGGAGGTCGTCTCATCTCCCACGCATTAGCTAGCATACATATTTACACAACTAATAGTAACGCTATGGGATGAAAAGACAACTGTTGACCAGCTCAGCTAACCTTTCCACCATCCCTCCTAATTCAGGGGCAACAGAAGTCCTAGCGTACCCCGGCAGACCTAACTGTGGGTGATGTGAACTGTCTCCTGCTCTGTCACAAATATCGTATACTTGCACCTGCCTCTTTGCTGACCCCTTCTCGGAGGATGCCCTGCCGTCTCCATCGCGGGTGGGTTGGCAGCTCGCTGTGCGGAGCAGACACGAGAGGGCAGCGCTGCCCCAGGCATGGGCACTCCTGCACAACGGGCCGCTGTGGGCAGCGGTGGGCTGCAGGTGCTGGTGGAGACCTCAGCTCTCCCTGTGGTGGGGACACTTGCTCCTCTCCCCAGACAGGACCATGCGGTGAAGAAACACGCTGCTCCACAGAGCAACACAATAATTCCCTGGTAGATCTAAAGGCTGCTCCTGCAAGGAGCGTGTTGTCATGGTCTGACTGGTACAGAAAAAGTTCTCATCTTAGAGGTGGTTAAGAGATAAAGAAACAACTAGTGGGAGCACATAATTTATTTTTGCAGTGGGGGGAAGTTAGCAGATGGTTTCCCCATGAGCCACATTGCGACTGCTGTTCTTCACAGTATCCACATGTAATCTGAAAAGGGAACAACATTTGCAGGTGCTAAAGATTATTCAGGGTAGTCAAATCTAATACTGGCCGCAAAGAGTCACAGGATTATCTTGCAGTACTGTCTGACTGGGTAATAAAATGGCTGAGAAAATTTAATTTCTACTAATGCAAAGTAATGCACATGTGGAAAAATAACCCTAACTATACATACGCAGTGATGGCTCCAAATAAGCTTTGTATCACTGTACTTCATTCATGTATTCTGAATAGTACGTTCAATTCTGATCACACTGTCTCAGAAAGTATATAGTAGAACTGGAAGAGGTAGAGGGAAGGTGACAAAGATGATCAAAGGTATAAAACATTCTCTAGAAAATGAAAAGGAATGGTTATGGTGGATATAACAGAGATCTACGGTATCAGGAATGGTGTGAAGAAAGTGAAGAGGGGAAATCGCTTTTTCACAGTGCAAGATCTGCAAGACACCCAAGGAAATGATCAGACAGGAAATTTAAAAGTTGTTGTTGTTGTTGTTTTGCTTGTTTTTTGTTGGGTTTTTTAGTTTTGGGTGGTGTTTTTTTTCCTATGCTGCACATTGAACTGTGAAGCTCTGCAGCAGAATTTTCCAGCAGTCAAAAATTATACATGAGTTCAAAGAAGAGATTAGACATCCAATGAAGTCCACAGATCCAGCAGCTATTAAACACAGCAGCCCATCTGCGGCCGCCAGCTCAGCAGTCCCTATACTACTTACTGCTGGAAAGCGGAAAGTTGTCCCAGGGGATCATGATGCCCTTTTCTCACCCCCCTGGGCTGTTCTTACGCTCTTCTGGGCATCTGCTGTAGCTACTATTGGAAACAATGTCCTGATAAATGTTTGTGCTGATCCAGTATCTTACATCTCTATGTTACGGGGAAAAAAAAATAAAATCTGGCTAGACTAGTATATTAATTTAGCCCGGATCCTGCTGTTTCACTTCTCACAGAAATCATCTGGTCCCACAAAAATCCCATGACCAATTGTAAATATAATTTGCATAAATGATCATACTCATTTGCATACAGTTGCTTCCTTTGCTTCCTTCCCTCAGGGACCGACAATCTGTTCCCACTGCAGGAAGTTTGGGATTGGCTTACAACTCACTCTCTGAATTATATAATTTCACTTTCTTTCCCTCTTATTTATTTCTTATATTACATCATACTCCTTTTGAGGCTGAGCTGAGTCTCCACTTTATCATAGTTCTGCCTTGCCTGATGTCTCTTCACTCTTTCCAAGAAAATTCACTATTCTTGTTTGATGGATATTTGAATAGTCCCTACAATGTGTAACAGCATCAACAAAAAGGATTAAGAACCCTTTATCTATATGAGATGTGTTAAAGCTTGCCCTAACACAAAACTGTACAATACTTACAGACAATGTGCAAAACTATTGGGTATAAGACAAATACCCTCTTGCTTAATCTACCCCTTCATTGTTTGAATTGTGTCAAAATGACCCAAATCATAACTTTTAGGAAAATAAAATTGGCAGGCACTTTAGGTCATTTAAGCCACCTCTCTCCCCAAAAAATAAAACTTCCCAATTCAAATGGAACAAATCTTCAAAACAGATTTTATTTTATTTTAGTGAAAAAATGGAGAAAAAAAAAATCTTTCTGATCAACTTAGCACCTTTTTTTTTCAGTTTTTAATTCTACTACTAAGTAAAACAAAACAAAAGATTTTTTCATGGGGTCCTACCAAGATTATTACTAACAAACAGACCATTATTGGTCTGTTCTTTACTGTCCATAGAGGGCTGAGGAAGTTCAGAGCACAGATCTGTCTTCTTTCCATGAAGGTGTGGCTAGTCTTTCCTCTGTGATTGCTTCTGTCTTCTGCTCAGCATGATTTTAGATCTGTAATACCAAGATTATAGAAGCTGTCCCAAAAATCTGATAAAATCCCATAAAAAGCAGAATTTCAGACTGAAAACTCTAAGATTAGCCAGAGCTGCCCATGCTTTCCTGCTGCACGGCATATCAAGAAGCACTCACCGGGAAAAGGGATACCAACACTCAACTGAAGATTGAAAGCTCCTGTCATAGAAGACTGCTCTGGATCACTGCAGCTATTTTCTGGTCATCAAACACCCATCATAGACGAGATAAAGTCATTTACAGGGGTGAGTACAATTAAAGGGCACTTCAGTCACAGGAACACAACTTTTTTGGCTTCTTTCCTCACGTGAGAAGATTATGTAGTTCATGCAACTTTCACACACTGTTAAAATTTGTCTGAGGAATATTATGTGAGGCTGTAATTGAGGGATGGACTTCTATTAAATTATTGTTTCTGTGTTCCCACTCATTCCCTCCGAATGACACCAGATGTGGGGCTGTTGGGCTGATTTTTCATTGTTTCAGAGCACGTGCAAGTGACTCCAGTGAACATTCCTCCATGAATAAGTATCTTGTGGAGTAAGTACCCAGAGCAGTTTCTCCCTGCACAGATATTCAAACATCAGTACTGAGATGTGTGCTAGGGTCCCTTGTAAAACACGTGCAAGAACAAAGTCACGTGCAAGAACAGAGTGAGGCAGGATCCACTTCACAGACACCACGAGTGAGGCATGAAATCACTGGTCACACAAGTCTATGCAAATGTAGGGAGCAAATCCGATTTGGCTAATAGCCAGCTGTATATTTTAACCCCCAGGCAAACCCTTCTCTCCCATTAGAGGGTACAGTCATCACCTCTGCAAAGCTAGAGTATCACTAGAGGCACTTAAAAGAGACCAGCTGAGCTTCCCTTCTGTTTCTTCGAGATGTGTGATGCTGTGAAAATACTACAGGCAGTGTGAGCTGGTGCACGAACAGAGCTAACAGCACCATGAATTAAAACGTGGCATTCATTTTAGCTCTTGTGTTAGAAGCCATCGCATAAAGAGAAAACCCACAATGATAAATGGACTCCCTCTACGTAAATTGCTATGGCAGGGGGAGAGAATATTGAAATATGGTAGCAGTTTGGGGTAGCGTGGTTAAAATGGGACAATGTCTGGTCAGGTACAGTACCAGCCACCTGAACCATAGTCTCACTTTCAGGTCATCTCCAATCTGTGCTGCATATCTTCTATGGGGTGTTATTAGTCCATGATAATCACACTCTCTGCAGTTCCTTTACTGCTATTATAAAAATGCTTTTATGTTGGGTAGATATGTTATTTATTACGTGCTAGGAGGAAATGAAGCTGGTAGTTCTGAATGTTGAACAGCAGTTGGAGCTGAGCTGCACAGTTCCAGGTCCCAAGAACTCTGTCTCCTGTTTCATAATAATAATAGTGATTTATCCCCTGTGCTATTAAGCTGTTTGAATGACTCCATGCAGATCTTGGGGCCAGCATTTTATTTTTGTCATCTAAGTTGAAGCTGTAATAGCAAGGGCTGACTTCCTTTCTTTTCTTTTTCTTTCTTTCTTTCTTTCTTTCTTTCTTTCTTTCTTTCTTTCTTTCTTTCTTTCTTTCTTTCTTTCTTTCTTTCTTTCTTTCTTTCTTTCTTTCTTTCTTTCTTTCTTTCTTT
>NW_008795477.1:1851204-1851508 GCF_000699145.1 Aptenodytes forsteri
TCCTTCCTTCCTTCCTTCCTTCCTTCCTTCCTTCCTTCCTTCCTTCCTTCCTTCCTTCCTTCCTTCCTTCCTTCCTTCCTTCCTTCCTTTCTCTCTCTTTCTGTCTTTTTCTTGCTTTCCTTCCTTCCTTCTTTCTTCTTTCTCTTCTCTTCTTCATTCTTTCTTTTCTTTCTTTCTAATTCTTTCTCCTTCTTTCTTTCTTTAAATCTTTCCCTTCCTTCCTTCCTTCCTTCCTTCCTTCCTTCCTTCCTTCCTTCCTTCCTTCCTTCCTTCCTCCCTTCCTTCCTTCCTTCCTTCCTTCCTT
>NW_008795477.1:1851780-1861762 GCF_000699145.1 Aptenodytes forsteri
CCTTGCTACAACCTCCTTTCAGGTAGTTGCAGAGAGCGATGAGGTCTCTCTCCCCTGAGCCTCCTTTTCTCCAGGCTAAACAACCCCAGTTCCCTCCGTCGCTCTTCAGAAGACTTGTGCTCCAGACCCTTCACCAGCCTCGCTGCCCTTCTCTGGACACGCTCCAGCACCTCAACGTCCTTCTTGTAGTGAGGGGCCCAAAACTGAACACAGTATTCGAGGTGCGGCCTCACCAGGGCCGAGTACAGGGGCACGATCACTTCCCTACTCCTGCTGCAGTATGAGGCAGTATGTCCCATTGTTACATGAAACAATTCCCGTATTTGCCCGTCACTGAAACCAATGACGGTGTTGTGCTGCCCCTAAACACACTGCTTAGAATTCTTCCCGTTTATTTGTATGCCTGTGAAAGACCACACTGATGTGATCCTGCCTACCATCTAAACTCCACTTTTTTTTTTTCTGTTTGGGATTTATGTTTACCTCAAAAATATAACAAAGTGACAGAGGGAGCATCTTTCTACAGCATTTCTGTGCAAAATTCTAGACAATTTACATAAGCCTGAAATCTTCCAGAAAGGTCTCAGACTGCAGTGACTGTCGCAGTGTTTCCTTATCTGCCCCCATAACTTATTGCACCTAAAGAATTTTACCTTAGACCCCTTCAGGGGGGTCTAAGCGTCCTTAGTTGGGCAGATGGTACAGCTAAATATTTATTGGCTCATACCCCTGTGCTGGGGTCCCTTTTGAAGTTATTATTATGCATCAATGGAAAATTTATTTTAAAATTTTTTGAGTATATTTAAAAACTATATTTTAATATGAATAAAAACATTTGGTGTAAACTGTGTTGACTTAATTCATATTTCTGGCAGCGCGCTAATGCAGCTCCACTGAAATGGGACTTCCTCCCAAATGGTGAGGCATTTATTCCGACCAAGCTTTTTGAACACCTATGATCCCATGTGTTTTCTGATTATTGAAAATCTTTGATGAGGTCGATGGGTTCAAACACAAAATGAGAAATAGAAGACAAGACTGCAACTTTTTCCTTACCAGTGAAATATCCTGAGTTTAAATTTCCAAATTTTCACTGAAAAATAAAGCAAAGTTCTTAAATAATAATAATAATAACCCTGGCAAGTTCCCCCACATTAAGTCTTCCCTAGTATTTAATTTTGAAATGTCCATAGATAATTTATAAGGATATTAAGAGAATATGAAGAAGTAGGCTAATAAGTAGTTAATTCTTTGCCCCAGAGTCTAACTGATTACTGTTAGCTATGATAGTAACTAGACCTGGGTGGCATTTTCTGCATCACTCTTTTTTTCTTTCTGTTTTCTTTTTTCTCCCCAGAAAAAGGTGACATTGATGAATATTATAAATGCCTGATGATTTTACAGTTTTTTTTTTCTTAAACAGAAAATATAAAGCTGTTAAGCAATCCTGGACAGGCCATTTTGTACATGTTTTCCAATGGCTGAAAAGAACTTTTGTTTTCAACTTTTATACATTTCTAAATCTAAAAGATAAAAAAACCCCTCAAAATCAAAACAAAGTCCTTCGATTTTGTCAAAAGGTTGCTTTGTTTTGTTTTTCCCTTCATCCGTGATGTAAAAACTTGCGCTCACATTTGAGTATCAATCAATCCCATGTACATTGGGTGGGCTTCAGCTCATCTTAACTTCAGAGGCAGGATTCAGTTCGCAGGTTAAAGGTCTAAATGAATCTGCATCTGTGTACATCAATAAGTTCCCGTTTCAGTAAGCAGAGGTCTGGGGTTTCATTTGGTTGCCCAGACTCCATGAGAAGGATCTCACAGTGATGTCTGGAGATGTAAGTGGGACAGTTTCCCCTTTTGTAAAGATTGTTTTCTCTATAACAGAGGAATACAGATTACTTTATTCTTTCAACGTATATGCCACCAACCGTGCAATGAAATTCCTTAAATTATGATAAAATTGCTCATTTCCTGAAGTGAACACAACAAACTAACAGACACAGTAATTTTTAGCAGATTTGGATTCAATTCAATTTTCCAGATGTTTGCCTGTAATCAGCTTAGGAACTCAAATCTCAGAACGGTGCTATTCACACAACAGCTGTTGCAAATTTTTCTTTTGAATCACACCAATCTAGGAGTGGATTTGTTTACAGGCAGCCTCAGTGTTACATGAGGAAATGAATGATTACATAAAAAAAAAAATCTCAAAAATGTTCTTCTGACCATTTACGCAGTTTTGCTTTTATTATATTATAGCTCCATTTTTAAGTAATTTTTCTCATGAACTAGTAAATTTCATTTTCTTCACCAGTCAGTGAATTTTGCCATTGAATTTAATTTAAAAAAGCATTTTTTTCCAGGCAGCTTTCTAATAGGAATATATTGGAGGCAAACTGCAGAGTAGTCTTTGAAGCTGTATTTGGAGTCCATTGTCATAAGTATTTGCATAAGCTATCCTGCTTCAGAAAGTATAATTAACAAACTTAGTCCAGCAAAGACTAGTACAAACTTTAGTTTGACCCTGTATAATTCACACCTTAAATTATCACCCTGTACAGATCTCAGTATCCCTTATCTCACTTACAGAAAAAAACCATCCAGCTCTTCCTTTGATAATCTATTCCAGTGATTAGCTATTCTACCTGTGTCCAACCTCGTATTTGACTTCTGGTGTGTTGTAAATACAGGTTTTTTTTCTTAAGCCTGGATTTGTTTGACTGAGGTGGTCATCTAACCTTCCCTAGCTCATCCACTTCATGTAGCTGGAGAACAATGCAATTTATGGGTGTTTATTATTATGCATACAATTTATGTCTAACTTTTGCTGCCTAAAAGCGGTTCATCTGAGCTCCATTTATAGTCAATGCAGAGACAGGTAGGGTGACTTGTTCTCAGATTTAAATATATCTCTTTGGATATATTCCTTTGGATTCACCTGCAACTATCCCCTGGTCATAGAAGGAGTCTAAAAGCTCAGCTCCAACTATCTTCAGACAACTACATTTGGATGAGGTTAATTCCCATTTAGGTTTGTAGGACTCATACTTGCAACTTCTAACTCTTCAATTCCTGCCCCAGCTGGAAATGAACCCCCCCAGATTTCCAAATCCAGGCTCTCATGTATAGGGAAAGGTAGACACCTGAAAGTAGCCCGCAGGAAAGCTGCCATGCTGAGCAAATATCATGCATGGAAATATGGAGATGACTGTAGCTGACGGATTGTCATGTTTGGTACCAACCTCTGATTTACAGGCGTCTCTCTACTGAGGATTTAAAACTAAAATTATAGCTAAATGTCTAGCTAAATGATTGTAAACTTTTTTGTAAGGCGGAAGAATGTTAACTTTTTGGACATACAAGGAAAATGTCATATAGTCCCTGTTAATGTAGTAATACAAGCAATTAACCATGCAAATTCACTACATGTCAGGTACAAAATCTTTGTGCTAGGTAATGAAGATGTTTTAGTGTCCAGTGTTCTTATGAAACATTAATAAAGTTAGGGTGCATTTTTCAACCCGCCTGCAAAGTTGGTGTTTGACAACATGGTGTGTCTGGTGGTATTCTAATGCAAGTGTCATATTAATTGATAGAGAAAAGTAAATTAAGTAGAATATGAAGTGCAGAACCAGAGGATTTACTGGAAAGAGGTATATACAGAAAGAAAGCTCAAGCTGCTTGAGTTATACAATATCTTTAATTCATCTTGTTACTAAGCCAAAGGAGTAGGGAATACGGTAGTGAATTATTCAGATTTGTTAAAGTCCTTACTATTTATACTATTAAAAGACTGTGCCATGTGGTAACAAAGAAGGTTAAATTTATATTGTGTGGGTTTTGCTATGTCAGTGTAGAGTGTTTTCTCTAATATCTTTCCAAATTTCATGTGACTGTTTGGAAGAGTGAATCTCATTAAAGAGCAGGTATTTAATTGACCCATCCCATCTACTTAAACAAGACCAGTCTTTTCTCACATTTCAAGGCAGTGAGCACTGTGTTCTCCTAATACATCTAAACATAACAATGGCGTTTCCTAAAGGTTAGTGGGCCTTTACTATTTTTCCAGGATGTTTTTCCTGTTGGACAAGTTGCGTTATGAAAGGTCTTACCTGTTGCCCACTTCCTTCTGTTATGTGGAACTGTCTAGACTTTTCTAGACCCTTTGTTTGTTCTGTCCTTCAGACCTACAGTTCATTTAGGCAGCAATTTTTTGTCCTGTAATATCAGAGCCACAGAAATTTGGTAAAGGACAAAGACCTCCTGCTTTTTGAATGGATGCTCCTGAATAATCCTCCACACAGGATTATACATACATACAAACATGTACATACGCACATTTTACACTGAGAAAACTTTACAGAACACATCTGCAGCAGGTAGTAACATTCCCCCAATGTCTTCACAAGGGGATTGAGACTAGAGAAGAAATACATTGCAATTAAATAAACCTAATTAATTTTCACATGGAGAAGTTCCATCATTGAGGATTTCAGTTACTTTGCTATTGTTTTAATTTTTAATACATGCATGTGCATAGGAATAACTGGAGCCTGCTTTAAAAAGCACTGGAGTAATTAAATGAAACTAACTTGATGAATGTTATCATATGCACCCTGGTTGCTGGGTTCTGAAGTTCTATCTTCCTTTAATAACTTGGTGAGATAAAGGGATGTTAAGCTGAATATGATGTATTCAATTCAGCAGGCAGCAACTGGAGCAATCAAAACTCATCCAACAGATAAAGAAAACTGTATGGCTTATGTAATACACATGTTGAACTCACATCACACTCCATTCAAGAAAAGTTGTCTGGAGACTTCATCAGTGAGGTAGCTTAGTTTCATTCAGATGTGATATAGATGACACACATATCCATTTGTGTTTACTGGCAAGAACTCATTACAGCTGCTAGGATGTGCCTATGCCTCACAAGAAGGGAGAAGATTTCTGAAAAAAGAGCTGTCTTCTGCTCTTTTTCCTCCTTTCCCCCTTCTTCTCTCATCCCCTTCTTTCTTCTACTTCTCTAAACCTCTTTCTACATTTCCATCATTAGGTCTCCTCACTTTTTCTTATGCTCAAAATTAATCAGTTTCCCTTTTTCCCCCATATATTCTGCCAGACTAATATTCTTCTTAAAAAATGTCCCCACAATTTCTTTCTTTCCTTGCATCCTGGCCCAGCAGCTGCTCTTCCGACTTTATATCCTAACCGCTCCCTGTATGTGCTTTTTTGCTGTAGAATGAACATTCCAGTTATAAACAAACTATTATTTTTACAATTGAGATGTTGTTCAGGTCATGAATATAGTTAAGTACTGCGACTGTGATTACAATCAGTATCTTCCCTTCCCCTGATTAAATGTTGGAAATGAATGGAGCTAAATGAACACTTTTTGACTAAACAAAGCCGTGTTAGAAACACTGATTTATTGAGCATCAGACTGCTTTGTTTGAAAGATTTGGGGGTTGACAGACTTTTGCTGTATCCCACGTATTGTTTCTGCCAGACTCTGTGCAAACTCCTCGTGGAGAGCCACAAAAACAGGAATCCTGCTTTCTGGTATTCTCTGCTCTGTGACAGGTCTGCTGAAGGATGACATACCCTGAAAACCAGTTTATTTCGGTATGGGAAGAACCCATAGCAATGCAAGCTGAGCCTGAAGGATCTTCACCCCCAAGTTTCTAATCATGAGGTTGAGTCAATAGAATAGGTAAACCCACTGAGGTCTCAAGTCCTGGACAGTCCCCCTCAAGACACTTCAATGTTTAAAACTCAATTTGGGTCACACTCAAAATCCAAATAGTCAAAATTTGCCTCAGAATAGAAATCTTGCCAGCTCTGCTGTACCCTCATTTAGAATAGAATCATAGAATCATAGAATAGTTTGGGTTGGAAGGGACCTTTAAAGGTCATTTAGTCCAACACCCCTGCAATGAGCAGGGACAGCTTCAACTAGATCAGGTTGCTCAGAGCCCCGTCCAACCTGACCTGGAATGTTTCCAGGGATGGGGCATCCACCACCTCTCTGCGCAACCTGGGCCAGTGCTTCACCACCCTCAGTGTAAAAAATGTCTTCCTTATATCTAGTCTCAATCGACCCCCCTTTAGTTTAAAGCCATTCCCCCTTGTCCTGTCACGACAAGCTCTGTTAAAAAGTTTGCTGCCATCTTTTTTATAAGCCCCCTTTAAATATTGATAGGCTGCAATAATACAAGATGACTTGTATTACATGCACAAAATGGTTATTTTGTCCATATGGTTGATGTGTGCAGTTACCATCTTCAATGGCAACTGAGTGGTTAGTGGGTGTAATTTAAGGGCTGAATTGAAAGATCTCTGACATGAATGAAAAACAAACTCTGCTAGATGTCAGCAGGTTTTTTTTCTTTGGATCAAATTAATATCCTGTTCATTCACTAAAAAAAGGTGGTAAAATTTTCAGGATTCCTCAGTGCAGAAGTCCACTTGACAATCAGAAATGGTGAGGGGTATTTAATGAGCAGCTGGGAAAGGGAAATTTTAGTCTAATGTTATAGACTCCCTCTGTTCCTTGAATAACCATTAAATAATTCAATGTCTCAGTTTCCCATTGTGAAATAGGGATAGTAGCACTTCCCTTACTAAGGTAGGGAGAATGGCAGTTCAGAGAATAAATATTATTTTTAAAAGGCTAATGAGGGTTAGGTAGGTTTTTGCATAGGCTAAAACCCTGTCCCCAGCTATGAGGTCTAACCCTTCATCCCTAAGTGGTAACAAATTTTTTTCAGGGATTTTTTTTCCTATCTGCTTGTTCGAATGGGAGACTATTCTTTTGCACAAAATGACCACCAGAAACACCTTATACAACTGATGATTCTCAAAGCTAGTGGTAAAAAATAGAAATAAATCATAATGGTGTTCCAGAAAAGCCTACGTTCTTGATAGGAGTGCCTTTCATGAGAAATCAGAGCAGAGGGGAGACATGTGTAATATATTTCTCAGTATTAATAACTGCTGCTTCTGCTTACACATAAGAAAAGAGATTTTAATCACCGTGGTAATCTCTCTCTTTGAAAAGAACATCTCATATTAATCTTTGGACAAAATTGAAGCAAATGAAGGTAAAATCTAGAATATAAAAGTGCCATCAGAATTCTTATTGAAAACAATAAGGATCCTTATTGAAACCATCATATTAAAGTTTTCAGTAGTTTATTTCTTTTTACAGGAGCTCCTTATTTTATGTCTTGAATAGTATTTCCCTAAATAAAATTGCACCTTGCAAAGTGCCATTATGATTTCCAACATTCATTTCCAGAGGGGCTCCTGCTAGTCCATAGCTATAACTATGATGAAAAGGGGCTGCGGACAGCCCGTTGCAATAATGCCATCTCCCTATCTATCAACTCAGCAGATTATATGAGTAGCATCTCCTTAGAATAGAAACTCAGAGATATAATAATCAATGAGATCTGGCATCCTGAGTGCCCACACGAATCCGTTGCTATAAAGGGTGCCAAATTGTTACTGCTGTACAAAATCTATGGAATTGTAGTCAGCAGGGCTGAGACCAGGAAGAAAGGCATTAAGGATTGACTGACTATTTTGGGGATGGTCTGTGTTTTTAGAGTAATATATGCCATTATAGTGTATGTTTTGGAATTTCCTGCTAGTTTTATGCTGTGATTTCACAGTGCAGGAGATTTAGGGGCCAAATCAGGGCCAGAAGCGGCCACGTCCTTTCCACATTGCTTTTTCCTCCCTTGATTCAAGCCAACTCTTGACAGTATCTGCGTGTGAGATGGATCAGGAAACCAAGCTTTCTCGCTCTGGTTCTAAAGGAGAATTTTTTGCTATCATGTTATTGGTTTTTGTAGTACTGAGGTTTTTTAACCCAGACCAGTTTCTTCCTTCAATGTGAGTGTAGGAACAAGCAGTCAAAGGCAGAAAGGACCAGCTGCAACTCTTTAGTCTGATATTCCCTCCAGACATCTCTGATCAAAACCCCATGGAATGTAGAATTTGGTCTGTTCTTAATCAACCTAAGATCCAACTTGTTCTCTGTAGGCTCCTGTCACTCTTCAGTGACTCTGGAAGAGACCAAGGACAACTAGGATCTTAATTTAGCAATGGCTGTTGGGGGCCTTAATGAGGTGTGATGAGATGAATCTGGCCCTTAGGCACTGATGTCAGAGATACCAAAGCTTCTCCAATTCTGGAATCACGATCATGAGGGTTGGACAGAGCTAGATTAATTAACAGTATAATACAGATAACAACATTCACACATTGGAAGGTTATAGGCTCTTCAAGTGACTATAATGTTTCCATAGAGGACACAGTTAAGTGCATAGTAAGGAACTTATAATTAGTAACTCTATTATAAGTACAAGCTCAGGCCTTTGGCCACCTGTGGTATGCCTGTTGTTATAGGTATGCCTTATATTTCATCCTGATGTTCCTGAAAACCTATAGATCCGTTTCAGCTATCTAAACAAAGCAAGTGAAAGAGATTACAAAATTACGCCCAAGAGTGCTAAGCTCTGTGAAAAAAGTTCTTTTACATATTAACTACATCGCTGTCCTTTTATGTATTCTAAAGCATTGCATACCTTTCAGCACATGAGATAATACTAGAAGCAAGTTAGGTGATGATCCAAGATTCAGTCCTATCCCAACCCTTAACTTGAATTTTTCTCAAGATACCATAATTTTCTGAATGGACAGATCGAGCCCTCCATTTCAGCAAGAACTGCTGTATATGCCCCACAACGCTGCCCATCACTGTTGAGGGCTGTAGCAATTTGCGTTAGCGTGGCACCTACAGTCCTCAGAGATATGAATATGACCTGCAGTGTTTTGTCTGTAAAGCGGTTTTCAAACCAATAGCTCATTCACTGACCCACAGTGCCTTTCATAAGGAGCAAAATATTAGAAGGCATTTCAGCCCCAGCTTCACAGTCCAATATTAGATAAGAATATTTAAAATGCCTAGGAAAGGCTTTTGTCCATAGTCTGACGTTGGGTTTTGAAATCTTTGCAAACTCTCTCCAGGGAGGCTGTGTAGAGTGAGCCATCCTTTCAGCTCACCCTTGAATGCACTTTGAACAAGCAGCTGCTTTTACTGTAAGCATGTTATTAATGGTCTCTTTTCAAAAGCAGAGATAGTACCCTGGAAAACGTTCTATTGATTTTTTCCCTTTCCCTGTCCCTGTTTCAATCACACTCGTTTGAATGGCTTTCATTTTTAGCAACAACAAGAGATTCTTCGAAGAAAAGTGGTGTCTAGGTGCAGCCTTAAATAAAATCACTGCTCAATTTAAGCTCTGAAAAATACTATTGATATTTTAATAGAAGATTGGAGAACCAATTGCTCGTTCAGTAATAGCTACAAGGAGTTTATACATAGGAATCGTGCACAAGGATTCATTTTATTCTCTTACTGCACATGTTAACAGAAAACAGCAGCCTAAATCTTGACTCACTTGATTATTACATGTCAAGGATCTCAGGAACATAGAAATACTTCATTCTAATTTTCTAAAGTGGAAATGTGCACTGAGATATCTGTGCAGAGTTGAGAATATAGAACTGCAAATAATATACTATGATATATCTCTATATAATAATATTCATGCAGAAGAATCTGCAAGTAAGAAATTGTGCACACCTGGAAATATGATTTCTCTTCTGGCTTCAGTTACGGAAAAATCCCCCCGGGGATGGGGACCCACCCCCTTCCCTGGGCAGCCTCTTCCAAACCACTCTTTCGGTGAAGAAATTTTTCCTAATACCCAATCCCAATCTCTCCTGGCGCATCTTGAGGCCGTTTCCTCTTGTCCTATCGCTAGTTACTTGGGAGAAGAGACCGACACCTGCCTCACTACAACCTCCTGTCAGGGAGTTGTAGAGAGCGATGAGGTCTCCCCTCAGCCTCCTTTTCTCCAGGCTAAACAACCCCAGTTCCCTCAGACGCTCCTCATAAGACTTGTGCTCTA
>NW_008795477.1:1865191-1877792 GCF_000699145.1 Aptenodytes forsteri
ACTGGCAGAGGTTGCCCAGAGAGGTGGTGGATGCCCCATCCCTGGAAACATTCCAGGTCAGGTTGGACAGGTCTCTGAGCAACCTGATGTAGTTGAAGATGTCCCTTCTCATGGCAGGGGGGTTGGAACTAGATAACCTTTAAGGTCCTTTCCAACCCAAACCATTCTGTGATTCTATGATTCTCATTTTTAGTCTCCAAATCTATATAAAAGAAGATCTATTTTTTTTATATATTTTAAGCAAACTTCTGACTTCCAAGGACTTATCACCTCTAAATAAGTGGTATAATTTTTCAGAGACATTAAGTAGAGAAAATAACTACCATACATACTAAAAGCTGCAAGATATGAGCCAGAAGCACAACTTCTACGTATTGAGCCAGAAGCACAATTATATTATGCATAAAATTTACACAGCATTGCTCATAATACACATTTGATGAATTCATTGGTTCCCTCACATCAGTTGTGTTGCACTGAACACTGAAAATTGAAGTTCTTAATTGGAAGCTCAGACATAAATTTAGGTATAGGTAACTGCTTTAAAATGATGGCTTGACTTTCCAAACTGTTTTCAGCCAAGGATATTGATTTCTCATGTCATGTGTAAGAAAAGTATCAACCAACTGAAAAAAAAAACCCTCCATGAAGTGCAGTCTTTTTGCTTTCAACCCTTTGCCCATAAAGACTTGGATATTTATCTGATTGCTGCTTGCCTTCTTTAACAGGCTATGGTTGCCAGTGTGAGCTTTGACAGGAGAGCTGTTACATTTTTATTTCAACACTATGTCCTACATAAAAGTTGGCAATAAGAGAAAGTACTCTATAGGATACGGCTCCCCCATGGTTTCTTCCTTCACACGCTGACATTTTTTACATGTCAACAATGCTCAAGTGAAGGTATCTTATTAAAAAAAACAGAACCAAAAAACCCAGAAAGACAAAGAGGAAGGGAAAAGAAGGCAGTGGGGAAGGCAAATAAAACAAACTCAGGCATCTTCTGGTCACAATAAGTAATTCAGATGTTCTTCATGGCTTTAACTTAAAGATCAGTTTAAGAGACATTTATTCAGATGTAGTCTGTAAAACAGGAATATGTGTGAGGTAGCTTGATACAGGTATAAAAATTCAGTTCCTTAGCAACATTCACTGTTTAAAGCCCCTTTCCTTTGCCTTAACTATGCTCTTGCCAATCTGATCACACCTCAAATCTGTTCCCTGACTTCACTCATGATCATGTGGATGTTTATGTCCATACCTGTACACTGGCCCTGTTCTCACCCGCTTGCTTTCTCTTACCAAAACTGGCATTAAAGTCCATGTTTTAGCTTATCAGAATTTTAATTAGATACATTTTCTGCTGAAATATGATCCTGTTCAGGCTTTCAAAAATATTCCTTTTCAGTTCTGTCTTCATGTTTTCATATGAAAAGGGCAATATGAATTTGAAAAAGGCAGGAAGTCAGCTTATATTCCTTGTTACATATCTTAATATGAGTTTTTTTCTCCATGTCTGCACAAAATCATCAGCTTGTGTTCAGCTTGTGGTCCTTAATGAACTCCTCATACTGTCCTACAGAACTTCTATTTTGCCTATTATCTCCATCTTACAATTGTATATCTGATTATGCCTCCCAAAATATACTACCTTGGACTTGTCTCGACTGAATTTCAATTTATTTCTTTTTCAAAACATTTCCTAATTACAGGTCATTTTGAATATAATTTCTTTCCACCAAAACACTTCAAGACTTTCCCATCTGTCTCTGATCTCATAATTTATAAGTCATATTTTATGTTACCATACACATCATTGATACCAGGAATATCAGGGTAGAACTCCACCTCCTGTGCCCTTCCATTTTGACTGTGAACTGTTGATAAATATAGTAGTTTCATATTGTGCTTTTGACTAAATAATTTCTAGTCTTGGCTTAAACAGGACCCTTTTGTTCCTGATGAGCTGCATAGCTCATTTGGATTTCTTTGCAGATATGGATAGATGGATACAGTTATCAATCCTGTTTGTTACCTGTTATATTTTCAATTACAATAACATATCAACTATTTTCTTGTTCCGCAGATGAGGATCTTTTGCATTTGCTCATGATAAGTAGCACAACTGGCTCAATTTGTTTAAAAGAATATCATAATGCAAGCTGATTTACACTACAGTACAAAATTTTGTAGTAGCCTGTATTTAAGTGATTGTACTCCCTCAATTTCACCCCCTGATTATTATATTATCTTTTCTTTTATTATCCTAACTGTTCTATCAGATGGTAGTTTTGTGCACTATTTTTACCATCCTTCCTATTAATAAAATTGAGAAAAATATGTCTCTATTCATCTCCTCCATTGTTTTGCTAGTACAGTGTTGTCCGTAGTATATTTTGCAGTACTTTTGCCATTTGTGTCCTTCTTTATCCTGGGTGATATACTAAACATTGCTCAGTCATGAATATAATTATTGCGTTTTCCATCATGTGGTTCATAAATTCCACCACAGGAGCCTCATTCACATTTGTATGTCAAATAAGAATTCCTTTTATCCGATTAGTTCACCAAGTGGCTTCTTGAGATCTATTATGCTTTCTGGCCTAAAAAAAAACAACCCAAAACTTTCAGAAACTCAGAAAATTTGTATTAACGGTAGCTGTGTGATCAGGTACAGAATAATCCACAAGCTGTGAACATACAAGCTATGTAACCCCGGCTGGAGGCACTTAGACAAAACAGCTTTTCTATAGGTATAGGAACTGTCCAGATTCCTTTATAGTTCGCTGAAGTAGTCTCTCTGATAATGTACAGTTTATTATTCTCCTCCCTACTGAATTAAACTGTTCAATATTTCCTAAAGTTAAAAATAAGAGATGAGAAAGAAGGAAAGTCTCAGCTGTTACTAGATTCCACGTTCTCCAAAAAACTGGGTGACTGCTGCAAACACAGAGGTTAGCAATGGTTTCTGCATCATGAGCCAGATCAGGGAAGAGGACGTTGCTTCATGAAACAGATTCTCAGCACTAATCTCTCAGAAAAGCCCATAAATCAGCATTATGAAATAGTCCTGAAGAAGGGTGAATTTTGGAGTTTATGGGAATGGCATGGTGAGGCTCTAACAGTGACAACCAAGGGCAGAGATAGGCTTCTGGTACAAACGCTTCTTTTCCCTTTTTCTAATCTAGTTGCCAATTTTACAATCCAAAACCTAATTCTGCACTTTACTACAACAGGCTCAGTTTCCTCTGTTCCTTAAATCATGTTTAGTTGTTTCAAGAGGATATGACAGGAACTGTCCTGTGTCTCCTCAGAAAGCAGTGAATCAATGTACAGCACAGAGCAGCAATACTTACCGAGCCTCTACCATTCAAAACATATTTTGAAACTCTCAAATTAGGATAGCAAGTCACAGCTGCAAGGATCAACTTGAGAACTGGTGACACCAAGTGCCAAATCTGTGAAGAGCTGGTGCCTTCAGCAGATGAATACAGTTCTCTGTAGAAGTCAACAAGACTATTTAGACACGCTATAGTAACTTCTTCCATGCTTCTGACCAGACTTTTTTTCCCCTGCCTTTCAAGGGCAAGTGACTTTTTGCCTGTTGACCAGGCCTATTTCCTTCACATAACTCTGCAATTTCTTCCATTTCATACAGTTCAACAGTCTATCTTTGCTGAAAAGAGATGCTCAGCTCTTCAGAAAACCTGCCTTTTCTTTGTCTTTTGTTTACACCTTCTAAGAGAAATCTTTGATCTCTTTGGTCCTGCTTAGGTTTCGTTCACTTACACTTTACAGGCCATATGCTCAGCTGTAAATTGATCAGTGTAACTGTAGTCTGTGGGCAGACTAAATTAGAGTGGCTGTATTGACTACGATGCAACTGTGCTTCTTTACTTCACCTGAGCATCTGCCTGAATATTTCAAGTCAACAGGGTTACATTGATTTACGTCAGCTGAGACATCTGTCACCTGGGCAAAGTATTCCATAACTGCCTTAGATTTATGGCTTCAGACCTTCCTTACTGTAAATTTCCCTACGTGCTCCAAGTTGCTTAGGTTGTTCATATCCGTTCTCTTGTCTCTTCCAAACACTAAAACATGACTGTTCACTCAAGCTGGTAAATATGCTAGTAGCATCCCTTCGAGGAAGTATTGAATTCTAATAACTAACATGGCATTTTGGACCTGTGGAAGAGTTTTCTTTTTCACTCCATATTCTTTGCCAGCTCCCTTTGTGTGTTTGAAAAACACATAAATGAGATACTGTCTTTCGAATGATAGGCATTGTTAGTGTGTGCTGCTGAACTCCTTTGAGTGCGATAGCCTAGGAATGGTGGGTTGCTGAACAAATGTGATGATTCTTGGTTTGGCTTACACAACATCAGCAGTGTGTTTGTGCTCCCCAAATACCAGGAAAATCAATCCTGTAGTTTTATGACCACTTTTTGCTACAAGTTGTAAGGAACCTGAGGGCACTAATAGGCCTTAATTGTCCTGACCAGGCTCCCAGGGGACCCCTGCTTACCCCTGGCCTCCAACCCTTCTTCCTCAGTAGACCTCAGACCTGCACTGTAGTTAGCTTGTCTCCTGTATGGACCCCTCAGACATACACTGTGGCTTGCCTCCAGCCCTGGGTCCAGCCCTTTCTCCTTTGCTCCTGATGGGACCCCCTGGTTGAACCCTTGACATGATTCATCCCCTCGCCATGTCCAGGGCTGTTGACAGACTCTGTCACTGGTCCCCGGTTCTGCTTGCCACGATGAGACCCCACAGGACTCCTCTGTCAGTGAGGGCACTGCCTGTACTAGGTTACCTTCTGCTCTCAACTTGTCCCTCATCACAGGTCAGCCCTGCTCTTGCTGTGTCCTGACACAGGTAACAGCACATGTTCTGTTCAGCCATTAGCAATTTAAACAAATTGCTCTGCTATGAGAAAACTGGATGCTTTCATTTTATATCAGTTGTTTCTTCAAGGCATTAAACCTCCTTGAAAGTTCTTCATGTCAACCAAAATTTCTGAATCTTGCAGTTGCCAGTGACCCAAAGTGATTCTTCCACAGCTTTGCACGAAAAGGCCATCACCCAGTGAAGGGATGTCTTGTAGTCCTGAAATGTAAAATCTACCACCTAGAAAATATATAAAGCATTTCATTTGACTTTTTACTCCAGGGACTGAAAAAGTAGCTCAATCCAGCTGCAATACAATAGCTACTGGTGTGGGGGGGAGGCACCTCATTGCCAGAATGAGGGAGGACAGAAAGAAATGCAGGAGCAAGGCTCCTGAGGGTTGGCCTTGTTTTTTTTGCTATGAAAGAGGTTGGAGTAAAGGACACGACAACCCTTGGGAAAGATGAGGTAATTTGTGAGCTCTGAGAAACATTTAATACTGGGCTCGCTGGAGGAGTTCCTGTTACGTCACGGGGGTGAAGTGAGAGGTCACAGGAGCTGCCGAGGACCTGTCACTGCCCAGGTAGTGAAGAAAGAGGATTGTTTCAGCATTAAGGGTTGGAAAGCAAATACAAGATTTGTTTTGCTGGCTTTGGCCATCCCTGGTGAGAGATCTTTCATGTCAAAAGTAAATAGTGTCAGTCATCACTGATACTGATCTGTGTCTTTTCACATGTTAAGTACATTTAATTGCTGATAGGCGCGTCAGACGCCAGGCCTTTGGGCCAAAACTTGCTTTCATTTACGTCAGTTGAAATCTGGAGAAAGTCCACCAGAGTCAATATAAATTCCTTCAAGTTTATGAGAAATGTCTGTGAGGTGTATTTGGCTCACAAACGCAGTGAGTGAAGGAGGACCAGAATCGCAGTGTTTTCACATGTGTTTTCATCTTGAATTGAATAAACACTTGAAATATTAAAATGTTTCATGGGATGAAAGCTTCTTAGAAATTATATGAGAAGTGAAATGATTCATTCCTGGTAGTTTTAACGTTAGCTTTCATCTGTCCAAGCAATGGCAGTTGTATACCAGCAGCTGAACATCTCAAACACTGTGGGGCCTGGGGTCCCCACCTGCACCGTGTCTGTCTTTAGGTAGGCATTCATTTACGCTGCCTAATGAGAGCTGGAAAAGAGCAAGTCTGAGGATAAAAAACATCAGTAACCAAAATTATCCATCTCCGCTGGAGTTATAGGCTAACATCTATTTATGCTGAATTACGTTCAGGTTGGAGGAGTTTGTCAATGGCAATATTTTTTCTCAGAACTGACCCTATTTGAAGGAGCAATCCCAGTGGCTCAAAACTACTTCGTTCCCTTCGTCCTTCCACTCCCTGCTCTGCTAACCTTTGTGAAGGTGGCATGAATCACTCTGTGGTTAGATATGGGAGCTGCTAATAAGGATGGCCGTTGCGATGAAATTGAAGAGCTGCAGTATGGACAAATGACACCTCAGGACTGCAATCTCAGCTGAGCTCATCAGCTCATTTTAAAGACAATTTCATTTTAATTGGGTGTGTGAGAACAGTCTCAAAGCTTTTACATTTAATACTAGATGTAGGAAAAGCCTTTAATAATGGAAATTACAGCACTTACTAGCTGAACACATTGCATGAAGAATGAACTGAGTGGTAACTCTTACTCACCATCTTACAGTTTAGTCCTCACATGTGTAACTCAGCAATGCTGGGCTGAGGTCAGGCTGGTTTCCAGGATGTCTGGTCCTTTACAAGTCACCTTTGGAAGGACGTTTCAAGCTCATCAAGGAAAAATAGTGGTCAGCTATGTGAAGGGTGGGAAAAATTCTGTCTCCCTAGTCAGTAACAAAACATGCTGTAATTTCAGCTGAGCCAGGATTTCACCTGTTAGCTTTTAAATCTCTAGACATTAAGTTTGTTTCTCTGCCTACAAGCCCTATCAACACCAACAGTGAGCCTACGCTTTGGCAATCAGGGGAGCTGCTCATTTCCTTCAGTCACTCCTATCTGCTGCCAACGCTTTCCAGAATAACAAAGAACACAGGACAACTTGTATTTTACTTCTTTCCAGTTTCAATGGGAAAAAATTGTTCCTATAAATTTTTTATATCCATGTACGGCAATATCAAGTTTGATTGGGTTTGCTCACTGCCACATGTTATTGCCTTGGAAGTTACTCTTCTCTCTGCCTTTTGCATGTGCTGCTGGAGGTATGAGATCCCCGTACCATGCCTGAGCTTTTCTGCATGCCCCCGGCACCACAGCAACTTTACTTACAGCTCTTACAAGGCTTTTGGAGACTGCATTTGTGTAAGCAAAATGCACAGACCAATACTCTTCTGATCCAAAGCCCATGGAAATGCATGTCTTCTAACTGCATTAAAGCAAATAAATATAAGCTTAGGGTCTAAACAAACGAGGAGATATGAGTAGTTTGCAGTAATACACAAAAGAAGGTGTTTCAGTGATCAGGATTTGAAATGTGAGTGTATGCTTCAACAGACTGAATGAACTGTCGCTGTTTAACAGCTATCTTGCAAGGGTGCTAGAAGACATGCGTAACACTGTGGGTGAAAATGAATACTGTTTTATTGACTCAGACTCTGGGACAGGTTCACAGGCTGTGTAGGTAGGTTCAATTCTCCTGAACAAAAAAAAAAAAACAATGTCTTCTAACTGCATTAAAGCAAATAAATATAAGCTTAGGGTCTAATAAACAAACGAGATATGAGTAGTTTGCAGTAATACACAAAAAAAAAAAACAACTGATTTGTGCTATCTGGCCTTCTGATTTCAGTGGCAGTGATGATTTATGAATTTCTTCAGCTGAAATTCTTCAGTCACAGTGACAAGTGGTGAAGAAAAAAAGTGAAGCAGCAGAAGGTGAGATATAATTTTTCAAGAGTTATTCTTTTAGCAAGGACAGGTTGGTTGTCCTTGTGTTCTCCTACAGTAACTGCTCTGAATCAAGCTTGCTATCTGGCCTTCTGATTTCAGTGGCAGTGATGATTTATGAATTTCTTCAGCTGAAATTCTTCAGTCACAGTGACAAGTGGTGAAGAAAAAAAGTGAAGCAGCAGAAGGTGAGATATAATTTTTCAAGAGTTATTCTTTTAGCAAGGACAGGTTGGTTGTCCTTGTGTTCTCCTACAGTAACTGCTCTGAATCAAGCTACTACGTTGCATTTTACACAGCAAAGCCAAGGACAGATTTCTTAAAATAAGGGAAACTGACCCTGTGCCAGGGCCTGATTTTCTGTCTGAACACCAGAGGACTCTGACCCATGGTCATCATTAGAGGGGGAAACAGAAAGTACAGCAACCTGTGATCTTATGGCAAATGTTGCTTACTTTTTTTCCTCCTGCATTCCTGAAAAATTTCCCTTGAGTCACTGTAACTCTGGGGAATGGTATTTACCATATACCATACATGAATGGTATTCATGTGAATGAAATTGCTGTCTCTTTTAGAGAGGTTACCTAAGACTAACTGCTGAACAAAAGCAACAGATGGAAAGTGTGTATCTGGAAGATATGTTTTTTTCCCATAAATATCACTGTGATTTTGGTACAGTTGAAACTCATCCCTTCCCATTAAAATAACTGATGTGGAAGTCATTTGGTCCTTCCAGATTTTAGAAAACTGCTTGATGCTGAAATGTGTAGGTTCAAGCTCTCCTGGAAACCCATATTGGGGAAACATCTTAATATTTTTTTCCCCAAAGAAGGACCTGAACTCTAGTTGACCACAAATGTATGTAACAAGTTTTCTTTTATACAGGAAGCCTGAAATCAAGGTACATGGGAAGACCACAGCATTTCAGATATGACAGCTGTCCTGTCTTAGGGGTACAGTGAATTAATTACTCATACAAAGCGCCTGCAGCATCTCTGTGGAGTACTCATATTATTGGAGCAACGTCAAAGAGGCTGAAGCATAGCAGAAATAAAATCACTTTTGTTTTATTGAGTCTGTCTTATAACTGTATTACTTGGGCGCAAAAGTACCGTTTTAACATCACAGAAACTTGCTCTGGATCAAAATCAAAACTGGTCAGTTCCTCTGTCACCACTATGACACTCCAAATAAAAAAAAAAAAAAAAGGGGGATTTAGAAATAATCACTGTGCTAAAAAAAAAAAAAAAAAAAAGTGGGATTTAGATTTAATCACTGTGCTATTCCTTAGTGTCTCTTGCTGTCAGGCCCAGGTATCTGTAGTGTTAACTGGGAAACTGCCTGTGTATGTATAATATTTTTCATGTACCCTTCTTTAACATTTTGTAAGTAAGTGCTCTGCTTTCCCAAGAGCTAAGCAGCCAGTTTGGCCTCAGTTCAATGTGGCCATATGCACATATACTTTCCTAGTAGGTTTTGCTTTCACAGCTTGTCTACATGGGGAAGTTAGATTAGCGTATGAATTTACAACACACTAGCTACTGCGTATGGTTGAAGCACAGGCTCCACTGAACCCCATGAGCTACAACTTTCTGTTCATCTTCCTGGCTGCCAGGAGAAGCTAAAATTAGGAATAACTACAGGAAGACTGCCCCATTTTATGTTTGATCTTGCTCAAGCCTGGTCTATCAGGATTGTATGGAAGATGGCTTGAGCTCACATTGAGATGCCACGTTGTTCCCCTTTCTTGAGAAAACTCAAGCTACAATTGTAAATGTCTGCCAAGGCTTAAAGAGGATTTTCAAGTGATGTTGAGGACAGTGGTGAAAATAAGCAAAGGTGCAGTTCCAACTTTCCACTCATGGAAAAAGTGATAGCTGCATTGCTCTGAGGTCTGTGCTCGCTGTAGAAACTGCATGGGAAGTACTACAAAGATTCAGCAGTGGCACTTAAAGGAAGGATTATGTATTGGGATAATATCTTCCATCTAACACACGTGGGAGCACCCTGGAGCCATGTCTGAGTTTAATGATGTTAACATCAGCAAAAGGTCCACTTGAGCAGTGTTACCAAAATAGCCTGGAATAAAATATTTTTCAATTTCCAGCCATTCTACAACATACATGGCAATGACTATGTGCCCCACTCAATTATTATGAAAACAAAATCAGATTTTCATTTAAGAGACTTAAACAATGAAAACGTCATTTTTTTTGTTTTCTTTTAGTACATTTCCATTGTCCCAGATGACAATTCAAAAGCCCTTTTAAGTCCTATTTATGTTACAGCCCACCTATGAAAATCTAAGTAAGCATGGCTGAGGAATCAGTACACTGTACCATCACGTTCTGGTCCATTTTCTAACCTCTGTAAAACCGTGAAAGTGAGGAAGAGATGCAAGTCTGTATCTGTATCTTGTATAAATGGCAGAACCAGCAACATTTCGTGAAGAGCTGATTCTGTAAAGCTCCAGACTGGATGCACAGAGGCAGCTTAAGTAAGGTTAAACAAAAAAACCAACCAAACAAACAAAAAACAACAACAAAAAACATCAGTGTAGATGGACTTGTTACATGCAAACTTCTCAATCTTGCATTTCAGTTATCACAACCTGCCTGCCTGTTGAACTAGTGGTGTGATTTCAAGCAGCCATGGATTTTCAGGGAAGGATTGAGGACAGATGGTTTCACTCTGATATTATACCTTTTTCATTATAACTTCCCTAAGTTTTCAGAAGTTTGTGGCTTTGTCTCCAGGCCTTTCCCCTCTTCAGTCTTTGATTCTCAATCATTGGGGAAAAAAAAAACAATATTCCTTAGCACAGCTGAGGTGCCATATACTCAAGGAATTGGCAAAGCTCCTCATCGTTGCAGATGAAGAAAGGGACAGCTGGAAGGAACTAGATGGTTTCTGACAAGGAAAAAAAGGCACTTCTGTACCAGAAACTGCTTATTGAAAAAAAGAAAATCACTCCCAAGGTAGGTTCTGTAAAACACATGATACCGTGGCTGTGGTTTGATGGCTTCAGGCCAGGCAAAGAGAATAGATGAGAGATGGGTTAGCTCTGCCACTGCAGAAGGTAAAGCAGTGGCATGCGTATTATCTACTCCAGCAGTGGAGTGAACTCTCCCAGACACACAAATTCTGGGGAACTACCAGTGATAGCCACTGGAAAGTTGACTGTAGCAAATCTGTTCAGACTCGAGAGCACTTACCAACAGTCGAAGGACATTACAGTCAATTCATTTGTCTAGTGTAGACAACGCCTGAAAATATCCCTGGCTAAAGTGAGTTGTTCTGTGTTTGTTAGTTTTGTCTTTAGTTACTGCCTCTTTTTATATGCCTTTTGTGTATTGTTCATCTGGAAGTTGAGTACTTCCTTGCTTACTCTGTCAGATTTTTTTTCACCCCATTACAGGGTCACCTATGAAGAGCTTTGAAGGTTTGACTCACAGGCATGGAACAAAATTTGTTTCAGGTGATAATGTTTCCCAGTAGGAGAGTGTTTGGATTGTTGGAAAAGTAGTTTGTTATGAGAATATAAAACCAGTTTCCAGGATGAACAAGGGAATTGTTTTGTTCCTTTGCAGTGCAGAGTTAGTGAGCAATAGCCTGAGGGGGTCAACTCTAAATCAGACTGGATAATTCCTTGCTTTCATTTCGATATCCTTTTGCCTCCATCCAGCCCAGCTCTACAAAGTTATTTTCTTTATTGTATATCTAGCTGGGCTCTGGAAAACTAAGATCAATATTGCAAGTGTGTGGCCTGGAGATTTAAAATTGGGTAACCATGTGATACAGGCAAAGCATGAAACTCCAAGGGTGGGTTGTACAGGGAGAGTACCTCCTCACTGCGTGATCAGGACCAGGTGGCAAGGGCGTGACAAGCCTCCAAATGAGGGACAGGGAACGGTGACTTCCCATACTTCCCACAGCTGAATGTGATAAATATGATCTCTAGGATGATTCCTTTAACTGGGCACCATGACCCCTCCACAGATATGGGGCTTATATGAAGCATATGCCTGCCTATGCAAAAGGCTAATGTTAATAGACTAATACTAATGGGTTTTTTTTGTAAAAAGAACATACTGAAACTGGGGTTATACTCAGGTAACCGAAGTTTACCCTCTTCTCTTGGGGCATTAGAAATGTCACCTGCTTTCTTTTATTGCCTTGCCTGAAACATTAACTTGGTGAGCTCACTCACCTTTTAAACTTACCAACATATACCTCTGCTTTCCAGGGGAGACGGATTGATTTTTCCCAACATGCACAGCTCAGATCAAAAGCATGCTGTAATAATAGTTGCTACTAGCCTGTGAACAGACAATGAACTGGGACCCCTGTGCAGATCCACTTGTACCCCACCCACCTTCAAAGGTCAGATTTTCAACTCCTCCAGCGCTTGGGATTAAATGCAGAATCTGACTCTGCAACTAGGCTAAAAATTTCTTTAAATCAATAGAATTTATTTGGGATCAATACGTGCAGTGAGCTAGCTAGTTTCTCTGGCACAGCTGCCTGAAATTGAGTAATAGTTTAACAGATGTAGTAGTAACTTGCCCCTGTGTCCCAGCTGCCTCACTATTATCACGTGGCAGTTCCTTCAGACAGAGTACTTGCAAAGAAAAAATCTGAAATATTAGAATCACAGAATCATAGAATTCTGGGCAACCTGGGCCAGTGTTTCACCACCCTCAGCATAAAAAATGTCTTCTCTATCTAGTCTAAATCTACCCCCCTTTAGTTTAAAGCCATTCCCCCTTGTCCTGTTGCACA
>NW_008795477.1:1878947-1891760 GCF_000699145.1 Aptenodytes forsteri
CCAGATAGATGACATCTGTAGCCCTTCCCTTGTCCACTGATGTAGTCACTCCATCATAGAAGGCCACTAGGTTGGTCAGGCAGGACTTGCCTTTGGTGAAGCCATGCTGGCTTCACCAGAAATACCTCCCTGTCCTCCACGTGCCTTAGCATAGCTTCCAGGAGGATGTGTTCCATGATCTTCCCAGGCACAGAGGTGAGACTGACTTTTTTCCAGAACAGAGTTTGCCCCCTAGATATTGCTCAAAGGAAAATACCCTCAGGTTTTGGAGGGAAATAGCAATTTTCCGGAACAGAGTTTGCCCCCTAGATATTGCTCAAAGGAAAATACCCTCAGGTTTTGGAGGGAAATAGCAAAGAGGTCGTAATGGTTGGCATTGCTGAGACAGCAAGTCATATTGTCTTAAATCACTAGGAGAAATATTCACTTCACCTAACTTTAGACTTGTATGGCATAACTGTTTACAGCTGAGCTAATCACCTCTCGTCAAAACAAAAATAAATACACTTATGGTATGATTTGTCTCATCCCGGTGTAGACCACCAAAAGCCAAAGTCAAGTTAATTAGACCCTAAAATTTTCTCTTGATACTCTGCAAAGTGTACTGAATCTGAAAAGCTCATTCAATTCCTAGTCTAGCCTGCACACCTTTCCTATGCAAACTTTTACGTTTTTCCAGCAGAAATGCCCTAAGCAACCTCTCCCACTACATTTGACTTTCCAATGTAATTAATTTCTATGAGTAATTAATAATTCTATCATTGGTGTTTTCAACATCTAACCATCCTGCCACTGACACTGAGGTCAACTTTGCAAACCATATAGCAACTGTATACAAGACTGTCTTTGAGCAGATTATTCGACTTCTAGGCAATATTGGGAAAAAGATGTGTTATCAAGGTCCTGTAATGAATCTACCTATCAAATATGAGAGATGCACTGAGGAGGTGACTATTCTTTACAGTCCTACTGGGATTCGTTTAAGATGTAGCTATCTTTCTCCACTTCTTTGCATTTGCTGGGTCCGGATTCTTTGAGCCTTCTTAGTTACTCAAAGAAATATGAGTCTCAAGAGTCTTACCTGAGGCAGACTTGGTATTTGACCCTCCAGTAGATGGAAGGGAAAGGAAAGATCGAAAGGTTAAATGATATTGTTAACCATACAGTGAATTTCTTCTCCTGAATCTGCAGAGGCTCTTTTGAAAGAACTGCTTAAACTGCAGTCCGAATCAGTATACCTTTTCTCAGCAAGGTAGGGTAGATAACACATAAAAGACTCTTTGTGTAGGACATGTTTACATTGACTTAGAGTAACATTGTTAAAGTGTTTTTTGTGTTTTTCAAGCACCAGTAGACAAATCAGAGTTTTTGTACTTCCTGGCTTCCCAGAAGAACCTTTTGTTAGTTATCTTCCAACCTTTGACTTTTACATGAAAATTCTAAAAGGGCAAGAGATCTTCCTTTTATTTGACGTATAACTATGTCACTGACCTGAATCTCAAATTTCATAAATGGTTACAAACCCAGTGGAAGTGTCTGATTCCAGTTTAACAAAAGTATAAGGTGTCTAGAATATGTTGTTGAAAAAAGTGTCATAAACAGAATGGATCATGACATGGATTACACTGGCATACAACACAATGCAGTATCGAGTGTCTCTCTAAGGACCTGTCTCCGTAAGAAGCTGGTGGGCTGTATGCTTGCATACAGCTTTAAAGCAAATTACTTCTGAAAGCATAGTGCTTGGATGGAAGTAATCTTACTGAATTTAAAAAGTATAAAAGTTAGGAATATAACTTTAACTAGTCTACTTGGTTCCTTCTATCACTAGTAGGTGTGCTGAGTTGTCCTTCAGAGACACCTAAACTTCATTCCTACCTTGAGAAAGGCAATGCCTATACAGCACCATATCAAAAGAGAGTAAACATTAAGGCTGGGTACAAATTTGCTGTTCATGAGCTACTCTGCACTAATAGGTGTGTTAAGGGCCAGTAAGGATGAATCAAGAAAAGAAGTTCATATGATCCCAAAAGGACGTGAACCAAATGTTCATTCTTCTGTCAGGCCCCATTCTTTAGTCAAGGAAGACTTATTTGTGTCATGAATGTGCAATCTAGAAGCAAAACAAAGGACCTTACTTTTATCAAGGACACGTTGTTTTTCCTGTTGTGTGATCTCTCCCTGGTACCCCATGGGAAGATATTTGGCCTCATTCCTGTTTAGATCCATTAGGAATACCAACAGAGCATCAGCAAAGACCGTTTTATAGTATATACTTTGCACCTCCCACATGCAACTGATAGTGAAAACGGAAATTATGGTAAGGGATGGAAAATCCAGATTAAGGCTTACTAGTAGATAACCTGAAGTGTGTGTCTATGAACATACATATATATATATACACACACACACACACTCTAAACAAACCAATATACACACATAAAGCATAGACTCACATAATCTATTGACATCAATTCTGGTCCTGAACCATTCTATTGAGGATACTAGTACATCTGTGTTTCTTTACGGACTAAACTCATATTTTAGTATAGTTCTGCACGATACTATGGAGTCTACCAGTTCAGGTGGATGCTACTACAGATTTCAGCAACATCCATTGTGCCATTTAGATGTGGCCTTTTTAACAGTGTGCACCAATAGACTCATTACAGGCCAAGCCTATGTTTGTTAATCCTCTGGGGGGATGCAGCTATAATACCTTTTGTGGAAAGGCATTGGATTGCTAATGTAATATCTGTAGAACGTGATCCATCTAAAACTTCTTGAGCTTTGTTCATCATTTCAAGGGGGAAAAATACTAATTAAATCTGACAGCATTTGCATATACAGTTTAGTAATTAGATGAAAGATTTCTCTCTGTAATTCTAGAGGGCAATAACACAAATTATTAAAGAAATTTGAGAGCTACCTGGAGTAAACAGTCACCAAGATACCCAGCAACCATAATATTCAGTGTTTTAATTTGCATATATAAACGGCTATAAAATAACTTCTCATGAAAATTGGAGATCTAAATTAAGAAGTCTTTTACTCTGGGCTTGATCCAAAGCTAACAGGAGTCAGTGGTTTTTTTTAACATTGACTATAATGGGCTTTGAGTAAGGTTATAATAAAAATTTTCTCTAAAAGTGAATGAAATGAGTGATAATTGTGAAATCCCCTCAGAATCTAGTTCTAGAAAGGCCTCTGATATTCACGTATTTCAACATCTCCAGCCAAAGAGAATCTCTCATTACTGTTTTTCCTCTAGAATTTTTTTCATTTAAGGCGACTAAAGTATGGATGACATCCAATTTCTGAGAAAAGCACATCACAATTTCTTATTGGCTTGGAGGCCTACATTTATAAGTGGACAACTCCTTACAAAAAGCTTCCTGATGGTAAACCAGAAGAAGCATAGATAGATCCTCAATGAATGGATATCTGCTGTCCTCCGTGGAAGAAGAGCAATACAGTGGCAGAGAGATTTTACATGTGTACTGTTTTTTGCTTTGATATCCTCTAAGCCATTAGGAATTCACCAAAGTTCTATGTGTCAAATCAGAAATGCTATTTACCAAAGAAATTATGAATATGGTGTCTTTCCTCTTCATAAACAGTTTGGTGCAGTGTTCAGTATACTGCCAATGTTTTTCTAGAATTGATTTTATAAAGGTGGTTCTACCGTAGAAAATATACAAAAAGATCCTAGTTCAACCAGTTTAAAATGCTATTTAGTCAGAAACCAGTTGCCAACAGGAGTCAATAATAAATGCATAAAGAAAATGACTAGAAAGAAGATACTGAAATATCCTCCATTATCTGGCAGTTCTGTTTAAAAATTCCTTAGTTAGGGAAATAATCAGGACCATCATTCTATTGTGAATGCTGGACCTGTCTTCCAAAAATTTGTCTAATCTAATTTTCTACTTCACAACATCCTACAACACTGAATTCAAAAATACGGTTGCATCTTGTATGAAAAAAAAAAACAACAACTTTTCTTTTGTTGCTTTACACTTGCTGCCTGGTATTTCATCATGTTCTTGTGCTGTAATCAACAACAGAAACTCATTCAGTATTTTGCTTCAGTAGTCAACAATCAATACCGTTCATGATTTTTTTAAACCCCCTTAATTATCTCCTTTAGAAGAAGAGGAGTCCTGGTCTATTTAGTCTTTTATATAGAAGCTGCTACAATCATCCTCATTACCCTTCTTTGAAAAAGATACTGCAGTGTATGTGTGTATGACAGTTGAGAGATTTTCGTTCATGCTACCTTCTTTTTACCCCCAACTTGGCATTTTATTCCCTCTTTCCATAATAAAATGTTCCTTGGTTTATTCCTCATCCAAACAGTTACAAGTGAAAGAGTATTAGCTCCTGTGGGCATCCATTATTAGTTATTTAGTTTATACAAGTTTTCAATAGATGGGCAATCCAACGACGTTCGTTATTAAAAAAAGATGGTCCTTGTTGCTACTATAAACCTCCCCTACAGGCAAAGTAGAGGAGGTTGCCCTGAGAATGGCAGTTCAATGAAAAAGAATGAGCATCGAAGGATGAAAAAAATAAAGCTGATATAGCTTTGCTCAACATGATTCATCATTTTGGGTGAATGGTCAACAATATGATTAGTTACTACAGAGAAAATTCTTTGGAGGCTTATAAAGCTGTGCATATAGTTTCTTCCTTCAGAGAATAACAGATACTAAGTATTCATTAACTCATCCAGTCCCTCCACCTGCCAATGCGGAATTATTCTCTGCAGTATATTTCTGAGGGATCTGGTACCTGCACAGAAATGCATTTTGGCCAAAACTCTGACATAATTTTTCTTGATATACAGTTAGTTTTACCATTGCTGGAAATTTAAAATGTCCTTACTTTCACTGGGAGTTCAGTTCCTGATGCTTTTGTGTTACTTTGAAAATGTTAGTTTGCACTATTCAGTCTAGACTTCCACACCTAAGATAAGACTCTCACCAGAGTTTCTTGTAGTTATAGATGCAAATGACTTTACAAATGCACAAAAATAAAATAAAATAAAAAAAGGTTAAACTTGGTCTTCTATATTTTCATAATAAACAGCAATGATAATAGAGTTTGAAAGACTATCACGTCAGATGATAAAAGAAGGAAGGTCTCCTTTTTAGGCTGTGAAGCTAATCTGCTGCTGCTGTAGGCATGAAGGTTGAGATTAATCTGATAAAAGATAATTATCTACAGCCTATTGTGTCTGTTTCTAGCGAGTGACCATAGGGGACTCAATGGGGTGAAGTCATCATATCAGGGATACAATTCATGGAAACATGGAGAAATTTAGGTTTGAAGAGTCCTATGCAAATCACTTAGTCCAATCCTGCCTAAAACCAGGCTAAATTTGAAGAAAGATCTGCTCACTTGTCCAGTCAAGGTTTTCGTGGACTTCTAAGTTTGTGGAGATACCACAGCCTCTCTGGGCTCCTGTCCCAGTGGTGAACCACCCTTGTTGGGAAGCATTTTTTTACTACTCAGTTGAAATCTCCCTTGTTGCAACTGGAGTCTGTTGTCTCTTGTTCTTTCACTGAGCACCTCTAAGAAGCATCTGGCTTGGTCTTTTCTATAGGCCTTCTTGCTATATGGTGAAGGAGTATGATAAGGTTCTTCCATAGCTACATTCAATCTTAAAATGAATCACTTGAATAAGTCAAAGCTTCTTGATCTTTATCGGCTATAACGGAAGCACAGAATAACCATATCGACAGTAGACAGAAACAGTGTAAATATCTAAAACTACACAAGACGAGTCTCTACCACAGATGAGTTGGCTGATGTATCCATAAGCTACCATTGTGTGATAAATTGTGGGACAATTTACTATGATTACTATTTTTATTTGTTCACTAGTTAGAATCTCCCCAAAACGTGAAGCAGTTGCTGGAATCAATGAAACTTTTCAGGCCAAATTTCTTTTCGCTCATGGGTGGAGCTGCATGACACTTGAGAAGCGTGCACAAGTAATGATCTTGGCTCCAGAATCAAAAAAAAAAAACAAACCAAACAAAAACCCACATTCCATAGTTTTACAGAGCTGCCCTTTACTGAATTTGTTGTGATCTCTGAAGCCACTAGATGGATTACAGCCAACTCTAATAGTCTATGTGTTGCAGTAAAGCTCCTAGAAAATGTTCAGCTGTGTGCCAAAGGACGGTATCCTGAAATAATTGAGATAATCAGTGTGCCCAGGTTACTCCAGGAACAGTTGGATGGATATTTTCCTTGGAATAAATCTGGGAAAATGTGCTATCAAGTAGCACATATTTTTAATCGCTGTGGTAGCCCTGTCGACAACCTATTATGTAACTGTTATAGGTAGTGATGTTCTGAACTGTCTCTTGGTGTTCATCCATACAAGGATGAGAAAAGCAGTTCAGATGTGATGAGAATGAGACTTTGTTTTGACCATGGACCTAAAATCCTCAGTTCTAAAGAACTTTTTTTTCCTATTTGCCCCTTCTGTGAAATCAGGACTAGTTGCTGAAATACTAAAATATCAGGAAACAAGTTTTACTTTTAGTTTTTTTCTAGTTTGCACAAAAAGTCCCAGCAAAAGTGTTTTGTCTTTCCTAAGAGTTCCAGTCTACTATTCTCAACACAGGTATGCATCTGCTTCTCGGTAAAAAAGTGCCCAAAAACCTTTGGCACCCACCCTAAAGCAGATGACTATTTAAAGGGTCTTCGGCATTAATCTGTGCATAAATTTCACTTACTTGCTCCATAACAACATATATTAGTACAACAATCACATGGTGAGTAACACAATCAGAGAACAGGGAAATAAGCATTTTCAAGTGTATTAGCACTGGAGTTAATCAAAATCTCAAACTTGTTTAACTGATCCTAAGAACAGATTCACCTGCTGCAGTGTTAATCATTTAAATGTTAGGACTCTAGCCTAAGCTATTTAGATGTCGCTTATCCTCTGTGGTCAAGGGAGAGAAACAGACATGTCCAGAGATGAACTCACCATACTATAAGGGTCCGAGAGGTCTATATGCACACGTGTCTTTCTACACTGATGATGGAGAGGACCAGATGAGCTTATACTAGGTACCTAACATTTAAATGGCTAACACTGAAGGAGATTAATCTCATTTAAAAAAAAAAAGAAAAAGAAAGAGAAAGAAAGAGAAAGAGAAAGAAAGAAAAAGAAAAAGAAAAAGAAAAAGAAAAGAAAAAAGAAAAAGAAAAAGAAAAAGAAAAAGAAAAAGAAAAAGAAAAAGAAAAAGAAAAAGAAAAAGAAAAAGAAAAAGAAAAAGAAAAAGAAAAAAAGAAAGAAAAAGAAAAAGAAAAAGAAAAAGAAAGGAATACATACTCATAATTAAGCTTTTGCACCCTGTTATTGTTATATTTCTCTTTTTTCTCAACTGTTAATTTTGTCAATTACCTGGTAATCCCAGAATTAACTGGAACATAAAGAAAAATATGTAGTTTTCTTGTCTAAAAATGTGACAGACTGTAAACATTCAGTTGTCTTTACTGGTTTTTAGATGACTACTTTCGCTACTTCTAGTTCCACATTTAAACAGAGCCTTGCTTATAATAGGCATCATCACCAGGCCTGTTTATTTGGGAGTGCCTGTGTGATGCTCCTCTTGGTGGTGGCTAGGGCTGCCTGAAGCTCCAGAAGAAGCCTTGTGCGGTCACAGGTTTATGGCAACCATGTACAGGGAGATGGTGCTGCCTCATAAACAAAATTTAGAAAGATCTGATTGTTGTTCCCACTTCGGACTTACCTTTTATGACAATTTTGTTGGACACTTTTTTCACTATTGTTGGACACTATTATTTCACCTCCATCTTTATCTGCATGGACTGAAGTTTCTTTCGTCAAGTTATTCTTTCATCAAGGTTATTATTCATCAAGCTTGTGCAGCATCACAGGGCCTGAATAAAATACTGCACTATCACAAATTTTTCAAAGGACAGCAATTCATCAACGGATAGCAGTGAGTGCAAATGATTTTTAACTTGTTATAAATTAATACTGCTTTCCTAATGCTCCATATTGAATGGCATATTCCAGAGTTGCCTCACTAATACAGCTGGTACAAAGTTATAATGACCATTTCACAGGACACTGCAAGACGGTTTTTACCCTAAATCATGACTGAAACTCCAAACGATGACATCCTTGCAGCAAACAGTACCAAAAAGCTGTGGAAATACCAAACTAATATCTTTTGGCTCTGTGTGACGTGAGTGGATCTGGATGATGCCTTAACACAGTGCGTGATGATGGGGGTAATTTTTCTAACCTTTTCCTACCTGACTTCACAGCAGGCTTGGCAGCCAAACTAGACCGTAATTCCCACGTTGTGTTATGAGGCTCCACTAATGCACTGCAGTTGTGTGTTGCAGGAGTTGCTGCCATGGAAAAGAAGACAGACATGATCTATCCATGCTCCTGCACACTTCAAGTAGATTAATTTCAAGCATTTATTTAGAAACATTTTAGTCTTCCTCAGCCATTGTGATTTCAATACAGACATATAGAACTTACATATAAAAATGTATGAAAATGAATAGAAAATAAATGTTTTCCTGTCATTTCCCAGAGGGAAAATTGAGAACTTCAGCAAAATCAGATTCCTTATAGAAATTTCACCAGAACCACATAGACTGAGAAAGATAAGGCTGAGAAGCAAGGGCAGTAAAATCCTACTACAGGTGTCAACCCAGGCTGTAAGACTGCTTCTGTCTATCAGCTGTTTACAGAGCCAGGTTTTGGCAGGGCTGAGGAGGAGGCAGCCTGTACTGTTCATCACCCTCTTGAACTCAGACATAATAGGCAAGATTTGTCTGCTTTTACTTAGGCTGTTACAAGTTAAGTGTTTAGAGTCAGTGAGTATATCCCTCAGGCCCATTTACATTCGGTGGAGGAAAGTAGGCATGATCAGAAAGCAATTCATTGCATCTTATAAGATGAAGCATGAGTCACCCGCTGGGTGTGCCAATTTGTCTCTATTCACTTCAAACAGAGCCTGGAGTGACTGGCTCAGACTTGCATTTCTAATACTCAGACAATCAAATTTAGGTAAGGGGTACCCTACGAAGGTAGAGTACGACACCAGGAGTGTCTAAGTCAAGCATCCGCAGCAGCCAGCCTGGATCGACCCCATAGTCACTAAAAAACGTTGCCCTCATCTGAGAATCTTTTTTGCTGCTCCACAACTTCTGAAGTTATTAACAACCACAGGTTTTCAAAAATCACAAGATTTTAAACTTGGATTTTTACTTCATTGCTGGTTGCTTTTAGGGCTGTTGCAGATCCTATTTTTGCATTCCACAGCCAACACCATGAGTCTCTATTGTTCTGCTAAGTTTCTTTTAAAATAACCTTCCTGGAGGTGAATTTCTAAAAAAAACCCACAAACAAACAAAAAAACCCCAAACAAACCCCCTTACATTCCATATGACACTCAGTGAAATGGTGCAAAGTAGCAATAAGAAAAATATCCACCTCCAGTCTGCATGAAGATTTCTATTTCCTCATCACTTGTACTTGTTTTATGTGTGTACATCACTGTGTAAATCAACAAAGAATCAAGACTTTTACATCCAAAAGGAGATTTTTCAGGAAAAAGACGGGCTTAACAAAAACAAACAAACAAACACACACAGCGGGGGTTTGCTCAAAGGAGGGTTATTCCCCTTTTCTGAAGACCTTCAGAATTAATGAAGACATAGTTGATGTTAATTTAGATACTCTGGTTACTATAGTGCATCTAATATCTGCAAATTTTCCTCTAAGAATATGATTACTGTATTTTAGTGTAATTATGAGTGCTTTAGAAGCACAGTATTTTCACTACCTCTTCATCTCTCTGATCACATACATGTATTTTGGGATGCCTGTCAAGAAAATTTGAGCAATACATTTCAACAGCAATAACCTTTTGAACAAAAAAAATACTCATGAAAAGGCACATAAAAAAACAACTTTCTAAGTACTCAAATCAAAGACAGTTAAAGAATTATGCTGAAGCAGCCTGGCAGAGTTTGAATAAAGCACCTTATTTGGAGGAAGTATTTATTTCTCTGTATTTTTCTACAAAAGTAAATTCCTGGATTAAAATTTTGCTTAATGAGAGAACAATTATAATTATTCTTAAAATCAGTTCAAACAAGCTTCTGCTTGTTTCAGTTTTTAGGAGCTTTTCTTCTGAAATTTCTCAAACTGCTGTAAGAATCAAGTATTATTTCAAGGCAGTCACCTCTGGTGGCTGCTTATGTTGGTATCATGGTCTTGGTCTGAAGAAGTAAAGACGTGTGATGGGGCTCAGGCTTAGGTAGGGTTCAGGCCCTGCCACCCTGAGTTGGAATGGGCACAAACATTGTGTTGGAAGGCAGCTAATAAATAATTCCTTAGAGCTCCACCTTGACCTCTTACCATCATGGCCCATTGCTGGAACTTGTCCTGATAACTTTTTCTGTTCTTTTATTGGTATCACAATTTCTGATTTCTGATTCCATGTAAAGTTAGTTTGGTTCAACAGGATATATTGTCTGGATTAGTGTCATCTTGTCATCCGCAGCGAAACTCATGCATAACAAGTGGGATTCAGGTACAGAATCAGAAAACTAATTTTTGGTGTCTACTTGTAAAGATAGCTATATCTACGTTCTATGTCATACCTGTAAGTCACAAGTGCTTCAGTTGATTAAATATAGGTTTCAAGTGCTATCTGAGATGTCTTATTATATGCTAGATATCTGCAAGGTATTGCTAGATATTTCAGATGACATTCATACACCCATTCGCTCCTAGAATGCCATTTGGAGGTCATGCAAGACATCCTAGAGCTTCTGAAATAGTACAAGATGCCTGCCTGCGTGAGCAACTGAGATGATCCCTGGAGATCTGATGAGTCTCTACAGTTCCTTCTGGATTATTCACCCAGTGCGAACACTAACAAGCTCGTGCTCCCACGATTTAGTAGCTCACCCCTGTGAAAGCAACTAAGTAGCTCCTGAATCTGGGCAAGCTTGGAAAGCAAGACAGCTGCATTTACACGGTATTGCATCTTAGCAAAAATCCTCAGTCTGACCCCACCTTCACAGAGCCGTCTCAGTCTCTGCTACTATGGTCTGATCAATGCTTAGTGTGACAAAACCAACCAGGGGGTCCTTTTGAGGTTAATAAAAGGTAGGCGCAGGGGTGTCAGATGAAATGGCCCTTCATATTTGAATTTCTGTACCTGTGTTTCTCTCTTACCCCTGTTCTGCAATTCTGTGCATGTGAATAGTTGGTTCTTACCTGCTCGTATGAGTCTGGATGGATGGCTCAAGTTCCAGTAGCAGGGTCATATTACTAATGAGAAGAAAGCACGCAACAGACAGGAGTGACAAAAGGAGACAGATGGAGACTCAGAAAACAGTCTATAAAAACTTGGGATTATTTTTTCCGAAACTTTAGGCCCAGGTTCTAACATCAATTTTCTTTTATATTGCATTTATTATTTTTCTGGAAGTACCTGAAAATAAAATCCTATATATATAGTTCCTAAAATAGGGTTAGAGTTGTTGTTTTTAAAGAATGTTTTATACCTTCCAACACTAGTCAAGTAAGAGCCATGCTTCCCCCATGATTCATGGTTAATAGCATACTTTCTTTAGACAGCTTTATTTATCCTACAATAACAGACAAAATATGCCCCAACTGGCTTTATTTTTAGCCAGTTTTATGTTGGCATTTCTTTAACAGCAGATAGAGGGAGGGGTACAGGGGGAGTCAATAAAGAAGAATGTGAAAATGTGTCCTTCTATAAAAACCAAGCCTGAAGTAACAGTTGGACTTTGGCACGTGTGTGGCCTATTATTGCCTTCTGTCGTAATCAGCCTTCTGGCAGAGCAATAACATCAAGGTGTTGTTTATACACTATAAAATGCTAAAATGGCATTGTAAAGATTAGCTGGAAGGTGAGGATTGTTTTGAGGGCTTTTTTTTTTTTTTTTCCTTTTCCTTTCTATTCTTGCAACGAAGAAATACTGCACATGAAAATTGCTTTCCTCAATACTTTCAATGACTCTAATGGAAAAACTGTTACCTGCGGAGAGGCAGTATGGCCCATGGCCTAAAGGGACTAAGAAGAAAAAGACTTTGCTTGAATCCTCAGTTCTGCCACAAATATGTTTTGTGGTGACTCAGGTTCACGTCACCTCTGTGTGCCTCTTACCTGAACCAACGTTTGATGCAACTGAGAGTTCAGGCACTGAGAGCCCCCACAACATTATTAAGTCCCTGCACTACAGATAGTTAAAAGTAAGGAAGGTATCTACATTAAGGGGTTTCTATTTTGACCTGTTTTTACCTGAGGGACAGCAACATAAGACCATCAAGTAGTGCCATCAAAGTCACCAGTTTAAATGTCCTAAACTGGAAATGAGTTCAGTGTCTCTGAGTAAGTTCAGTCCTTTGTGTATACGAGGTATATAGGAGGGGTTCTTTACAACAAATGAGGATGAATGGAAACGACTGCGTTCAGAACTTCTGTCGTGGTTTAACCTCAGTCGGCAACTGAGCACCACCCAGCCGCTCGCTCACTCTCCCCCACCCCTGGTGGGATGGGGGAGAGAATTGGAAGAGCACAAGTGAGAAAAACTCGTGGGTTGAGATAAAAACAGTTTAATAATTGAAATAAAATGATAATAATAATGAAAAAATAATAATAATACACAAAACAAGTGATGCACAGTACAATTGCTCACCACCCACCGACCGATGCCCAGCCAGTCCCCGAGCAGCGGCCCCCCCGGCCAGCTTTCCCC
>NW_008795477.1:1892115-1928743 GCF_000699145.1 Aptenodytes forsteri
CACCTCCAGCCTTCTCAGTCGGTAGAGCATGGGAAACTAAAAAGTCCTTGGCTAGTGTAAGCATTACCTAGCAACAACTAAAACATCGGTGCGTTATCAACTTTGTTCTCATCCTAAATCCAAACCACAGCACTGTGCTAGCTACTAGGAAGGAAATTAACTCTATCCCTGCCGAAACCAGGACAACTTCTCTGGACTAACAAACATCCCCATGATCACAGGGACAAGAAGATCATTACACATGAGCGTGGAAGAGACATTTACTCTAGGCTTAATTTAGCTGCCCACAGATTAGTTCTATAATGCCAGTTGAGATAACTTAGGGAGTTCAGAACCTCTTTGCAGAGCTCACAGATATGATGCAGAAACGATGGGAAGTCTTCACCCTCCTGGTGTGACAGCTGGAGGACAACCAGGATACAGACATAAAATAAAATGAATTAATTGTCTATGAGTCAAGCCCCTTGTTTTTTCTCCAGCATTTCACACATAGTGACTGCTGCCTCTGTCATCAAGAAGACTTCTTGAGATGAAGAGATAAAGCTCATTTCAAACCCAGCATTAAAGGCTTTAAACTGACAGGTTGAAGGGTCTGAGCTACATCTTCCAGAATGCTTTATCAAAATCCAGAACTGTGTGGAAGAAATAGAGTTGGAAAGTCGCAATTTTGAATTTCTAAACATTGAATACCACTTTCCCAGCTTTCCTCAACATTTTCACTCCTCTGTTGTCAATTTGCTGGGTCCCAGCTGGCTCCTGAAGAGTACCAGGGAGTGGGAATGTATTTAAAACCTTAGTTGCTTTCCTGGGAGAAGAAATTAGGGATACCTTTAAATAATCTCATGGGAATAGACGTTTTGTTAATTCTGTTATATTAATTGTCATTATTGCATTATTTTAAGCCAAACATATCAGATGATTTGTAACACATGGTGCCAAGACACTGGTTTCAAACTCTGGGTGCTTCCCCTGTCTCCAGAAATCCCTAAGCTGCAGACTGCTGAGAGCTTGGAGGATGTACCAGTCAAGCAGCCACTCAGCACTTGTTCTGTTTCTTATATTCCCTCCCAAAACATCTGTTACTGATCACTGTCAGATGCAGGATACTGGGTTAAAATGAGTTTTGGTCTGGCTTAATGATTATGTCCTTGTGTAATAAATAAATATTTCCATGACACGAAGTGCATTCACATGAGCAGTCTTGATTCCTACCACCTTCTTCTGATCCGGTTGGGAAGGAGGGTGGATCCAGGGGAAAGCCATGGGCTGGAGAAAGTCTCAAGAGATTATTTAGTTAGGTCCAATTATTTCTAAACCATTCATGGCAGTTATTTGTCTAACCAGTTTGTAACAAACTTCAGTAATGGAGGCCCACAGTCTCCCTGGTGTTCATTGCCCTGACAGCTGGAAACATTTTCCTCATCTCCGAGCTAGATCTCCTTTCCTACAATTTAAGGCCAGACTGACTCTCCTATCCTCAGTAGACATGGAAAATGGCTTATTCCTGTCTTCTTTCCAACTGCCTTTTTCATGTTTAAAGGTTCTCACAATTCTTTCTTGTCATTTCCTCTCTGAACTAACATCATCATGTGCATCAATCTTTTCTGATAGGTCATGGTTTCTACCTCAGGCCATTCCTAGAACTCCCTTCTTGATTTTCTCCTGTTGGTCCACTCTTCACTTCAAGTCTAAGGCCCAAAAATGGTGACAGTACCATGGCTGAAAATTTATGTCATTGGAAAGTGGCATACCACTGTTTGTATGTTTGAGTATGCTGCTTGCTTTTTTTGAGTGGGTCTGATGGTGCCACTAGTTTCCGTGGGACTCTCTCCTTCAGCAAAATCAACTCATGCTAATATTTTCAGAGGAGAGATCCCAAATAAACAATGACCAGATCAAAGAAATAGACTCTAAAACATTAATGAAATGATCAGGCATCGTTTATTTTATTAGTACCATCATCACAAGGCATCAGATTTCACTTCATACTTCCACATTGCAAAGGCTGAGTTATGTTTTGTGGCTTACATGTACTCCAAGCAGCAAACACCAAGAGAGATGGAAGCATTTTAATTAAAATTGATAAAGTCTCTCTGAAAATTAGTCTGGGGGAAACACATCCTGTAGAATACAGAGCTGCCAAGTTTTGGCTGGAGGCTGAAGCAGGGTTTGCAGGGACTGGAAAGAGCCTGTACAGGGCCAATGGGAGACTGGGAGCAGAATCACGCTGGTATAATCAGTTCTGCTGAATGAAAAAGTGCTCAAGGAAAGAAAACATCTTTAATTATCAAAATGCCATCATGTACAAACAAAAAGGCATTGAAGAGCTGGCCTCCCATGTCATATCTAGAAGGTACAAAAATTCTTAGCTGATTTTGCATACATTTGATGATGGAAGATAGCTTGGCTTCCTGCCCCTTCTCTCTTCTGATTTATGGCCAGTGTGTTCTCTAGAGCAGGAATAATTCACTATGTGATATTAATGTGGCCTAAACTGTAACTTGTGTCTACCTACTCAATGTCCTAATAATAACTGGTGAGGTTTGAACCTAGTGGGGAAGTATGAGGTGGAGGCATGTACCTGCTACTGCGAATATGAGTTTGGGGTAGGGCTGTATTGCAAGGGAGTTATGTGGGAAGGTCTCATAGATATGGATTAACTTACTCAGCCCTGGACATACCACCATAGTCTGGAGTTTTTTCCAGCCCTCTGACTGTCTTGTCTCTTCTCACCCTCAATGTTAGCTGCCCTGAACATATTTCTCTGTCCTAAGCATCCTCTAAACTTACTGCAACTCCTACCAGTGGGAAAGGACATCTGTGTTATCTCTTGGATGTGGAAAGCTGAAGGACAGGAAGAAGCCTATAGATCTATACGCAGTGCTACCTGCTGATGTTCAGCAAAGCTGGTCCTATAGTTGTGGTATACATCAGAAGACATGTAGGGGCTGGGGAGGGAAGCAAGGGGAGAGCTGCTTTGACATCCCTGCTGCCTCCCCGGCTCCACTCATGTCAAACATCCCTTTGGCAGAAGCTCACAGTTGCTGTGCAGGAGCGTAAGGCAGGAGATGTGTGCAGGAGGCAGAAGACTGGCAGGCCAGAAGCATCAGCTGTGCTATAAAAGGTATGCTAAAGTGCTAAAATTGAGTTTATTTGGAAATAATTTCTTCACGTTATGGAGGACTTTGTTTCTTGGACTCTTTACCTTTTTTGGTGTGTGTGCCTCTTTCTCCTACCCAGCTTCATCTCAACCTGATTCCCCCAGCTTTCTCCCACAGACACCCGGAGTCAAGTGCAGAAGATGGGCTTTGTGTTAACAGCAGCCACCAGTTGGCAGGAATAAACTACCTGCCCCATTAAAAGCCAGTCACCTCTGCTGTCAGCTTTACAGAAACTTTAAATCCTAGTAAAATGAAACACTAACAGCTGCCTGTTATTGCATTTCGTGTCCTGTATTATTCTGTCTGTGCTGTAGTGAAGTTTACTGGGGAAAGAAAAAAAAAATAATCACACTTTCCCCCTTGCCAGAAGCAAGATGTGCATCTGGAGAAGTTTTCCCAGTGAGCAAAAATTGGATATAAAGCCATATTATGAGGAAATTGCATTTTATCTCATGTTTCCTATTCTGCATGAACACTTATTTGTGTGGATGTACGGGTTCTTTAGTCTGCATGTGCCTGTGTGTTTGACTGCTTGTGACTTCAGACCAATGATGGTTTTGCACAGATTTTGATTGCAGACAAAGACTCTACATAAATAAATAAATAAATGAAAACACATTCACCCAGAAAAACTACACCATCACCAAGAGAAAAGACCCTTTTGTCTTTGCATATGCAGTAGCTCTGCAGAGAATAGCCTGTTCTTTGTTGACATCCAAAGAGACATTATTTTATTCGACACCCATGGAGCTGCACAAATGAGAGTCAGCAGGCATCAAGCCGTCCTCTTGGAAAAAGAGTTGGCATCTCCCTCCCTGGCACATCTGGTGAGTTTGAATGGCATTCATTGGCATGGCTTTGCAAAATTAATTACATTCCAAAGCCTTGTCACAAACAATAAACCCTTGTGCCAAACGCTGATCTTTTGCTTTCTGCCAGATGTAATGCATCTGCTTCTCTTTATCAGGTTTAATCCTATTTGGCATCGGCAGTGCAGTAAACAATGCTGTGGAAGTTGGAAATGAAAAGTGGAAGAATGTGGGAAGGCACTGAACAGAAGTAGAGGCAGAGATGCCACGTAGTTAAGACACTTGGCCTGGAGCGGCTGGATAACACGATGGCATGGGACTCAGCCATGACGAGAAAGGCCTTTCCCCCTTAACCAGCTTGCGTCAAGCAGCAATGTGGGGATAGACCCACAACAAAGTGTCAGAAATCCTACTGAATGGGCTTGTTGTTGAGTATCTTAGTTTCCATGCCCAATTTTCTCAATGATTTCACTGTATAATCTGGCGCAGAATAGACACCTCTCAATGCTGTCCCACAAACCCAAGGAGGGCTCAGTTCAGAAGGAGAAATGAAGTGCAGGTAAGCTCCTGTCACATTTTCCTTCTTCTATGCTTACAGCTACCAGGCACTAAAACACCCCTCAGTAGAGCTACAGTGGCTCAGGTGGTGCTCAGGCACTTGTCTCAAAGCACTACCTAAGATCTCTGGTGCTGCTCAATGGCCAGCCAGAATCAGGGTCTCACCTCCAACACAAACCTGAGATGTCTCATCTTGTCCTCATCCAGTAAGACGTTCAAGTGGGACTCCAAGACAGCAAAAAAACTGACCCCAAAATCAAAAGTGAAAACCAGTTCAAACCCTTATTTTTCACCATATCAGAAATTAATTGGACCAATCATTCAAATTATTTGTGAAGCATAAGACAGAACTGAATGGGCTCAACCCAAATTGAATCCCTCTGCCACCACCTCCAGGCAGTGGTCTTGAAAAGATCTGTGATTCTGCCATGTTGGAGGACTCAGTGGTGTTATTGCTATTACTCCCTAACAGCCCACCAGGGCTGTGTGTTGCAGCTTCCCTCTCAGCCAGCCTCATGTACCTCATTATACAGAAATACCCATGTCCTTCTGCTTCTGTGCTAAATATATTTTCAGCGGTGCACATGGCTGAAAGCCTGTGACACCCTTTGGTCATTAAACTCCATCGCCCGCTCTCTTTACTTTTGCTCTGGTACAACCGGGATCTGAGCTCAACAGCTCAGTTTCTCTTAAATTCCTTAAATTAGGCAAGCAGTGGTACGGTTGGCACTACTAGGAACACAAATATTGGCTGGACTGTGACAGAGGACCAGGAAGAAGTAGCCTGAAGTCCCCTCCTGGTGGGGTCTGTGGTCTCCAGTGATACCTTCGTCATATGGACTTTTCATTATTAAATGTATTTTTCAAGAGGAATTTCTAACTAGTTCAAGATTAGCAGTTTCTGACTGGTGTGAATTGGAGCTAAACCGAAACAGTTTCAGTCACAGATGAGCTGGAACTGAAGTAAAATTTACTGGTTCAATGGTCTTCCCTCCAGGTGTATTGAAATCAAACCTGAATGACTGAAAAAGCAGAAAGGAGAATGAATGAGGGAGTAGGAGACTAGGTTTCAATTTGCCTGCCTAGTTTGTAATGTTTCCTCTATTTCAGCTCAAGGACATTAATAGCCTCAACTGCTTGATGTATTTAGAGCTCTTTCCCATCTGGGACAGAACTTTCTGTAGAACTTCAATGTATGGACAGAAGTCTGGACTCATAACTGCTATGCAACACCACAATTTTATCTTTATTGAAGCTTTAACAATGACAGGATGTTTAGGCAGTTGATGACTCCTTAAAATCTCCTCTTTCTGTTCCTGTGTTTGAGTTTCGGGGTTCGGCCACACCTTGGGTATCCTCAATAGTTGCTGCTGGTGAACCAATACAGATCTCATGCTGGGAACAACGCAGATTGCACCATGTGTCCCAGAGAAGAAATAGGGCTGAATGAAAGAGCTCTGAGGGCCTCCATGAAAAATGCTTATTGTCCAAAAGGAAAATGCCAAGTTAAGGGATAGCAGAAAATAGGAAAGCCAGGATCCAAGAAGAAGCTAGCAAGAAATTTCCAGAAGTTGCAAGAAACACTTTGTTTTATTCTAAGCATCTTAAAAAGGACATGAGAATAGCTTTAACTTTTCAAAGGTTAGTTTTGGAAGATAGCTAAAAGTTTGTCAATGATTATTGCAAATTAACTTCTTTGTCCTTTGTACACAATTCACTACCACCTGAATCAATCATTCCCTTGACAATTTATGTTTGGTTTGGAGTTAGAGAGTTGGTGGTCTGCAAGCCCCAGCCTAAGACTCTGAAGACCTGATCTCTGCTGTCATCTCTGTGACATAGTCAGCAGGGACAAGTCACTTCACTGCCATGCGTTATAGCTTCCCTGTCTGAAAAATGTAAATGATAGTAATGGCAGCCTCAGTAAATCGCTCTGATATCTACAGGCGAAAAGTGCTATATGGCAATTCGGTGGCACTGTATGTAACAGCTTTGCTGGCAGCACCTGTAGCAGTCACGCTCATGACCTATCAGGGCTACCCAGCCCACGGGTGTGTAAAGATTGTGACTGTGGGGTTCTCAAGATTCTGCAATAAATACGCAAGGACATGGAGGCTGGGTTTCTGAGAATTTCTTTATTACAAATTACTACAAAACTACTACTAGTAAAACCAAATATGTATATATGTGTGTGTGCGTGTGCGCGTATGTGTATATTATACTGTGAGCCACTACAAAACCACCACTAGGAAAGCAAGCATACATATTGCAAGAGTAAAGCAAATATATTACAAGTAATTACAGAATTCCAACTAGCGAAACAAGTATATACTTATGAACCTTTAACTGTGTGCGTGTCTATAATTATATTATGTGAGGTGTTACCAAACCGCCCCCAGAAGTCGGGCTAATCAACAACAGAAAAGTCTCACTTCAAATGACCTGCGTCATGGAGTCCGGAGTCAGCCAGGTGTCCCCATCAAGAGCCTGGTCTGTCTGGGAGATCTCGTGCAGGGAAACTCTTGTGGAGAAGCTCATTTTGGGTAGGTAGCAAGTTACTTTTCATACCTTTTTGGTGCAGATACACATGCAGGTGTAGGACATCAGTTGCCGGAATAGTCGTTGCTGAGTCCTGTTTTCCTGGAAGGTCAGTTTGTTATTAGTTTCTTTGTCCTGTACTTATCAAGGTTTCTTTGTCCTGCCAACTACTCTGGCACCAAGGAGTTTTCTGCTGAGCTTAGCAGGGATGTCTCAGCCTCCGGTCTAAGGAGATTTCTTTGTTGGTATGTCTACCTGCTGGCCGTCTAAGGAGACATCTTTCTTTGTTGGTATGTCTACCTGCTGGCCTTTGTAGCGGCTCCATCAACACCTTTCTGAGTCTGTGGCACACAGTGAAAACCACTTTGATATCTTTCCTGTTAGGAAAGTGCTTTCTGGGCCTGTCCCTCTTTCCACTAACTTTTGTGGGGTTTGGATGTGACCTTGCAAAACCTCGTAATGGCTACAGGGCTTTCTGAAAGCCCAGGTCCTTGCTTCAGAGCTCTGTAGTAACTCTGTGTTCAGGCACGAAGCACACAAATAAAATTTGGTATGGTTCATGTTCCCTCTCTCACTGGCCTTCCATGAGGAAAGAGCAATCATGAGTTTCTGGAGGGAGGGACAGACTTTTAAGTCTATATTCATACAATATCTACTATAGTGAGCTCATGGACTATCACTGAAACTGATAAAGGCTACGGTAATATGCATGATAATAATAAAGACTACAACTTCAAAGGGAAATCCTACCCATCTTAATTCCTACTTCTACTAATTTTATTAAACAGACAGATGAGGAAGTTGCAACCCACTTTGTGACTTTTTTATTTGATTTGTGTTAATATTTGCATGCAATTGCCATAATCAATTTGCACACATGCAGTAACTCACAGTGGGTCATCCTAGAATATTGGGGTTGGATCAGAGCCACAGACACCTGGACATGAGATCTGCTTCCTATGAGAGAAAGTGAAACATTCTGCACAATCTGAGGAGTCGTAGTCCCAGGTCTTCACACTTCCATTTTTTCTAACACAGTCTGTTCCTATTATAAATTTTTTTAAGATTGCATCTGTACCCAAATTAACTGTGGCCTTTTCCTCTTCATTAAGTCTTCTCTGACATTGTCCAGGGCCAGATAATTAAGAAAATCCACACAAGTTAATTACAAATAACTAATATATTCTGTCAGTGGCTTTCTTCTCTCTGTCATTCCCTTCATAGGCTCTCTTTACTCTCTGATTGTCCTTATTTATCCACCTGCATGTCTAGAAGGTCTTGTCCTGGATAGCCCGTTGCACTTGTCAGTTTTACCAGTTAACGCAGAACATAATAAATAGTTTTTGTCTTCTTTTTTTCCAATTTTGTTGCCTTCCATGTTTATCAAAGATATCCTACTTTTGCATTAGAAGGAAAGAGTTCTGAAGCATTCTTTATTTGTACCCAATTTGTCCCCTTTCCTTCATTTTAGTTTTGATTCAAAATCCATTGAAGAGCATGAGAAGACAACTAGATCTCACTGAAGTCAGGAGATATTCATACTCTGTAAATTGCAGATTGCAGTAACCTGTATAACTCAACGTATCAGTACTTGATTTCCCTGTTGTCACTTTCAGACCTCTATATTTCACTTGGCATTGTTAGCTATACAATTTTATTGCAATAACTGAATACCTTTAGGAGTTGCATGGCACAGCACTTGCGAGGTTTAAATATTTCCTCTTCCACTGCAGAAAAGTTAATTGCACTGGGGCTGTGCTTTGCCAGCACCAATTAACACGGAAGCTGAAACTACAGCTTTAACATTCTGGTCACGTGCATGTAGTCTGATTTGTTGACACCTCCTCAAGTACCTGCCCTCCCGCACGCTTTGTTCCTTCCTGAAGCTCTATAGAGGTTGTTACAGAAGTTTGCAAACACCGGAGTTTTGTTTTACTGCTATGAAGTAAAAGCATTGCAAGTAGAAGGAGATTTTAGAGTTACAAGACAACAACACAACAAAAGAAACCCAACCCAATTAAATTATACTTGAGCAGCATGAGAGCCCAACCCCAATTCCCCAGCTTGCATAAACCTGCAGATGGATATCAATCACTGCCTTGCGGAAAACCAAACAAGCTTTTGGTTTTGTTTTACTGCTATGAAGTAAAAGCATTGCAAGTAGAAGGAGATTTTAGAGTTTCTATACATGTTTACAACTTAAGAAGCTCCACCTAGTTCAATTATACTTGAGCAGCATGAGAGCCCAACCCCAATTCCCCAGCTTGCATAAACCTGCAGATGGATATCAATCACTGCCTTGCGGAAAACCAAACAAGCTTTTGGCATTTGCATCTGTGTAATTAAAAGAAGATTTTATGAAAATCAGACACTTCCTTATTATTTTAATATCTGATCATCAGTTTGTAAACAAGAGGCTGAAGGAAGTGGCAGGAAGGAGAATGGAAGAGTGTTGGGATCTCTTATGCTTGATAGTCAAAGTGGAACCAATGGGTTTTCAGCTCTGAAACAAAGAAACCCTTGAAGCAAACAGCATGGCAAAACCCAACAGCATTGCATCTGACTTGAGCAACCATCAGAATCCATATCATAGTGGTATGGTCAGATTAGGAGGAGAAATAGACAATGCAATAAGGTACCTTTGATGGTTTTCTACTTGCTTACCAGAACATATGTTCTGCTTTCCTGAACAGCGCTGAAATCAGTTGGGCACTCTCATACTCATAGAACAAAGTCTCTTTCAGGAAGCACCTGTGTCTTTGCCTTCAAAACGCCTTGGAGAAAGCCTCATCAATATTCGCCCTAGAGACAGGGAACTGTTGTATAAAGAAAACTAGGGCTAGATTTACAAGAAAGGCTTAGGTTTCGTCACTGTAATAACTAATTTTAAACCATCCTTAAGTTGTTCCATCCATCTGCAGGAGCAGAAGTTCACCAAATTAATCTAGCTCACCATGTTATCAGGGTAGGATACTAAGCAGCTACATAAGGGAGCTGTACTCTCCTACACTCCATATTGGTATGTTAGCCCTTATGCCTTGATCCTTCAGTGTTTTCACTTTTTCTGGAAAATACAAAAACCTGCCTGTGTTTTAAAAAAATCTACATTATATCTCAAAAATAAATACATATAAGTATATATTCTTATTACTCTTATTATTGTTATTTATGCAATAACTGCTACCTAACTATCACAACAGCTATAGTCTTAGCCCCAAGAACAAACGTTAGCATTACCACACCACTTGCCCTTGTGGGAGTTTCACAGAATTTAACAGTTTCAATCTTTTTTTATTGTTTAACTCACATTTTCCTAAGTCCAATATTTATGAAATACGTGCCACAGTCAGCTTCATTTATACTTGTTTATCTCCTTAAGTGTTTAACTCCTTAAGTGTCTAACTCCTTAGTTCCTTTAACCCCTTATGTTCCTAAAGTTATGTATCTCATTTTCTTTGTATTCATCATCCAAAATCACTACCAGCTAAACCTCATCTCACCAGTAAACTAAGAAAGTGTTCTGTCTTTCTGAGGAATAGATTAGTGATGCACCCTACTTCATAGAGCAATTTAAAATGGCATGAAGAACTGGGAAATTTGACTGCAAAGTCTTTGCTTAGCCCATGAGGCCATTCTTTAGGAAAAGGTGCAGAAAGTGAATTAGCTCCACGAAATAAGAACACAGCCTAAAACGGCTGGAGATAATAAGCAGTTAGGAAAATGCAGGACATTGGAAGGACAGGTCAGCGTTTGAATGTTGTTAAAACTCAATGGAGTCAAGTTGCTAACTCTCACTTATGCTTTTGTAAATATTCCCCAAAACTCCTGTGTAAGCAGCAACATGTCAGACAGTTTGGACGCACCACGGAGGCAACTTCAGGATAATGCCAAGTGGGCAATTGCAGGGTTTCAGTGGCATAAACCTGGGATAAAATATGGAACCAGATCTTCTGAGCTCATGACAGTATGTAATATCAATGTTTCCACTGAGCAAGTCGCATTTTCTCCATTCACACCTAAAAAAGTGAAAGAAAAAATAAGAACTGCACAACTGAAGGGATTCTGTGGACGCAGGAGGCATACCGGCTGTTGAGGACTCCTCGATGATTAACGATTACTGGACAGACCCAAACCTGAAACGACCAGACAGACCAGTGTCCAGTAAGTGACAGACCATATAATTACCAAATTACAGAGCATAAAAACCACTGACTGCTTCCAATTATAATGTGAAAGGGCAACTTCACAGTTGTGCCACTTAGTAGTGCTGGGGAAAAGCAAAGGAAAATGTGTTAAAGGCCTAATGAGGTGTGTGGGTGGAAGTTACTGCCATAGTTTACGGCTGTTCAGGTTGTTAGTTCCTACAATGTGTCACTATTCCAGGAGGAGGGGGGGAAGGGAGGGAGGCAGAGATGGGAGGATTTGTGTGGGAAGGCGTTTTCTCACTGGGCTAACTGCAAGTAAAGATTTGCTTTCCCTTACTTCTTCCTGAACAGATCTGACAATATATTTTAAAAGAGCCATTTAAGATTCCCAGACAGTTTCAGTAATTGATTCAGCATTTTTACAATCCAGGAGACATACTTGTTTATTTTAGCAGGCTGGGGAATTGTTCCCTCGAAGCCCTTAAAAAGCACAACAGGGAAAAAAGAAATAGGGGCCTCAGTATATCAGCAGGAACAGACAGCACAGAGGGACTGCTAAAGAAAATGTCAGATGAAAACCCAACCCCGGTGACAAAATGTCAGCTGTGGCCTTTCCCAGAATGGTCAAATCCTATCCGTGCAGCAGGGGACTCACTCAACTGATCCTTTGCAAGCTTCCACCTTCAGAGGGTATCTCCTGTGATGGGGTGGCTCCAGGACCGCTAACATATAAGGCTGGGTCTGCAATACCAACCAAGGCCCTATGTTTGAAGGAGCCACAATGTTTGCAAGCTCCCAGGATGCACTCAGACCATATAAGCTTCTCCTTTTGCATGGCCCACTGCATCTTCCACTTCACTGCAGACCACACCACCTCGTCACACATAGCTGACTTAGACAACTGAGATGGTAGGGAATTAACCACAGTATCTAGCTCATTTGACAGTCCTTAATTTAAAAGAGAAATCGCCTCCTGAGTAGATTCACTGAGTTTTCCAAGAGATATTTGCAGCTTATTCTGTAGGCAATGGGGCTCTCAGCACTGCCTTTGCACCTACCCTCAGGGGGTGCAGAGGTCAGCAGCCTTACTCTGTGCAAAGAGACTGCACACTCTGAAGAGAAATAATAATAAATAGCTGTTTGGTAGTTTGCGATGACACCACAGTATCAGCTCCTTGAGACTCCATTCAGACTATTCAGCCCCACATGGTCCCTCCAGGCCTGACGTACTGGGGAGGCTTTAAATCCTGAATTATTAAGAAGTATCTGGCATTAAAGGCAATGGCAGCTGGAAAAAGGCACGTAGAGCTGTTGTTGTTGTTTTCTTACTTTTCCAGAAAAACAAGACCCTGCAAACCCATAACTGTATGTTGGATGGGAGGAGGGTGTCTTGCTTTTATTGATGAGCAGGGGCATTACAGAATTTCTACTTCTTGGAAAAAATCACATTTTGGTTTGTTTCTGGTTTGGACTCAAAATACTCAAGTTTCTGCAAGATGAGCCAAGAAGAGAGGTAGGTACCCTGCGAAGAATTTAGGTGACGTTTAAATACAATAGCAATTCAAAAAGCCCTCTCACAGCCGGCTTACAACTTCTATAGCTGACCAACTCCTTGCCCTTTTGATCCTTACAGCCCATGTTGACCCCAAGCATGTTGACTCAGCAGGTTTTTAAAGGGAAAGCCAGGTGTTAGACCTTCCCATCTCCTACACCACCAAACAACAGGATCCAGTAGCATTCTCAAATCAGTGTTAACTGACAGGATCAGAGCCCTGGACGCTGCAATTATGGTCACTTTTCTTTGAGGGAGAGGTGGGAGTGCTCTTTATGTGCATTGTAGACTAGGATTACAGCATTCACATCCCAGCTGCCCTGTCGGATTCAGACATGCCTCTACCACTTTACACCAAAGTTTCTTAAACACGTGGTTATAGTGGGCAAACTCTAGCTCTCCTGCTCTCTGCTGCACAGAGAAAAGCACAAAAATCACTGGGGCCCAGATGCCTTGGAGGGGTCTCACCCAGGGAGGCTCCAGGGGCCACTATCTGCTTCAAGAATACTTATTTCATTTTATAATGTGAGTATTGAATGTACGATGCATTAAAAATTCCAAAATAAGAAAAGCCGATTTCCCCCACCTGCAGTGAGTGTGTAAATCACTGCACTGGACAACTGTACTCTTATTTATTTTCTGAACAGTGGAACAGCTCCAAATCCTTCCCCTGAGCTGTAGGAGGACTCATCGTACAATGCAGAGTTCAGGAGTCCACCAAAGATGCTCAATCTGGATCTGCCAAGGCCTCTCCATCAATCAAGTATACTTTTATTTTCCTTGAACAAAAAAACCAGCTATTTCCCTAATTATTACACAAACTGTATACTCCTTTTCTTGTTCAAATTGTCAAGGCTTAATTCGTACACAAACAAGAGATTTTTTGATCTAGAAACGTGAGATCTTCAGTAAACAAGAAGCATGTTAACACAAGCCTTTCCTGCTTATATTATTTCACAGTACGCTGGGGTACCTCAGTTTGCGCACTATTGCTATTAGTATGCCATGTTGTGACACTATGAACGACACTGGACCTGTTGTTTACCTACCAAGAAATCATGTTTAAAAAAAAAAAAAAAAAATCAAGTGAAAAAGTAAATTAAAGTGAATTTTTGAAGTTCTGTTCTGGTTTCTTTCTCTAGGTTATTGTTCTCATGCAAAACTCTTTTCTGTGGAGACAGTGTGAAATGTTTTTTATTCTTACTTTGATGAAATAGCTGTGCCTGACAAAACTGTTAGAAAAAAATAATCTGAGCGTCTCTCGGCATAAGAAGCCCATCTCAGCAGAAAGTGGGGCTTGGCCCTGGGCTGGGGCACCCAGCAAGGAGCAGGAACCGTGCACCAAGGTCAGACAGAGCCCACCGGTATCTCTGGAAACCAGCTTGGGGGCGTATAGAGAAGAGGAGGACTAGAGACTCACAGGACAGTTGCTAAGTATAATCCAGAGAAGCAAATGAGCTAAGGGAAATGTTTTGCCCAGGGAGTAAATCCTTCAGACATAGCTGAGGGTGGGTTGTTTTTAGACCCCGATGAAAAGTAGTCTGAGATTTTTGTTTATCTTGGCTTTGGTGGCAGAGGTTAGCTAGACACTTCTACTTGTGGTGACATACAAGGGTCTGGGAACCTCTGAGGAGTGTGCGCTTTGGAAACAGGTTTATGGCAAGTCCCAGTTTCAATTAAAGCGACTATGTAAGATTTTATTTTCTTCTTTTTCTTTTTCTTTTTTCGTTTTCCTTTTCCTTTTTCTTTTTCTTTTCCTTTTCCTTTTTTTCTTTTGCTTTTTCTTTTTCTTTTTTCTTTTTCCTTTTTCTTTTTCCTTTTTCTTTTTCCTTTTTCTTTTTCCTTTTCCTTTTTCTTTTTCCTTTTTCTTTTTCCTTTTCCTTTTTCTTTTTCTTTTCCTTTTTCTTTCCCCTGTTTGACGGAGCTCCTTAAAGTACAGGACATCGTGACTGTTCACTCTGCAGCTGGGGAAATGGTGCCATGCCACATATTTGGAGAAAGGATGTTTGAATTACTTGCATGTACTTTCTCATGAAAGAGGGGGGATTTTCAGTTGTCTGAAAGTCCCGAAGAAGCATATGCTCTGGTTTGCAAAGTTTTTGACACAGGCAAGAATTTTGAGGTAAAGCACTGAAAAAGCAAACCCCATTACATGTGCGAAGGAATGATTTTGTCATGAGACTTGAATCACACAGAGATGAAGTATAAGTCACTTTTTCCCCAGTCTTTTTTCCTTTTTTAAATGCTGTAATCCCAGAAGAGGGCTGGTGCACTGGATGGAGGGTGGCTCTGCTGTCATGAAAACTGTTTTGCTGGAAAAAGGAAGAAACTTTTCATAAAGGAGTGTCTTCAAGAGAAATTCTTCAGATCCTTTGAACCACACCAAACCACTATATTTTATTTTCCACAGGGAAAGCAAACAGCTGCATGTACAAATTAATCTGGAGTGACTTTTGCTTCCACAGGAAACTCTCCTGTTGGATGTTTGAAAGGGCTTATATATGGCAATACTCCACACTAGTACTCTATAGAGGAATACAAGTACTTTCCTCAAACCAGAAATCCAGAAGAAAAGTGGTCAGCTAATTTTTTTTGCTCTCTCTCACCAAAACTTCTCAAGTCTCACTTTGACCACAGGTGACTACGTCACGATTTACACCTTCTAGCATCTATTGTTCTTCAGTATAGTAGTCTTCGAAATTTCCACACTACTGAAACACACATCACAGCTCACATGGCCTAATAAAATGGCATCACAGTGAAGTGGAAATCATGCCATGGTTATGGATATGGAGGACAGGCTGTTCCTAGACCATGAGGCAGAACAAGAACTAGGGCTTGAAATTTAAAGCAAGTCCTGAGTGTCAAAGAGGCAGAAATGTTGAATTCTTCAAAGTTAGGGAAAATATTGCCTATTTAAGCCTGTTTATCTTCCTCTTGGAGATTAAAATTGTATGTGTGCCTTTGAGACAGGCTATTATCTTATCTGCTTTAAGCCACAGATAATAAGATTGTCTAAAAAGTACATGTACAAACTTCTCTCTGGTATTAATTTTTAACTCAGAGATATGGCACATTCTTTCCAAAATAAAAGGCATATTTTTTGTGAGCAATCCACACGTCTCTTTCCTTCAACACATATACATGTATTGCACTAATAGTCAGATATTTTGGCCCCAGTGTGCCAGGGCCAGCTCTAACAGTCTGGCCAGAACAGACAAAATTAACTTTGCCACTTTCTCCATATTCATATAACTATGATCAAGCAAAAGATGCTCAAGTGTTTTTTGAGAAATATTTTTCCTACCATAGACAAAAGTGAATTTGCACCTATTTTCTGTTTGTCTTTGGTACAGAAGATTGAACATTTCTTACTTGATCTGTATATAACACTGGGCAGTCTCAGCCATAGATTATAGACTCTTTAGCTTATTCCCTTTTAACAAATCTGAACGCCGGTTGCTCAGCAGTCCTGTGTGCACAGGGGAAATGATAGACTCTGTTCATGACGCATATTTAAACCGAAGGGATTGTAATGTCACTTTTTCCTCTTATATGCAACTTCTCCTAATGGCTACCAGGAAGGCATGGTCTAAAATGTAATGGGTATATGTAGGTTAATTACTGCATAGAGCTGAAGCAGTGACTAACACTTAAATATTTTGGTGGGATGCAATTTTAATTTCATATGTAACATAAAAAATTAGACCTGGAAAAGTCTCACTGAGCTATTCAGACACCCTTTTATTACAAGCAAGAAAAGAAAGGAACCAAAACAAAGTACATGAAGTTTCCACAGGAAGCAAAGAACAATCCAAAAGGCAGCAAGCCTGCCAGAAAAGATTCAAAACATTTGAAACAAAATAAAGATAAAACAAAAGACAAAAATTCATTTAAAGACATGCACCAATTAATTTCTAAGAAGTCTAGCATTCTCCTGGAGCATACTAACAACTTGATTAAAAGGAATGGCAAACACAAACCACTGCGCTGCAGGTGGGCTTAGACAAAATGAATTTGAGTACTGCTTATGTCAAAGAATATCTAAACCAAAACAAAACCCAAGCATTTATTTTTAATAATATGCTTAGAAGTGAAGCTATAGGGAAAATGGAAGGGGGTAATCTTACAGGTATTAGGCCTAGACACGGGAAAACTATCCTGTTTCCATCTCTGCCAAACATAGCCTTTCAGCTTGTGGGTGAGGAATTAACTCTCACTGTGCCTCAGTTTCCCATATTGCAAACAGATAATATTGTTTTTAACATCTGGCTTTTAAAAATATGGTCTCTGAGCCATTTGGAGTAATACATGTTGTTTATGTTGCAGCTGTACAGTGCCAGGTACATTGAGGAATTTGATCATTGTTATTGCATCTATGCCCTACCAAAATAAAAGCAAAATATAAGTTTAAATCTCCTATGTCCAGATCTCTACTATCAATGTAAACCATTCTGTTCCCTAAGGCAATGCATCACTTTTACAGTCATCAACATATTGCATTTGAGCTATCACCCCCAGGAGAAAACAGTGCCTCTGTGGAGTATTATACTTGCTAGCATTTTTTTTCAGATTTCAAATAAAATTATCAGGAGTACTGTCAGCAATTCTGCAAAAGCTTCAGCAAATCTAGAAAAGATTGGTTAAAAAAAACTCTTTAAACTTCTGAACCTGCTGAATTTGAAATAGTGTCATCACCTGCTACAAATATACACTTGCTCTAAATAGACGGGATTTGTTTTCCACAGCTCTTCAGCATATTATCATTTCTTATGGTGTTTGCATATTTGCATAGATGATACTCCCCACCTTTTCCTAAGAGAGAGATCCCAAAAGCATTTTCTGGTCCGCTGGCAAGTTGCGGTCTGTAATAGATACACCTACCCTGCTTTCACTTCCAGGCAGAAATCCATCTTCTCCGAAACACTGGGCTCCTTTTGGGGGTGCAATTCCTCTATCTTTCTGCATTTTCTTTTCCACACATTCTCACTTCCAAGAACACATTAGAAAATGAGGTGGATGGGTAAGATGGCAAACAGAGCAAACTTTCCTCAATGCACTTACTAATGCCTGATTTCCTCATCTCCCTCTAGCTCAGTGGTTTCTAGCATCCTTCCTTGCTGTGCAGTATCAGCAAGGGGTTGGTGATTGCCCCCTCTTCAGCCAGCACCATAGCCTTTTAGTTCAGTCTCCTGGGGTAAAAAGAGCTGACAGTCTGGCTCTCCTCGGCTCACAGATGAAAAACTGGGATCTATTCCTCTCCTGGGGATCTTTGACATCAATATACAGGACAGCTGTTTGCACCACCTTCTCTAGAAGCCCTGTTTTAAAAGAAAAGCCCTATCCTCACTCAGGTCTTTGGAAGAGACATGAGCGCCCATCCCTGAAGAATGAATCTAAGCTCTGAACCCAGAGCAGAGGGAGATAGTTGCCTGCAAGCCTGAGACAGGCATCTGCGGGCTGCTCCTGGCCCAACATTGGCATCAGGTGGAGGCTGCTCCCCTTTCCCTGGGTACAGTCATTGTATTGAAGGACCTAAATCTGCCAGGCACCATTATAGGCAACCCATGGCCACGATGTAAATGCACTGTGCGGTTAGGATCGGGTTGCATGATGCTGATCATGTTAATTTATGGTCTGGATATTGCACCTCTCCTTCCAGTAAATCTGTGCGTATGGCAGCTACACAGGTCTAATGCCAGGTTTTGAACTTGTCTCCAGGTGACCAGGGGCTGAAATATGAGCTTTGCAGAGCATCAAGTGTCTAATTCTACAAAATGGGAATTAGGCTCCTAGACTGCTGCAAAGCTCTTGAAAATGTTGGCTTTGGCTTTTGGTTTATACATGAGAACTATTTGCAAATGCTGGCAAGGTATTTACACTTGAATTACATTCTCCTTCATAAGCTGTGCCATTTGAATTGCCTAAGGTGTGTTGTATTTTTTAAAATAAATCTTTTTTATTGAAATGAAGATAACTACCAAGATCATGAAAAAGGAAGGGAGACTCTAAAGATGCTTAAAAGTGATCTATTGCTAATGGTATGAGGTATGTAAACTTTTACAGAAGTGCTTTCACTCAGACATGAATTATTGATATCTGCTGTGTGCAAGGTGAAAAAAAAAAGATGTGATAAACAATGCAACAACTGTGAGAAAGAAGTATTTTATTGTTTGTTATTTTATTGTTTATTATTTCCCCATTTATAAAGATGATGAATACAGAGCATCTCTGAACTTTGGTAGAAATCAATCTGAGAAATAATTAAAAGAATTTAATCCTTGCAATGTTTTCTGAAACAATCTGTAGAAAACTGAGCTGAAACTGGGTCTCTGCAACCTACATATATCTCCATCCACTTCTTTTCTAAATTGAAAAGATATCCTTGGGGCATGAACTGATAATTAAAATGTAGAAACCTGAATTAGGGTCAAGGCTGCATTCCTGAACATTCTGCAAAAATGTAAATAGAGACAATTCAGGTGTTTGCCTGCATATCCACTCTCCTTTCCTCTTCAATATGAGATTAAGGGGATATCCACTGAAGGTGGATTTAGAATCTAAAATATGTTAAAGAAAGCATATTTCCACACAGTGCTCTGAAATCAGTGGCAATAATTCCCTAGTCTATTATTAAAGCCAAGAATTTCAGAGGATTACAAAGGGTCTGGCATGTATTTAGATAAAATATGCAGAGTTCTGGAAGGGTCGGAGCTCTTGTGTTCCTTGGTGTGCACCAACTTTTAACTACTGAGAATCAAGAAGAAACTTTTCCTGCCCTCTGAGCAGATTTTGCCTTAATTGCAAGGTCTCCGGCCTTTCAGAGCAGGTGGCCCTGGCCCCCACTGGCTGATCATACAGCTGCTGCTTCTGCTGTTCTTCAGTTTTATCGTCCTTGGAGAAGAAATTGTTTGCTTGATGAGCTTCAGCCTTTTAGAACTGCATGTATAAAAATGTTTGGGTATAATATGTTCTTCTTTACTGCAGGAATTACACAGGCAAATAATCAGCTGGAGCACTAGCGAGGTATTTGCATGCATAATTAGAACACTTGTACGCACCGTTTTATATGCAGCCTGAACCTGAGCCTGACAACTATGAAGCACCAGGTAACACCATGTTGGTTGAGTTCCTCAGGATTGGTATCAGCCTCTCTCCGTTTCTGAAGATAAGATCGGTATCTGCACATCAATCTTTTTAGGGAAGATCAATAAAGACACAAAGACATATTCAAGCTGACTTCCAGCAACATCCCTGTATCTGGTGCTTTCGTCTGATGGGGTCTGGGAGACTCTTAAATCAGGGACATTAATTAAACCTTTGAATTCTCAGATGTGCCCGTATTCTCCTCTGGCTAAGCCCAGGGGTTAAAATGGACATTAAACTGTCTAACTAAGACCCTTTAAAGTATAACCTTTAGTGTAATGCCCTGATACAGACTGAACATATGTTCTGAACACTCACACTCCCCAGAAAAGGTTTGCTCTCCATAGGAAAGCTTGCACTGTGCTGCAATGTTAGGTTGTTCCAGTGTGCCTTACTGGGAACTGGCCCTTTACTTTTGGAAACAGCCTTTTAACGGCTGCTTTGCAAACAGCTACAGCTTCTGCTCAGTTTATTTATTGTAGTCATTCTTTATACTTGCTTCCCATCACTTTTTCCTTCTGATTTCTTAAATGGCACACATTGGCCCAGGCAAGCGATGCAGCCTACGGGATTGAACACTAACTGGATGAAAAGGAAATCTTGATTTTCTTCCAGGGCTTCTGTGTGTTGTGAGTCACTTCACTTCTCCATGCCTCTATTTCTAGCAGTGGAACGGATGATGTTATGCCATTTTGAAAGCACTTTTGAGATATCTTGATGAAAAGTGCTCTGTAAGAATTAGGTAGTATTTCCGTTTGCATCTGCAGGCACTTAATGGTGTAAGATGCAAGTTAACTGTGCATTGTGTTTGGCAAAAGCCATTCTTAGCAGTTCTCTCTCCTCTTGAGTTAGGAAAACAATTAAAGCAAGTGATTAACCTCTCCTATGCCACTGATTTCATAACGTGCTCCGATGTCCTCCTTTCTTGCTGAGCTGAACTGTCCTAATAATGTTTAATTTCTTTTTATGTGCAAACTGTACTTATGGGTCTAAGAATTTGCATTGAACGTTTAGAGGTCTGATACAAAACACGTTGAGATTAGCAAGAAGATTCCAAAGATTTCAGTAGGTTTTGGATGAACCCCTCCTTTCCCCCACCCCCTTTTTTTTCTTTGGGGGGGTGTTACCTTGATTAAATTATCTAAATGGAGATATATTCATACTAGAAATTATAAGATTACTTTGGAGATTTTTGTGGACAATATTTGGACTGGGAAACATCCTGCTCCTTCACTTTCCAACACTTTTCCATTTGAAAACTTTTCAAAAGGATTAAGAATTTCCTCTTGTAGATTAACAGCCACTGCAACGTAGGAAAGAGGAAAAGTCTGTTTCTGTATATAGCGTGAGGTATCTATTAATAAAATTCTATAAATTGCAGGCAATGCTTCCTTTCCTTAACAAAAGTGTTCAATAAAATTTTAAATTGGTAATTTTCTCAACTTTTTTTTTAATTTTGAATTTTTCTTAAAAATAATTAATCCAAACCACCTCACCCCGAAGTCCCTCCAAATAATCCCTACACCTATGATTTTTTTTGAGCTCAGTTAGAAGTCTAACTTGACTTAGTTGAATTCAACATTAAATTTCTATTTTCACTGAAAAATATGTTCATTTTGTTTACTATTTTTTATTAATATTTGTTCAGTTTGGTCAACTTCATTCCATTTCCTAATATCCCAAAGCCACGGTGACCAAAATATATATATAACCTTTACATATGTGGGTATAAAATTTCTGGATGTGGATGGATTAATACAAAAACCCTCACTGTAATTTTATACATAAAACCAACAGTCCAACAGAACTTCTTATTTATTAAAAGTACGTAGAAATTTTCCATAGAGATGATATCAAAGGTGCCTGTTGCTCTTTATATTGGAGGGTGACAGCAAAAAGCCTGTGAGGGGGATGAAAGGGTCCCTATGTCTGAGAGTGTTTCTTTCATATGGGTATGTTTCCAGGTTCCTAATAACAACTCACTTTAACAGCTAACCTGGATATAGACCCGTGAATTCCAGGGGTTGGTATATTGTAACGTAATCCTCTTCAAGGGCCCCTTTCCTCTCTTATTGCCATTCTCCAATGAAGAAATAGGTATTAGTAATATGATCACGCCTCAGTATTTCTCAGTCGTTCTCTGAGCTGGTGGCCTTCCTCTCCTAGAGAAACATCTCATGAATTCAGCTGCTGCAATGCTCTGCATCATCTTTTCCCTTGACACTCTGATTCCCTGGCTTCTCCAACGTCTCTTCTGTGTCATATTTCGGAAACTTCTTTCCTTTCCCTGTCTTAGAAATTGGTGAAGGTGTGCTCTGTTTCTTTTATACATTTATTGTTTTCTACTGCCTTCATCAAAGCAAATCTGCAGTCAGGCGGCTGAAACGTTTTCGTTCATGTGATCCTCTATCTGTTTGATTTTTACAGGAATGTTCAGCTTCCCTATTTTTAACATAAATGATCTCATGACAGAGAAGCCCAAGTCCAAGCTTTCTCTTAAACAATATTTTAGATCACAGATGTTTCTGCGATGCTGCCTTGTAATTTAATGGTGTCAAATAGGGATCAGAACTTGACTCCTAAGCCTTTTAGAGTATCGTTTTAACATCTTTTTGAAATATTTTTCATACTACCTTTAGACTGTGGCTAACACTCCAAGTAGGGTTTAATATCGAACCATCTTGCAAAACATTTAAACTCATAGCAATGAAATTGTGGTCTGTTATCTATCATTATCACGGTTGGTAGCAAATATAGATTTTATATCTGAGATTACATGTTCAACTGTATTCTCTAACACAGTACTATTTCTGGGTAATAGGAATAATAATCCAGAACCAGTATGTAATTTTGTTCAGCATACACAAACAAATCTATGCCAGCTGTGGATCATAGATTTAGTTTTACAAATACTTTTAATCTTTCAATGTCAGAAACTTATTCTTCCTTTTTTCTTTCCCAGCTTTTTCGATAATATTGTTCTCCTTGATGGGAATTTGACTTGTTGACTTGTTTCATCTGTATTTCCTTTAGCTTTGGTTTTAGCTTACATTTCTCTCTATGTATCTCATACCTATTTGATTATTGTTTGTTCTACCTGAATGTTCATCACATCATATGCTTGTGCATGAATTATATTTTGTATATACTGCTTTCTGCATGTGTGTTCAATATCATCATGTTTTTTGTCTGTGAGTAAACTCTACAAAATCAAATTAACTTTGTCCCATTATGATGTGTGTGCAAATGCTCAACCTAAAAGTCGTAAGATATTCACTAGTGATTAAAGGAGTGTTCTGGTCACTGGATGTAGCTGTCTTGAAGAATAGATATGGTGCAACATCTTCTGGGAGTGCTACTGATCATCTTAAGTGCTTCATGCACATTGCCTCTGGAATCTTCATTTTTCAATATGCATGTGTGTGTCTGTGTGTGTGCACACTCTAGTTTTTTGGTACTTTCCTACAATGGATTTGCTTTACAAATAAATGAAGCTCTGTCTAGAAACAAGGCACTGCTTTGATATATTTGCTTCCACACTATATTTGATATTTCACATTGCTTGAATTTTATTTGTATTTTTGAACATTTCTCTTTGAATAATTTGCATTTATTTTGCCTGCATGTGTATCTATGAGTCTGTGTTTCTCTCTAAAAATGTGTTTTTGTTCTGGCTATACTATACATCTATTGAAATAGACTTTTAAAAATTTCAATCAGAAACAAAAGACAAATGTTTTCTTCTTTTTGGGGATTTGATCTAAAATCTGATTTTAAATCAGGGATTAGAGATTTCACAAACGCTGAAGAATTGCATGGTTTATTTAACTATCCTGAATATATTACAAATCTCAACATTTTCTTCAGTTTTTATATTCTCATGAGAAACTGGCACTTCCAGATTTCAGACCTTTTCAAGGAATGCAGTACTCTTTAAATGTATTTAACACACTCAGGTAACCTTTTGGCCTTCACCACCTAATTAAAGGCTACTAAATGCATCCAATCCTCTAATCCATTGACAGCAAAAAATGCATTTGGAATTTCAAGTCAGACTTTATAGTTCTCGATGTCTGTAATCAACTAGGTTAATCAGTTTTGGATGAAAGAGTTTATGATGATAAGAGGAAGACTTTTTTTAAAGGTCAGGTTTCCCTGAACACTATTGCTTTACATGGACTTGAAGATTTTACTCTTGATGCAATTCTCCTGCAGAAACTTGAGATTTTGTCAAATCTGTCCATAGCATTTGCATGCTACATTTGTGGAGTAAAAGGTCTGCCTCTTGAACCACTGCTTTGAAATCCTGCAACCATTTCAAACTGCTGTTTTGAGAGGTTTTGTCTCTTGCACAAAAATCTTTTAGGTAACCAAAAGCACCTACAGAAGGCAGAGGCTGTCCTCAATTTGGGAAACTAAGATGCCCTTTCTACAACTCTTATGGAATGCACTGAAAGACTGCAAATAGATCTACAAATAGACCTGGAGATAAAGCAACTCGGTTCTATTAGCGCTAAAGGGTTGTTTGGAACTTCTTTCATTTATTAATAAAACCACCAGCCTACAAAGCAAAGCTTTGATCACTTGCTCTTCTGACAGACTGTAGACTTCATTCGTTTAGACTTCATTCATCCTTGTGAATTTTGCAAACCAGAAATTGCAGGTTTATGCAAAAAAAAGTCATTGCCTTGATATTTACAAATGAGCTGGTATTCAGGTAGAAACAATATACTTCTTGTCATCATGTTGGTTTCATAGATAAAACCTTAACAATTAAATTATGTAAGTACTCCTTCTTATGCTGATATCCCTACAAGGAGAATTCCCTTCTCAGTAAAAGCACTGGATACGTATGCCATTCCAGGTTCTGGTATAAAATCCCCCATTAACTCTGGATAATCCCAATTCTGTAATATTTTTTCTTCTTCTAAGTCTTTTGAAGAGCTAAAATCATTAGTGTCTGTTATATGTCTAGGTAATGCAAGAATTAGGACAACATAATACTAATAGGGGTATTAGCCTTCTTAAAAAATTTCAAAGCATTCTAGAAAATGTATTTTTACATTGGATTAAACCCAGCTCAATCTCCCTCTCTCTCTTGTTGGAGGGCCAATGTTTCATAGAAATAAATCAATTCTTGTTGATCCAAACTGTTTCTGCAGTGGGGGGGAATTCCCTGGAAAGAGGGAAAGCAGGAACTTTGGTTTCCTGCACCATGACAAGCTTCAGACCAATTTGCTATTTTGCAGGGATCTTGCTTGTGCTCTATCCAGCTTTACTATCAGGGTAATTAGGACAGATAGACTTTCAGCTGAGATAACTCTGTAGAGCTCCACTGAGCACTGAAATTTGGTCCTATGCCAGCTTACATCAACTTGAAGATAGGGCCTTCAGGTGATAAGTTGTTAGTGGCAACTTATTCCCATGGTACAAGGAGTTCTGGCCATTAGCAGAACCTTTACTGCTATTGACTGGTATTATATTTCCAAAATTATATTCCTGTTACAACATTAGTTATTGTAAATCATTTGAAACAGCCATATAAATATGTCTGGAGTAGTATGCTCTGGAAACCTAATCGATATGGTGTCACATTAAACAGTGAGGAACAAAGGAGTAAAGGGAATCTCTAATTACAAGGAAAAGATAAATAATTCTGTGAAAACATGTGAGAACGTGTGGTGGATGTCACATAAATAACCCAATTGTAGGTATAAACCAGCAGTATTTTTTCTTCCCAGTTGCCAAGAGGCTGTGCTGGCCATGGATCTGGCCTAATTTTCACCCCTCTGCTTGGCTGCCAACTTGTTAGACCTCGTAGGCTATTTCTGTTCCTTTTCTACAAGCCAACAAACTTCCTTGTATTTATCAGAGGCCATTTATGAGGCCAGTACCTACTTTAGCTGCCTTTCAGCAGGCATCTCACTTCAAGCTGGTTGTCTTGTACCGTCTGCAGACAAGGTGGCAAGCCCTCTGAAGGTCAGTTTGTCCTACACCACCATCGACTATAGAAAGCATCAGATGTTCAGTTTGTGCTTAGTAAAATCTACCGGGGGGATACATCAACTGAACTCAGGTTGTATTGAACTGCTGTGTAAATTTAGGATGGGGATAGGCCTGGGGAGTGTGGAGGACTGACCAGAGTCACTGCCCCTCTTCTGTCCCTTCACTGGATATTTACAACCCCACGTTATGGAATTATAGCAAAAAGGGAGCCCTGAATCCCCCTTTAGTCATAGAATCATTTAGGTTGGAAAAGACCTTTAAGATCATTGAGTCCAATCATAAACCTAACACTGCCAAGTCCACCACTAAACCATGTCTCTAAGCATAAGGTCTGCCTGAGCCTCCTTTTCTCCAGGCTACACAACCCCAGTTCCCTCAGCTGCTCCTCACAGGACTTGTTCTCTAGACCCTTCACCAGATCATCCATGTTACACATGCCTTAACTTCCACGACTGCTAATTTAGCAGATCACATGTTTCTCCTGTTATATGATCTTTTCATTCTTCTCACCAGCCCATTAATTCCCCAGCTGTGTCATTTTCGTGAAACCCACAGCTGTTAAGCACTGCTTTGGTAGGACCTGTTTTCCTGTGACACCAAGGAATCGCAGCTGGGATCACGGTCTCCCTCCCGCCATGGGTGAGACGGAGTTAGCGACAGACCATAGGGGATCCGGACACCAGAGTTTATGTAAGAACTAGTGAGATGTGAGTTTGACCCAAATGGACTATCTCACATGCTCACTTGCCCACTCCTCTGACAGTGTTGAGATCACCAGGTCTCAACTGCCCTTCCCCACAGGGAGGTGGCCGCTGGCCCAGCAAGGTCGGGCAAAAAGCCATGCTGATCTATGCTGTTCTTCCAGTTACATCTCAGGTGTCCCTGGCCAGGCCCCTGGGCATCACTCCACACATCTCCCTGATCTCCAGGATCTTCCCTCAGTTCCTGGATCTTTCCTCCTACCAGGATCTTCCTTCTTCTTTCTGAGGCTCTTTCTTCCTTTCAGGAACACTTCTTTTTCCTTTTTTTTTTTTTTAATTTTGGCACCACCTCTTCTTTCCAGGCACCCAGTCCCCAGTTCTCCCAGTCTAAACAGTCTGTGTGCAGAAGTGCATCACATGGTCAGCCTCCAAACTGGTGGATCTGTCTCATGTCTCCTTATATAACGGTGGACTCAAGAAGTGCCACTTTTGTTTAGTCTAGGTGTTATCAAAATTTACAACTAGCCTGTACCAGGTGTAGCTAGCAAGTACCAGTCTTCTGCCTGTGAGTTCAAAAGCTAACTTTGGACATTGCCCACACGCATGCGTGTGTGTGTGTGTATATATATATACACACACCAAATTATTTATCACTTGTATTCACAATTTAAGCCATTTTTTTACTTATGACACCTGCTAATAGAAAAATATCAGATTTTCATATCAAAGAGGGGAAAAAGATTCCAGGAGGAACACTGGGAGTTTATTCCTTGGAGGAAGGCTGAATGGACACAGATAAATACGAAGTAAAGTAAAATGAATAGATATTTGAAATCACAAATGTTCAGTTTTCCACCCTGGACCAAATAGTAAAGACACTAAAACCAACAAATGGAACAGTTTAAATCCCTCTAAAGAAAAAAAAAAAAAGAAAAAAGAAAAAAAAAGAGACATGTTTTATTAGCACATCCAGATGGCTCATGGGCTCTGGCCTGAGCCATATCATAACATTACAAACTGCACCCGGATCTGCAAAGGTGCTGTGTAGCAGCAGCATCCTTGGGTGCTAATAAGACCATTTGCTAGTGCAGAGATAGGAATATGTGCATACTCACAGATTTGGAGCCATATGCTCAAGTTCTTTTTGTTTTGTTTTGTTTTCCCCCAAAGAGCACAATTTTTCCCTCTCTTCTACTCAGCCATTTTTACTGACATAAGTGGCTTATTCTCTGCTCTGATCTCTCCTTCCAGTTTCAGAGCCTTTCTTCTTGAGGTGCCACAGCAATGCAAAGGTTAAGTCCCCTCCCTAGGCGGAGAGGCACTAGAGATACTTGAAAGCTGTCAACAATTTCAATAGGAATCTTCTTTTCACAATGAAGGACCCTGCATGTCAAAGCAAGCTCTTCAGCAGCTTGGATTCAGCCTACTTGATCCAGTCTGTTTACCTCTTAGGATCGCTTGCAGGGTGGGTGTTTGCTCTGCACTTAATGCTGGCCTCCACTTAAAATGTTACCAGTCTGGTAGTGCAGGTGTGTAATTCACTTGATTGTTACACTAAAGATAACACGAAAACGCTCAATGTAAGTGTGATTCTGTCAGATGAAGATGCCCTGCTTCTCAACATGGCTTATTTTGATTTCCTCGCCAGCCCTTTGCAACCAATTATCACTACTGCCACTGAGTGGGAGCCCAATTATTATGGAAACTACTGCACTCTCTAGCATAAAGATGACAGACTCTTTCTCATTTTACTTTCACATTCGATCCAAAGGGGTTTAGACCCTGATCCAGCACAAGAATATTCCTCAAGTTAAGTATGTGAATAATTGTGTTCCATTTCGGGAACTCAGAGCATAAATACTTTCTTGGATAATAATCCCCAACAAGATACACGCCAAAGGTGGTGTTCTTCCATTAAAACACTGTTGTGTGGTCAGGTATCATTTCTTCAACAATAAGCAACTACTTACACAAGCAGCCTAATAAAATAAATTAGTTATGCCATTTAAATTTTGCATTTTGAATTGCTACAAAACAATCTTCCTTGAATTTTAATGATGTCATCCACCATGCTTCATTGTTGTAATACTAACATCTTAACTACCTTCTTTATTACAAACTTAACGTAGAATCATAGAATCACAGAATGGTTTGGGTTGGAAGGGACCTCTAAAGGCCATCTAGTCCAACCCCCCTGCCATGGGCAGGGACATCTTCAACTAGATCAGGTTGCTCAGAGCCCAGTCCAACCTGACCTGGAATGTTTCCAGGGATGGGGCATCCACCACCTCTCTGGGCAACCTGGGCCAGTGCTTCACCATCCTCAGTGTAAAACATTTCTTCCTTATATCTCGTCTGATAACATCAGCCAAAAACCCCCATATGAGTCATTAGTTCAAGCAGAACTCATTTTTGCTAGAGGTAGATGGTCGTGGCAAGGTGGGAAGCTTCCTTTCTGATACTCTGCATCATTTGGTGAATCAACAGAGTTTAGTTCCTATTGTGCCATATACTTTCTCTGTTGTCTTGGGGAAATCAGTTGAGTTTGCATTCATGTCCATATTATGTGTCGAATTTAAGTATCTAACATACGTGTCACATGTGAGCTAGAAGATGGGTGCCATTACTGTCAGTGGAGACCTGAAGCTCAACTCATTTGCCTCATTTGTCCAGAACCATTTTAGATGTCTTAAAATATCTACCTGAGATATTTTCATGGGTTTGGTGGATATAGCACAGGTTCAAGGGGACTAACCTTTCCTGTAATCTTAGCAGCAACACAAAGGATGTGATCTTCCCCGCATCTCCATGCAAGATTTATTTCATATGTGTTTCTAAGGTAAAACTTCATTATTAATTGTGGGTACTTACGTGGTTGCTATTAAAATAGTATAGTACATGCTTCCCTGAGTGTCTGTCTCCACCACAGCTCTGGGAGATAAAGTATTAGATGGGAAGGATGGAAGTCAAATTTCCTTTCCATTGCCTCTTGTCCTCCTCCTCTCTCTGAATATTAGAGTGTCTGATTTAATTTTCTGCAGACTGGGATTTATATCATAGAGTAAGGTCCCGGTGCTCAATGTACAGGGAAGAAGGAGAGTTAAGACACTTTAGGAGGAGATTTAAATCAGCCAGCAAGCTGAGCAAAGAGTAGCCAAGAGCTTCCCAATGGTGTTTCTACATATTGAGCAGGCAACAAGTCTCAAATTCTCCCTCTCAGAAGCTTTTCTTTATATTTGAAGGAGACACTTCTGCTCACAGGGAAGCTGCAGTTCAGAGTGTTCTTCTGCAGGTAAATGCCTCTGATCTTTCCTTCAAACAATCGAACAAGATACCTGTCTCCTCTTTCAAAGCATGTAAGGGAGAAGGGAACAGAACACCTCGTGAGTTAGAAGCTCTCAAAGTGAGAAGTGGGAGTCCTAGACTCAGTCCCTGCTTCTGCCCATGTCTAGCCTGCTCTTGAAGATAGATGTCCCTGGCATCTGCTAACTGTTCTGAGCAGAGAGATTTTCCACCCATCAGAAAAGAAATTCTTGGCCCAGAAGGAGCCTAAAGGTTACAGTATTCTCCTTTGAGGGAAAAGAGAAGTTTCTGGCTTATGTTCCAAGAAACAGCACTTTACATGCAACAGTCATGGAATGAAGAAACACATTTGAGATGTTAATGCTACAAGAAGACTTTCAGACTGTTGCAATTCATAAAGCACTTTAAAATGGGAGAGTACACTCACTAGAAAAAAAGAATGGTCTAGCTAGAAGAGCTCTAGATTATTAATTGAGAGACTTGGGTCTGTCCTTAACGCAGGAGCCTTGGTAAAGGGGTACTCCATTAATGATGGTGATATTCCCGCTTCAATTCTGTTCTGATGAGAAACACAAACATAAAGCCAAGCCACACTGAATCATAAATCATAAATTCACATAATCATTTCAGTGCTCTGACTGAGAAATTGCTAGAATAGAGCACAAATAAGGCTCAATCCCCTATGCAAGCAGTCTCAGTAGCATTTCAGGCTGTTTTATTCCCTAGTAATGTGTTTTCTGAACAGGAACGAGAGATGACTCAAGGCACATCCCTAACCTCATACCAGAGCTACCTCAAACAGAATATTTAGAATATTCAGAATATTCATTCCCAGTGAGCATAGTGATTTTGTTATTGCAGTACATGGTACCCTTCCTTCTGCTTAGAAACAGAATTCCTTGGTTGTGTTATGTGCTCTATACTGATAACAGATGGTGGTAATTTTTTCTGTAGCCTCAGTTGAATAGTCTCATGTTTTGGAGAAGGAGTTCTGTAGTGTTATTTCTGCAAACCACAAAGTCGTGAAGTTGGGTTGTTTTTTTTTTTTTTTTCCCCCCACGAAAAGGGGAAAATTCTACACTATTTTAATGTAGAACTCAATAAACCTTTTCTGACAGCTATTATGATTATTTTTTAACTTAAGCCATCATTTATTAACTGAATGTATCTGGCCAGCTTAAATGACATTCTTTTGATATTTTTTTACATGTGTTCTAGTCTCTTTTTTAATATGTATCCTAGGAGATAATGGTAGTCTATAAGATTTTCAAAAGTCAAATCATGTTATATATATCACATGGGAAACATTTATGGTAGATGGCATGATAGAAAATGAACCTTGTTAGAGCATCACATTAGGTAATTACAGTTTGAAATATGTACAGTATTATCCCCTATAGATGATTAACCCACTTTTAAGGGGTGATAGGTGTTATTAATTGACCTGTTCACTGAACTCTAGAAGGTGTTTGGGAATGTGCATATACCACAAATTATGATTTTACGTCGTTAATCATCCAAGTCTCCTTCATGACTCAGTAGAAGTGGAAATCAAAAGGCAAAAGGCTAACAGACGACCCATTCTTTTACAATAAATAAAATTGTTCAGGGCACAGTTCAAAAAGAAGTGACCTTTCTCTGTTTCCTGTCAGATTTAACCGTTTCTCCCTTCCCACCTCTGTTTTCTTTGCTGGAGCTGCAGTCTCCCGCATTGCTTATGTTCCTCACCAGCATCCTGTCTCTCCATCTCAGGTCTCCCCTTCCTTTAACCCTTTTCATCCTTCTCTGTATGGTGTTTTCATTTCATTCCACCCGTAGCATACGCCACATAAAGCTGACTGGGGTGGCTGTACCTGGGGCGCTGGGCTTTCCAACCAGCTTCATTTAATAGTTCCCAATGTGCAAAGCAACGTGGGGAAAGGGCAGAAGAGCAAAGAGTGTACACACACATACAAGTGGATAGAGGTCTTTGTCAGCTCAAGAAGCTTGGTATAGGGTGCCCATATGCTCCCCTGTATACCGTCACCTTGTTAATGCATATCTTTCCATGTGCACTTTCAGAAACAAAGTATAACTACTCAAATGTATAATAGATAAGGGAAAGACAGCAGACTGAAACTAATTGAGCTATTCCTCCAACAGAAATGAAAGAGAAGGGGTTATTAATATTCTTCCTAGAGGCTTTGGATGTGCTCCAATATGTGATGAGAGATCTGCACCTGTATACTTTGTGAATATTTAAGTATACCTTATTGTGGTGTCAGGACACAGACTTCTGTTCTGTTTGTTCTGCTAATGGAATTTAGCTTCATCAAGTAATGTTCAGCATGAGTTCTTCTAAAAGATGCCTGTATGGTTAAACTATGGTAACTCGAATGATGAGTTAAAGACTTGACTGAACACCGAGTGTTGCTTATGAAATAATCATGACTTTGAGATGATGGATAGACTTGATTCCCTGAATTTCCAGCTGAGATTTTCAGCAGGAGCTTCATTAGACAGACATGGGTTGAGCCTGTCGTAATCCAGATACAAATGAATTTGGAAAACTGTTCTAACTTAAAACTTTTGGATCTGAATAATTTAGAGTGCCTGATTGCTCCCCAAACTAACATCTTCATTCCTGTTTTGATGGCAGAGAGGAGTGGAAGTGTCATGTTGTACCAAGCTTAAATAACTTAAAGAAACTTTCCCATCTAATCAGGGAAAATCAAATTCATATGTTTTGAAGATGAGTAAAACTGTATGATTGTACCAGGGGAAAATGTGTTAGTCTAAAGACTGATTCTTTTCTCCAAACATAGCACAAGGGACTGATTTGCATAGACAGGATGTAAGAAAGGAGTGGTTACTGAACACTCTGAATTTTTACAGTATACTGAAGACATGCCATTAGCCTGGCTTTAACCAATATTCTGAAGATGGGGGAACCCAAATGAAGAGTCTAAAGTCATTAGCCTGGCTTTAGCCAATATTCTGAAGATGGGGGAACCCAAATTCAGGGACCTCTGAGGGATCTGAATCTCAAATATTGCTTAGAAAATTGATAGTACTTGAAGTAGTCTTCTGCAGATCCTGAGTCCTTCTATTACACTTGGCCCCAAAGAGTTAAGAATTTAGAAGGCAACAGAGAATGTACAACCCTGGCAGCTCCTCTCCCCTCCACACCCCACTGCATATTGCCCAGTGCAAGGTTTATCTTGACTCAGAAGATGCATTAGTGGGTGCAGCTATGACTCCCACCACACCATCCTCAGCAACATTTTCACATCTTGCTATAAATACTATTGTTTTTCATAGGTAATCTAAATATACAATTTTTAAAGAAAAGCTGGTTTAAAGCACAGTCTAATTTAACTATATATGTGTGTATATACATGTGCATGAAAGGACTTGCTTAATAAGCACCACAGTATTTTATGCATCGGTTTATAAGCTCATGGCAGAAGTCCTACCAAATGGCTATCTAGAAACATTCCACCTAGCAGGATTCCTCAAGAGGGTAAAATGGAAAGCTCATTTGGTTGTCTAAATGTGTGCTGCAGCACAGCTATACACAGAGCTAAAAGACACCAAGGTTCTTCCTACAAACCATTGCCCTTCTCCATCAGATGAGCCAATCCTGATGGATCCTTGTTTAGCTGCTCTTCAAGACCATCAGTGGTGAAGACTTACAGATCCCCTAACTAATGTATGCCAGCATTTCACCATCCAGAGCTTAAAAGCTTCTACTTCGTGTCTCTGCTGCATCTTCCTTACTTAAAAAATTTGAAGAGCTTAAAAGTTTCTACTTTGTGTCTCCGCTGCATCTTCCTTACTTAAAAAATTTGAAATTTGTTGTTCTTTGACCTACTCATAACAACGCAGAAAAACTTATTTAAAAACCCAGCTAGAGCAGAAATTATTGACTATACTAGTGGTAATATTTCCAGCTCTCAGTTTCTTATTTCACCTTCTTTATCTAATGATTCCTTAGAACAAAATAAACAAATAGCCCTCACCATCCAGGGCTTCCCTGTGAACTCTCCCTTCACCGGTGGGCTGGAGTCAATCTCTACCTTCCTTACTTTCTTCCTGTCTCTTTTGCAAAGAGAAGAAAGGGGAAAAATGCCATCTGGTTTCAATTTTTTACTACTGGTGCCATTCTGAGGACAAGTCTGGTGATATTTCATAGCCTTTTGCTGCCCCAGTCTGGATATTTCACTAAGGCAAAATTGATCTGATTTTGAGTTTGGGAAAATACAGCAATTCCAAACTTCTGCCCCACAATGGGCAAAAATCATACAATTTTAAGAGGGAGTTTGACCATTAAATCACTCAGTCAGTCATATATCATACATGCCATAGAATTACATACTTCATATATTAAAGAATCCAATTAATTGTATTTGGTTAAGACATCTTCCACATTTGAAGCCATTCAAACATGGAAAGACCTCTCTTTCAGCTAGCAGTTTGTTGAACACAAACTGTGTGGGATATGTACAAGTGTGCATGCGTGTCTCTTGTATCTAATTTCAAATTCAGCTTGTTTTAACCTCACTTTTATTTCTATGTTTACACAAGCCAGTATCCTGAGAGGCACAAGACCATGTAATATAACCCTTGCAGAGGTTCAGACAAAGCTTTTCTAACAAACTGTAAATCATCACATAGCTCTGACAGTCCAAAAGGAGAAATCTTCTTGATGGGAAGCAGAAACACAAGGAAAAGAAGCCTAAAACCAAAGATGTGCTTTGACACTTTCATAGAAAGTATTGCTGTGATTTTCTGCCTTGTCTCTTCCTTTCATTGCATGTAGTTATATAACCTGATTTACTTCACCCACAGATCTCCGACGCACTCCAAAGGAAATGAGGTCCATAATTATGCTTATCTTGTGTACAGAAAGACTTAGGGAAATGGAAGTGAAATGTCACATAGAGAAGTTCGATAGCAGGTAGCTAGCTACATCTGGAAGAAAAGATGCATAAGTTCATAGGATATCCAGTCTGAATCTCTCTTGTTTCAGCTTGTGCCTATTGTCTCTTGTCGTCCTGATCTGCGCCACCAGGAAAAGCCCTAATCTTTGAATCTTCAGTAGTTTTAAAATCACATTTTATGGAAATTTCTGTATAATAGATCCAAAGGCACACTGCATTTGTACTCCTAATGTGGGGTCTACCAAATACATACAAAGGGAAAGAAGGTATACCTAAAAACACTGTTAAGTGCCTGGGTCGACAGAGCATATTGAAGGAGACTGTAGAAGATGAGAAGATTAGAGCTGGAACCAGACTCAGATCAAGTCACAGTTAAGAAAATAGCTAAGTTTGGATCCTCACTCCCTGCAATCATGTGATGACCACATCTCGTTATTGAGGGTATATAGAGGAAGGACGAGTAAGGGAGCTCCTACTATTGCCCAGCATATCTGGTGGTGCCTAGGAATAAAGGTATTCTGACACTCCTCCTGAGCAGAAAATGGCAGATCCTGTCACAGCTCCTGCTTCGTGAGATTGGGGGATGCCTATGGACGGGGATGGACAGAAGGTAGGTATGGGTCTTTGCAGGGAAAGCCAGAAAGAAACATAGTTTGCGGGTAGTTTTAATAAGATTGTTCTCTATCAGCCTTGAGAAGGTGTGAAAAGCTGAAAAAGAGCCAAGAGGAAAGAGGAAATTAAAGAAAACTGCAAATGAGAGAGAAAGAAAGGGAGAAATGTGGGGGAGAAATGCAACAGGAAGGCATACAAAGGCAGGCAAGGCTTTCAGCCACCTGAGCATCGCCTATTTTGGGCTCTCACTCTGCACCCATTGCCACAGAGTCTAAGCACCATTCCCAGAAGAAGCGCCTTTCTGATGCTAACTAACTAGTAACTGCTTTCTTTTCTTTTATGTTGTTTGACTTCCTCTGGTGCCTTCATCCCTTTGTCCATCACCTTCTTCCTCAGCTGATTGACTCTACAAACTGTTGCGATGATCTTTGACATCAGGCTGGAGTCAATAAAGAGAATGCATGAGGTTTTTCATGCAGAATGCCAAACTGCTGTAAATGTCATACCACATAGGAAGGAGTCTTTTATATCTGAATTCTCTAACCTATGTATTACACCACCCTCTTCAAGTCTGGCATTTTTGTCTTATCTTTGTAATAAATTGCTGCACCCTGGGCGGTCAGATTTGCTTATGTGAAGTTATGTCATATTAAAGTATAGACATTTTCAGGTTGAATGCAAAAATAAAAAAAACCAAAAGCAAAAAGTTTAATATCTTTTGTATTTATTTATTTGTAAAAATTTTTTTTTAAATCTAGTTTGGTTGAAATTTTGTAATCTATTTTTTCTAAAATGTGTTTACCTGGAATGGCATAATCAAAGTCTAAATTCATAATGTTTTGGAAATATAAAGGGTAAATGACAAAAATCCTGTGCACACTGACATGTAATAATTCCAAGGAATTTAAAAGCACTTTTCAATTTCAGTTTACTTACACTTTCAGTAGAAACCTGACTAATGTTATTGTGTACAATAAAAGAAGCAGGATAGGCAAGAAGAAATAATATTTTAGTTGGAGTAATTGACTTACTTTTTTATTAATTATTTTTTAATTATTTTTTTAATTATTACTTTTTTATTAATTTTAGTTAGAGTAACTGACTATTATTCACTGCTGCTGTTTCATGTGGGCACCAGTGACACAGCCAGGAGCAGTCTGAGGACTATCAGGAAG
>NW_008795477.1:1929014-1953166 GCF_000699145.1 Aptenodytes forsteri
AAGGGAAGAGCATCTTCGGTCATAGGCTTGCCAAGCTGGTGAAGAGGGCTTTAAACTAGAGATGCTGGGAAAGGGGAACCTCAGTCCATCCCACTCCTACCAGTTTGATGCCAGGGCCAGCACTAGATGCCCAGAGCCTGGAGAAGGATCACAGGTCAGCAGGAGAGCACCTGAAGAGCAGCACAAAGGAACTCCAGCCAGGAAGACAGCTTCACTGTTATCAAAATTATCAGAGGGCTGGAGCACCCCTCCTACGAAGACAGGCTGAGAGAGTTGGGGTTGTCCAGCCTGGAGAAGAGAAGGCTCCAGGGAGACCTTATCGTGGCCTTTCAGTACTTAAAGGGGGCTTATAAGAAAGATGGGGACAGATTTTTTAGCAGGGCCTGTTGTGCCAGGACAAGAGGGAACGAAACTAAAGGGTGGTAGATTTAGACTAGATAGAAGGAAGAAATTTTTTACGCTGAGGGTGGTGAAACACTGGCCTAGGTTGCCCAGAGAGGTGGTGGCTGCCCCATCCCTGGAAGTGTTCAAGGCCAGGTTGGATGGGGCTTTGAGCAACCTGATCTAGTTGAAGATGTCCCTGCCCATGGTAGGGGGGTTGGAACTAGATAATCTTTAAGGTCCTTCCAACCCAAACCATTCTATGATTCTATGATTCTATGATATAGTCAAGACAAAGAGAGACAGTTTGTCGGCACAGAAGCCCTCTTTCAGAACTAAAATAGAAGCAGCCCACTTCAGGTCCAGTGACTACTCTCTTATTCACTTCTGGGTTACCTGACCATTTTTTCATTCCTAAACCCCAAAATCCTAAGCTGGAAGCTTTCTTGGATAGTATGGTTTCATTTTAATATCTTATCACAGTCCAGTATATTTCAAAGTCTTGCTTATTTTAATATAAATAATAATGGCCATCTTGCAGTTTGTCTCTTTGGTTTGAATCTACATTAATTCTCATCAAAAGAAAAAAAAAAAAGCAGGGATCTGATAAGAAATGGCTGAAATGATGAGTGTCCTGCACGGGTCAACAAAGGGGAAAAAAAGGCAATGAAAAGTTTGTTTATTCTGCTTCTCACAAAGCATTAAATTTGTTATTAATTTGAGCTGGCGCATTTAAAAAAATACTTACAGGTTAAGAGAAAAAAGAAAAAAGTTGATAATCCTATCTGAACACCGCAGCTGTTGTAGTGTATTTTTCATGAGTAAATAGCTGCAACATATAGGTGTTACCACCTCACTTGAAAAGAAAAGCAAAAGCTGCAATTGCAGGAGTCTTGCATGGTGGATTCAAATGATTAGTACCAAAACAGGCTCCTCAGAGCAATTAGGCAGAAGAATATTTAAAAGCTGTCATTGCCCTAAAGTGGCAGTGAAATGCATATAGTTGAATGAGCGGATCCCTTTGCTAAAGCAGAACTGGAAGCAATCCAGCCAAGTTAACGCTGCATTACACCTGAGATAATCAGATGTGCACCTAATCTTGCAGATCACTGAAGATGCCTGTCACTTCTCCTGCTGCTGCCCCAAAAGGTCATGCCTTGAATTTTCTTGTGCCAGGTGCTACTCAAGGTCTAAAATAAGAGAAATTCTTTTGTTGCCAATAGAATTGGTAAATCAGAAGATTAAATGAATGGAAATAGGAAAGAAAAACAACAAAAAATTTTATCTATAATATGGTTTATAATTGCATTACTTAATAGTAGAACATAATTAGGATTAATAGTACAGACATCAGGGTACTTTTGCTTCCAGGCTTCAAAGTGCCACTATGATTACATTCCTCTTTATTACTCTTTAAAACTCAGCCTATAAATCTTAAGTAAACCACTACGCTCCTCTGACTCTGGATTTGTTCTGCCCTAGGATATTGGGTTGTGTTAAAAATGTCATCTCATATTGTATTGCTCCACTGAGCATCTGGAAAACCCAAAACAGAAAGGTCCAATAAATCGGTAGTCTGTGTCTACACACAATAGGTAGAGTAGCGATTCCACCACACGTTCTCCGTAGTGTGAGAGTGATAATAACAGGTCTTATATCTGTGCAAGAAAGGAAGCAAAAGCAATATCAGCTTAAGATACTGTTGTAGGAACAAAAAGGAAGGACGGGCTCTCCTCCCATCACCATGAGATTGCTAAGATGTAGCTTTACCACCATAGGAGCACTATTGACACAAATATACCTCCCAAAAATCACATCTTAAGACCAGTTCTAAAAAGCATCAGCATTCTTCCTGCTGAAAACCTTTGCTAAGTAAATGGAACCATTTTGCAAAACTGTGATGATTTCAATGACATTCTTAGTGAGGTAAAGAATCAGAGGATAAAATGTATTTTATTGTGTTTTGATTTTACTTTGGTGACAAAATTTAAACTCAGTATTTTCATCTGACAGGAAGAAGCACAGCTGGGTGGAAGATATTACATGAACAAAATGTTTCTTTTCAGTAGTCTTGATTTTTTTTTTCCCCCCCTCAATATTTTCAGGGCTTCCCATGAAATAATATTTTGGTTTATTTATTGAGATTGTGCAGTGGGAAGAAAATATGAGAATTTGAGACCCATCTTTCTCAACACAAGATACAGCACAGCTAAATTTTTTTATATCTAAATATGGAATATTACCACACTTTTGAAAGGTATTGATCAGTGTGAAACATCAAGCAGGGCTAAAGTTGGATTAAAGAATATGTGTTCTTCCCATTTTAAAGGACTATAATTTCTTTTCTCAGTGCTGTGAGCATATCCTTGCACTGAACCTATATTTACACTCATTATAAACCAACGTTGATGGTTCTGCAACAGAATTCAGAATGTTCAAAATCTGCAACATGTTCCTCACAGAAACTAATAGCCCCGGCCATTGCTAAGGAAATATACTCGTAAAGTACTTTGCTCTTCAGGAAAGGGATGCACTCAGCTGCGTGTTCACATATGTGTTCTCCATATTAAGTACACAAGGTTTTGAAGTGAAAGAATGATTAAAAATTGAGTGTTCAGATATCCAGCCTGCAAATTATTTCTTAACTAGCCTGTTCTCCCTGCTTAACATGTCCCTCTGAACAGCACGTCTTCTGGAGTGATGCATGAGGAGAAAAAGAAGAAAATGGAATAAAGCAAGACTTTCTGTGCTGTGGCAGCTCTGCGGGGCTGACTCTGTGGTGTGTTTCCTTTTGCTTGGGGATTTTGTGCATACAGCTCCAGCCAGCCCTCTTCCAGGCTCGCTCTGCTACACACTCCCACATTCCAGTCCGCGCGTTTGCGGTGGACATTATCAGTTCGTCTGAAGATTTTGCTAATTTACTACGTGTTTGTGCATGTCTGGGTCTTAGGAAGTTTTGTGCTGGAGACAATTCCCCATCTAGCCATTCCGCTGCAGCGTGTTGTGAGATACCCAGAGGTGTGCGGCCACACCCAGCCCTGACCCCAGAACTAGGGAGCATTCAGCTTCCCTGCCGGTGGGGACCCTCACCTCTTGGGGCCACCCAATGTGTGAAGGCTGTATTGAAGGAAGGGAAGTTTCTGATGACAAGACCTGCCTCTGCAGAACTGGCACCACCAAACTCATTGCATGCAACACAGATCTCGGTGTGCAACACAAAGTCTGTTCTCATTACTAATCAACCCAAGAAGATAAGGGACTTCAATAGGAGCCATAAAAAGAGATTATACGAACCTCTTGATTGAGACCTTATCATTTACTAATTTTTATGTCCTTGGCTCTTCCTCCACATTCCCACTAATCAATCATTACAATGGTGGTGTGCGGAGGTCCCAGTAACCGTATGACCTGTTCTTATCAACTTTGCCCCCTCGTGAAACTGCTCACTTCCCTGTGATTTGTGTGGATCAATACAGCAGAAAGGTCACAAAAGCACTAAAGAGAGATGCCAATCAGAGAGATGTCAAAAGAAAAACCAAGTTTGACAACATCAGGATCAATCAGGGGCTGCTCAGGAGAACTTGTCAACTGTGATTAATGACACATTGTGCGTTGCTGTCGTTTGGAAAACGCTTTAGAACTTTTTAGATCACTGTGTGGAGAAATTGAGTTTAGACTCTTTTGTCGTCTTGAAATTTAATAGTTACGGGGCCCAGAGTGAGCCAGGCAAACTTTTTCTTAGCAAACAAAAGCCTGATGGTGTCATGGTTGAGTAAAACTCTCCTGTGTTTGGGTAAGGGACGGGATGCAACTCGTTCAGCTCTGGGGAGACTCTGCTTCCCACCTCCCTCATGCAATGATTAACTGGGGCACTGAAAAAGTGATCTTCATGAAGGAATGCTCTGAAATATGGGTACATTGCTATGAAATGGAGAGGTGGTGTTTCACAAACAAATGTAACGGTGTTGCTCCCTTCCTTAGCTGGGGCTTCCCAATGCCCAAACCCCACAGGAGACTGATGCTGTGATAGTGACCTCTGCAACTTCCAGCATCCTCAGAGGAACTCCTCAAGTACAGGTGAAGATCATGGGACCACTGTAAGTTGGGCTGTCCATAAATCATGCAAGGAGTGTGTCAGCTAGACTGGTAGTTTTATCCTTAGTGTAGTGGCAGCTCAAACTGGAAGGGAGCTCCTTTGAAAAAGCTGAGGACGGATGTGTTACCAAGGTCCTTTTGGGAACAGAGAGAGAACGGGAGAGTGAGGGAAGAGCTGTGCCACTTCTTCAGCCTTTTCAGCATGCCTCTGTTCTCCTAATAAATTCTCCTAAAAATAAATTCTCCTAATTTTTTCTAGGGAAGGGACAACCCAAATTTTGTGCATGGAGAGTCTGTGCCATGGTTGACAACAGGGACAAGCTGAAAGTGTTCACTGGCACCATCCCAGTGAACATGTCTTCCCACTACATATTCAGCAGTTGTGATTCAGGTCCTTTTGCTACTAGAGGAAAAATGCCTGGAAAACTCAGACGGCCTTTTCAGTTAAGCTATGGTAAATTATGTTTTTTGATTGAAAGTATTAATAGCTGAGTTTTCCATATGAATGTGGACAAATGTTTTACCTCTGCCATGCCCTCTAACCTATGAATGGTGGTAAAACAGTGTTACATAGACAATGCTGGTAGAGAGACATTCATACTCTTACATCCCCTAGTAATTCTCCTGGTGCTGAGACACGCAGAGCTTGGGAATTAAAAGCATTTCTGAGCAAAGGTACCTTCCTTCCCATCTGATCTACAAAAGGCAGTTGCTTTCTTCTGTTTCCCTGGGCAGTCACTAAGGTGGCCTTCCCTAAACCTCCTTAGTTTGTATCCAAAATAAGTGAAAGGCTTTGTCTGCTGTGTGCAAGATGTGTACTTTGTTGTAAGATCAGCTTGTAAAAGTAACTCGGGCAACTTTGCTGTAAGTATCATACCTTCTCTTCTTTGTCCCAGTAAGAGCAGCTCCTTGTTGCCATTGGTCTCCTTGGGTTTCTCATGAGTGGCAGAAGAGTATTTCTAAAAATGATACTTCTCTTAAAGGACTGTCTTGTCTTGCTCATACGTGGTAGAAAACCTTTCCCTTTGTTGGTGTAGTGCCACTGAATTTCTACCTGACCCAGACAACTCAGAGTGGATATCACATCACCTAGAGTCTATAAAACCTGTAGTAATTTTAATCCAATTTTTACAGCATATTTCAAAAGTTTATTTCAAAGTGAGTTATAACAAATGGTCCTCAAGAAAGAATGGGAAACTAGAGCAAAAATTCATGGTGAGCTGCCCAAGGTAACCCTACAGGATAATGCATTACAAGTTGTCTGTTCTTGCCCTCAGGCCACGTACTTCTCAGCAGCTAAAGGTCTGTCCTAATCTGTAGCACAATGTCCCATGGACTACCTGCCTAATGCTTCCATACGGTGTTGTCAAACTAAGTTTTGGCACAATTTAACTCAAATTAATCCAGTTACAGAAATTAGTTCTTATTTGGCCTTTGGTTGTCACTTTAGTTTAGTGCTACTTTGAATAACTTCCTGGCACTCAAAGTGATGGCTGTATTCAAATTTCCATTAATTAAGCCATATAATTTTGCAAGTATAGTTGCATACAATGATACCTCTTTGCTGTATTGGACAGAGACTGTTTAGGCTACCTGTTGTTACGTCAGGTCTCCAGAAGTGGAGTTTTCTATAGCTATGCATTTTCCTATCAAGCAATTTGTGCTCTGAGACTGGAGTATGCAGTCTTAGACACAGGCAGAAAGTGTTGATCCACATCAGAATCCCAGTTAATCTCAGCTGATCATCCTGAATATAATTACTGCATCTGTGGTATATCCAACTCCAGTTATATGTATGTAGCCGTAAGAATTTTTATAATGCATTGTATAAAATACATTTATTCCCCATACTAAAAGTGTAACACAACTGGGATTCTGCTGAAGACGTGGGTGGCAGTATATCAGGTACGTGAAATAAATGTCAGATTAGCTGACAGTTGCATGCAGTTTAACACATTTAATACACTAAATTAGATTTAATGTGCATATCAGAGGACTCTATAATATTGGCACAGGAAATTGTTTGTCAGAAGATATACAGATATGCAGATACACTGTTCTAACTAGCCACTGATCAAAGAAGCATAACAGGTTTGGTTTTAAAAGTCAAGAATTACTGATGTTTTCATATTTCGTCTCCATCAGAAATTAGTCTTTCCAATTCTGGCTAATTTTTTATTTTTCCCACCAGTGCTGTAGAGTTGTAAAGCAAAGCAATGCTGCAAGAACAAAAGCGCTCCACAGGTCTGCAGATTACATCCCTGCTGGTAGGTTTGTCCAAGCTGTGTCACACTAGTGCACACTGTTCAACAAAACTGTGACAGGGACCTTTGACTCATCCTCCCATCAGCAGTTACTGCTGACAGCAAATAAAGGCTGGTAGTTTCAGCAGTTGCAGTAGAATGAATGGGGGAGAAATAACAAAATGCTGATTTATTTAGACACATTACCCATATTTACTCTTCTATGCTCATTTTCTTTGCCATTTTAGTGCCTTCCCCTATTCCTCATCTCACCAAGCTCTCCTAGATGTTGCACACAAGCTGTTCCTCCCTCTTTGACCATGCTTTGGCCAACACGATTTAGTGATGGCCATCTTTACATCGTCTCATGATCCTCACTGCTGGGCCTGATCCCCAGCATTGCTATGAAGAGGCAGATGGGACCTGAGAGGAAAAGGGGTGTTCAGGGGACGCCAAAATGGGAGCCGTACCATAGGGACAAGAATGTCTCTGCCTGTTGCAACTCGTGTTCCCAGATGTCCTCAAGGATGTTTTCTTGCACACGTGCCCTCACCTTCCCAGAGGCTCTCAGGTCCCTACAGGGGAACTATTAACAGTCATACTCCACCGTGGAACATTGACCAACATTTCTCAACAGCTTCCTGATTTCAGCTTTCAGTCAAAAGTGGGGCTAGTTATTATCCTCTGCTGTGAGTCAGGTGAGAGCCCAAAGCCTGGGTGCTACAAGCAGTTGTCCTGGTAGACTGTCATCATATTTTGGGATGCATCACTGAACTTTTATATGTTCTTGTGCCCAGAACAGGAAGATGAACCTTGGGTTTGTCATAATGTTTCAGATGCTGGCTGTTGTTTTGGATGTGGACATCCTTTGTTTACAGATTACCCAAATCTCTTCTATGAGACTTTGTTCTGCCTTTACAAAAAGTACAGTTCTTTGAACAAAACTGCTCATGCAAAGTATCATTAAATGGATAACTTGAAATACTGAAGTAAAGCCTCAGGGTAGCTCAGCTACCCTAAAATTAGGTTTTAGACTATAAACTTAATTTTAAACCTCTGTTATTTTATCTAAAATATCAAAAGTTCTTGAGCAGGAACAAACAGGGCTGTTATGCTTTTTGCTTTTCATTAGACTTTTCATTACTTTGGAAAGAAGGACAGATATAGAAGGTATGCATTAAAAGTGGAAGCACAGAAGTAAGGCATGGAAAGGTGAGGGGGCTATCCCAAGATCTCACAGCAAAGTTGTATTAGGGCTCACAACAAGCTGCTGGACTCAAACGCACTCTCCTTTATTAAGCTGTTCTGATTCTAAAATTTCCCCCTTCATCAGGCTCCATAATTGGCACTTCTAACCTAGGGGTTTAGTCAAAATCAACTTCCACAGTAATTTTTATTTAATGAAGTGAAGAGCTGATAGGAACATCATCAACCCTCTAATTGAATGAAACCTCTCCATTAAATAACACAAGGATTTAGGCTGAGTTCTGCAAGTGGCAAGAAAACACGGAAAATCTAAAATTTGCCTTTTCCAATGGATTTTTTTCTAAAGAACCATCATTAACATGTTGACAACTATTTTACAACTTCTTTCCAGCTTTGGCAGCTTCTTGGCTTTCTTCATCAGAGTTGCTTGGTCAAACTTACTTCTCTTTCCTCTGAGGGAAACTCATGTTACTTACCTCTACGAGAGCACACATGCACCCGCTGGGAGAGGGGTTTGACAATAACGCTACACTACTTTGCCCACTTTCCTAGTTAGTATAAGGTTTCATGGGTTTCTGTTCATTGAGCTAGATCCACAGCAGGTGTAGACTCCATTCATTTCAGTGAAGCTGTGACGGTTTGTGCCAACTGGAGATAGGGTTTCATTGAGTTTGGTGTGCAGATTTTTCCAAATAGGAAAAGAAATGTTGAAAGCAAAATGAGCAAAACATTGCTTGCCCTTTTTGCATTGGCTGTTCTTGGTTTTGTTTCATTTCACAAAGTCTTTCAGACCCAAATGTCATCAGCTGTAGCAAAAACGTCCTCCAAAAACTAAGATGACAAATTGTTAAAACAGAGCTAAGAGCCATCCCTATAATTGCTATTTCTCTTGGGTTTAACTCAATTTTAACCCTGACTGACTGATACATAAATTAGAATAACCCAGATCCAGGAAGGAAAATGAGAAAATGGATAAGTTTGTGCACTTTTCTTGGTGATGTGTATCTCTGGGAAGTTAGAGCACTTCTGCATGGAGACTGCACTGGTCAATGCAGTGATCTATGATATAACTAGGGCACTGTATTCTCAAAACTGAATTGTCATCCCTTGTAGGGATCCAGGCTGTTCTGCCCCCTGAACAGTGATGGGCCACAAATGTTTTTACTGTTCGGCTTTTCCTCTCCACCTTGCTCTGTTTTGTCTGTTTAGACTGGAAGGTGGAGGTTTCTCTCTTGCAATGCATATATGAGATCCTAATACTACTTCAAGGTCTGAGACACAGAACAGAATAAGGGATCCTAAATAAATTTAGATCAATCCATTGTGACCCTTCTAATCTGCCTTTCCCCCCCTTACATATTGCTATAGTTATTTCTTTTGCTGCTCGCTGTTTGCCTTGCCTGCAGAACTCGGAGCAGCTCAGCTGATTCCTTTCTTGACTCACTTAATCCCTGGTCTCACTTCTCTGCAGCTTTCTTCTATTTTAAGTCAGGGAATGGAGGCGAAGTGGGGGAGGGACAGGAAAATCATACAGTCTAACTTCTATAATTTTATGTTTTTACTGCTTGGAATGTATGATTCATGCACTTCCACATTTTGTCCTTTTTTTTTTTTTTTTTCCTAGAGAGACTAGCTTTAATGATCATAAACCACTGCAGTTAAGGAGGGAGCAGGGCCTTGCCAGCTCTCAGCATTCCTAGCCAAATCTCCCTCTGATTGTTTAGATTTCTTTTCAACTGTATAAAGTTCCTAGGTAGGGTGGAGGGAGGAAAACGGAGGCCCCAGAGTCCAGGTTTCTACAGCAATCTGGGGGAAGCTTTCTTTTGAAGTGAAATTGCCTTTCCCAAAAGTTTGCCCCTGCCACCATCCATCATTGGACTCGTTTTATGGCACAGGAGAGTAAAACAGTTTTCTTCCAAACTTCTAAGATGATTCCTGTCTGGACCAATTGAGCTTTGCTCCAAATGAACTAAATTCTGCGACAGCTGCTTTTGGGGTCTCTCCAACTTTCTGATTATTCCCAAAAAATAAGGTGTTGAAAACCATCCTAAGATTTCCCTGAATCTCTCACTTTAGGATTTAACTTTCTTTACTTATCACAAAGGAAGCTGAAACCTGAATCTTCAAACTTGTGAGGTTGTCCTTGGTTATCCAGACTATGGACTTAATGAGACCTAATGATGTCCACTGTCATTCTAAACAGCCTGAGCTGACCTGGTACATAAACACAAACACTTAGAGGTGCCACTTTTCAGAATGGATACTCGTGGTCACCCCACTCTGTTTGTCTTTTATTCAGAATTGCCCTTATGCCTGGAGCAAACAGTCAATACGAAGCTGCTGGATTCAGTAAGGACAGAATGTCATCTATTCCTTTCTGAGTCTGCAGTTTTCTGAAAATTCTTTCCTTTTAAATATGCCTTAGAAATCCCCGTGAGCAGTCCATGTTACCTGCAGTTCTGCTTTAGTGTCCTTCCTCAGAAGGACAGGAGTCTTGCAAATATTCTGGCATGCAAAAAAAAAAAAAAAAAAAAAAGAGGAAGAAAAGATCAAGTGCCCTTTCTCTCAGGACTTCTTTTATCCTGCCACGCTCACTTTCCAAAGGGGCATCTGCTTTTATTTTTCTCAGGAAATGTAGGCTATCTTCCCTTTCTAAGTTTTGTTCTTCCTACTTTCCTGAAGATGTATTTTGCATTAACTTCATTAGAATTTTACTCTGTGGACTTCTTGTTTAATATTTCCTGTGAACTATTTGTTACAAAAAAGTCACCTGGTTTCAGATTTCTCCCTCCCCTCCCAGACAGTCATGCCCACGAAAGCCCTTTTTCCTTCTTTTGCTGTTCTGTGGGCTCCCAGTCTGAAGGGGGCTGGACCAGCAGTATATCTGGGTATATGCTGTATGGTGCTTTGACATAATTCCACTTGGGTCTTGCCAGATGCATTCCCCTACTTACCACTCTAGCCGATCCCTTTAATTCCTCCGGTGCGCCAGATGTTCCCTGCATTGCGTTCTCCCTGGGTGGATTTTAAGGCAGAGCTCTCCTTCCTCCCAGGCTCGGCCGCAGCTGTGAGCTGATAGAGCTGCCTCTCCCCACTGCTGTGAGCTTTAATCGGGTTCTAAAGTTTCATTATCAGAGTGATCCATTCTGGAAGATATTTCACGCTTCCCAAGCCTCAGGCAAGTCCTAACAACCTTTTTTAATATTCTTTTTTTTTTTTGCTTTCCTCCCTTTCCTCATTTTTTTTTCCTTTCTCTTTGATGATGTTCTGCAGGTGCTTGAGCAAATACAAGGCTCCAAGGTCTGCATCTCCCAAGACTGCTGCAGTTTTTAGCTCTCAGCCACCATTCCAGGAGCCATTCTCCTTTTCATGGCCGACAGCTGGTCTTTTTCAGGAGTTGCTGGCGCATAGTCAGGGAACTCTGATCATATGCCTTGTAAGATTCTTAGTGGCTGACATCATCTGCCAAACGCCAGCTTTCCTTGACAGCTTTTTCTGGTCTTTCCAGCTCCACAGATACTTGGCTGCCAGGTATAACTCCCCATCACTGAAATACAACTTTGGGCTCCCTCATCACAAAAGTGGGAGCATGAGGATGTAGACGGAGAGTGTAAAAGAAAATAAGTTAAAATTTTCTCTGTGATTTATGTGCAGGTCATCCCCTGAGATCTCCAATAGTTCATATATGCCATGTTAATGGCTAGCATCATTAATGAATGCATGCTAGCTAATGAAAATGCAGTGATAAGAACTGTAACTGACCCTATCATTGCAATTATTGTCCATAATAATTAGTTTACAGTTACAGGAATACATTAGGAAGTGTGACTACTACTACATTTGTCTCAGAAGATAGAAGAAAACCATAACTCCTGCTTTATATGGTATGGATTCTAAGAATTTACTGCCAAAGGACACCGGTAGATGGTTATCTCCTCAATGTCATGATTTCACCCTGATGGCCCTGTATTAGGCCAAAAGTTAAAGTCTTTGCCCTTTCACAGTTTGAAACAGCAACCTTTTAGTTAGAAAACAGAGGCCATTTAGCGTAGGCAATGAAGGGTCATTATTTCAAAGATGTCCTAATTTTAGTCCTTGCTGCTGTGATGACTCATCCAGTCATATCGCACTGCAAGAAGTAATGAAAAAGCATCAGAATAATGCAAAGTAATTCCCTACTTCTGTAACGTCTCTCTGGCTACATGTTTTCCCCAGCTCCTTGGCCTATAGACTCCAGCCTGGACTTCCTTATGTTCTTATTGTTGTTTATTTGCACTAAAGTATTCAGGAATGCCCACTCCGATGTGAGTAGACAGGTAACAACCAGTCCCTCCCCGATGAACCATCATGGTCTAAGCACACAACGAGAGACATCAGCTCAGTATACAAAACACGAGGGGGGTGCACAAGTAAATTGTTCATGCTCGCTCTATAGGGCTTAAAGTTTAATAAGGGAACACCAGCTTGTCATGGTGGAACGTGTTCCCCAAATCAGCACTGACCGGAGCCACGGTATCCATACTGTGCCACAAAGTGCCATGCGGGCCCTGAAAACACTCAAGCTATGTTCATGAACTATTGGGCAAACTCTCATCTTACTTATGTGTAAAACAGCATGGCGTAACCATAGCCAAACTTGCTAGTTTGGTCAGCACTGTCTTGGGATCTCTGAATAAGGCTTGGGGATCTCTGAAAAAGGCTCTGTCTTGTGGGAAGATAAAGAGTCAAACTGTGAGTAGACACCTAGCTCGCAGCAGCTGGCCTATTTCTTCCAGATTTTGCCAGTAGACTAATTACTGTTGGTCAAAAGCATGGAATTAATTCTATAAAATGACAATTTTTGTTTTCCCCTTACTGGAATCAAAATCTTGAAAGTGTTATAATTTTCCAAATGATTGCATTAGGACTGACAAGGAGAAGGAAACCATTAGGACATAGTTTGCCTCATCCTGTAATAAGATCTGCCCAGAACCTGCTGGTACCACTCAAGAGACAGTTGAGTGAGAATTTGAGGCCCCCACTCTTACATGCCTTGGCTGGGGAATGTTCTCCGTCAAATATTAGTTATCTAACTTCATTTTCTGACTCAGTAACCAAAGCTGTCTATGTAGACAGTGACTATTCCAAAAGCCCATTTAGGCAGCTCCATTTCTGTGCAGTAAAACACAAAAATCTTCACCAATTTTTTTTGGTAGCGATCTGTGAAGGAAGAACAATGGTTCAGAAAATGTTCTTCAGAACAATTACAATTGTAATTGCAACAAGTAAAAGAACAATGGTTCTTGAGAACAAAAAATTGAGTACAATTTTCTTATTAAAAAAAAAAAGAAAAAAAATCTACATTTTGTTGTTTTAGCCAGCTTTAACCCCATCCAAGAAAAGACTTTTCACTGTTAAAGTTCTAGTATATTCCGGTACAACTACATAAAAATAACATCCCCTTCCTGGAAGGGGAACCTGAGCCCTGAGCATCTGTGACCAGTTCTCACCTAAATATTGCTGAAGACTCCTTAAGACGTGAATTCTGGAACAAAAGGGAAATTAGAATAGCAAATTCAGTCCTAACAATTCTGACATGCTATCTCCTGCTGTGCTGTCACCAACCAGCAAGTTCATTACAATGTTCCTTGTTATACTTCAGGAGAAAGTCATGGGTGCATGGCTGACCAGCTTTAAATGCGATGTCCTTGGTTGAACAGGTTTATTTCCTGAGCAAGACAGATTGGGGTTAATCAAAATTATTTGTTTCTGCCAAATTCATAAAATCATAGGAAATTTTAGGCTGCAAAGAACCTCAGGAGACCTCTAGTCCAACCTCCTGCTCAAAGTCGGGTCAACATTTAATCCAGCCCAGTTCCTCAGGCCTTTGTCCAGTTTGGTCTTCAAAACTTCCAAGGACCAAGATTACACAAACTCTTTGGGGAACTTTTTTCAATGCTTCACTATCCTTCCACTGAGAAATATTTTATTTGTGTCGTCAGAACCTTCCCTGTTTAGCTTATGGTCATTGCCTGATATCCATGCACCATGCATCTCCATAAAGACCCTGACTCCATCTCGATAAATTCTTCTATGGTTTTGGAATGAGTAGTTTAGTGTGGAAAGTGGTAAACTTCTGCATAAAGCATTTAATAGTTTCAAAACAAAATGTTTTGATACCTTTGTTTCAAAATGGCATCACTAAACAGATGAAAAAGAAATTGTACATTTTGGGTCATGTGAAACATTTAATTTAGACCAAAAGGGAGTGTTTCGTTTGGCTGTTTTTCTATTAGCCACTAAATTGAAAAAGTATATATTCACAAAACTCTAGGTAAGCTCTATGTTTATGGTGATTTAGGAGCTGCTGGTGGAAAATTGGTAGAAATTATTTTCTCTTAGCTAAACAGAATAATACAACCTTCAATCTACAACTGTGAAGAGCTGTAATTTGGAAAACACAACATGTGATAGAAATGGATTATGATACTATTCCATTCAGATGTATGACTTCACTGTTTCTGTAAGTCTTGTCCTTTTAATGTGGATTTAATAATGTCAGGCACCACAAGGAACTAGGTTCTTTTCAAACTGAAGAACGCACAATGTTTCCATAACTGAACCTCTTAATTGCTGAACAAGGAGCAAAGCCCTTTCCTGCTTTGGATTGGAAAGTGTTTTCATTTTATGTGTGTAGTGACAGAATGTATAGACTTCGTGTCTGGGTATAGGGATGGAAAGTAAATTCTAACATACTTTGAAGTTTATTACAGTGGCACTGCAGAGGTTCCTCCTGCAGCAGTGCAAAACTGTGCTTCCATTTCCTTACGCTCTTCCAGGATAAAGGGATATTCATTTTTCCTACAAGTATCTGTTTGGATTATAAAATGGTCTGTAGATGATTTATTTTTCAGAGCTGGAATTCTCCACCTTAGAAAATCTGATAGAAATGACTTCCTGGCCATTTCCTTAGTAGAGTAATGGCACAGGGAATGTAGTAGCCATTGACTATGGAAAATGGTGAAGCAAACGACATCATCTGGATTTTCAAGAAGTTCTTGGAAAGACCACAAACATTTGGCCCACTTTTGGTGTTTCACTCAGGGCTAATACTGGCGGGATCTGCAGTCAACAAAGTGGGAGAAGTGAAGTGCCTAAATTGATCGAACTCAGAACAGAGTAGCTGCTGAATAGAACAATCTTCAGTCTGGATGCACTCAGATGGAGAAGCTGTGGAAGGAAAAGACCTTAGTTTCCAAAAGAGTGTGATGCCATGGGCAGGCAGATATTTGGGTTGAGGGTAACACATATATTTTTGATTCAGAACAGTGTTCTGGGTGGTATCTTTTGCCCAGTTCCTACCATGACTGTTGGAGGCTGATGCTGATTTATCTGATCCAAAAATAAGACCTTGGATGCGTCAAGGAAAGATCACTTTGGAGATACTCTGGGGGCACTCTGCTTTTTACACTTTTCCTTATAATTTGCTACCACCCAGTGTTAAAGTAAGACGACCAATAAAAAGAGACCTTTGACTTGACTCAGTTTGGCCATTATGATTTTGCTTTTTCTTTATCCCCTCTTGTCTCAAAAGTGCCACAAAATTCTTGTGTGCAGTGCAGTTTACAGTGTGTGATTCCGCTCTGTTGATCTGCAGGCTGGAAGAAGGCATGCATGTCATAATTTACATTAGTAAGGCACAATCCTGGGCTGCAAAATCAGGAGAAGAAAGTTGATTCCCATGTAATGTGCAAGCTCTGAAGCCCTAGGTGGGTGTTATTTGGGTAGCACAGAAAATATGGTGTTTTCCAACCACAGAAAGTGCCCAATACATCGCCGCCTCAGTCCCCACCCAGCTGGCAAGACTTGTCCTGGCCAGGTTTGTGTTTCCACTGACACTGCTCCAAGCGGGTATGAGTCTGACAGCACACCAGTGCCATCTGCACAGCTGCTCTGCAGGACCAGTGCTTCCTTCTGCCTGCTGCGTGCAGCAGTCTGAAATTAGTAAGAAACTCCAGATAAGGGAGCATTTTGATGGCTGCTGTGAAGTGCAAGGGGACACTAGCATTTTTCCCCATGTTTGGGGAAAAGGGGAAAATTCAACTCAAAAGCTTCTGACTCCTGCAGGATTTTTACTGACTCAGCTCAGCAAGGCAGATTCTCTGCCACCTCCATTTAACTCTCTAACTCTTCTCTAGATTTTGAGAGCATTCAGAAGCTGCTTTATCACAGAGTGAAGAGATCTGTAGCATCCTTTTCCTCCCCCATCACCATTTTGTGTGGCATGCACGCCACGTGCCCAATAAGCCACTTCCTTTCCTTGTCCCCAGCCCATTATCACATCAACTTCCAACCCAGGAAATACTCACATCCTCCCTTTATAAAAAAGGATTTTCGTTCCAGACAAATAAACAAACAAAACAACCAAACATCAGTCCCTCACTAGATCTGAGTCATTCACTTTGGGCAAATGCAGCCTTTTTTGAATGGCAGAGGGGCTGTGGCACTGATTCCTCAGGTGGGGTCAGGCTCGGTCAGGGGAAGGTAATAGATCCATCAGACACTGCTACGAACAGTAGAATAAGCAGGGGGAGGTGGAGGAAGGATGTGTGAGTGTCAGGATTGCTGTTGGGGTAACTTGGCAGGCATAGCCTCGGTTCCTGGATTTTTCCTGAGACTCCTCTTCTCTCCATGGCCACCTCACGAAGTGAGGCATTCACCTCCTTGACTTTTGCCACTTCAGTTGTGGTTATTTAATCAGTTACTACTGATTACGTGCAATGAAGAGACAAGAAGATCTAGGCCTTTCCCTACGTGCAATGAAGAGACAAGAAGATCTAGAGGACAATCTACCAGAAATAAATGTGGTAGATCAACTCATGGAGATCTCTTCACTTCATTGATTATAGAAGAAGCTTCAGTGATTGCTCAGACAGGTCAATTCACTTTTAGGTGGATGAAATTAAGACCGACAGCTATTCCTACCCTCCCTCCTTTCATTTCCCAATTACTCAGAAGATGAGAATAGTACAGAGGAGAAATGAGAGAATAAACATCAAAAAATGAAGATAGGCATGTAGGTAAGGGCTTATTGGTGTGGAAAAGACCTACCATCCCTCTCCAATGCTGGTCTATAGAGCGGGATACAACATAAGCACTGTTATTCACACTTGCTCTTTAGGGTAAGCGTACTGCTTACTTTCTCTTGTTTAAACGTTACAGCCACAAAACGAGCTAATAAATTTCTGGCTGACAAGCCTGACAGAGCAATAAGTAAAAACAGGAAAGCATCTATTACATATTACCCTGAATTTATCAGCTCTCCCTTCAAAAGGGGAAATAACACAAGGCAAATTGTGGGAAGTTTTTTTATCTGCTAGAAAAATATGCCCTGTGCCCCAGTCAAAAAACAAGCTGTTGTGAAGTAACCACATTATTTAAAGATACAAGTCAAACAGGAAGAGGAAAACCAAACAAGCATGGCTTGAAAATTTCCCACAAGCGAGCTCTGACAGTCAGAGCGCAGTGATGGACTTGCTGACGGACCCTGGGCTGCAGGGAAACCCTAGGCTTTTCCAGGGCCAGAGGGCTGGGAAGGGGAATGAAAGGGAGTCTCTTCTCCTTTGAATATTTGTCTGGCTATACGTTTACGGTGTTTGCTTTATTACTGTTTTTCAAGCCAAATCAATATGTCAACAACTGAGATTTCATCTCAGCCTCCAACGTGAGGTCACTTCTAAACATCGAGGTGTGTCTGAGATACCACCAGTTACCAACGCAAGAAACCACGGGCAGGATTTCTTGGCGTGGGCATGCACGTTTAAGTCGCGCTGCTTTGAAGCACTTCAGTCCATGCATAACTTTAAGCAGACAGGAACTTAAAACCGAACACCGCGTGGGGCTAATATTTTGAACGCTGTGAGCCTGACAGCTGGTGAAATGGGCTACATGGAAAACCTGTTGGCTGGAGCCATGGAGCCACATAATATGAACCCTGCCCTCTGAGAAATTTAGTGGTGGAAAAGGTGCCTGTGTAGCTAAACTACTATTGGGATGGCACCACCTTTCACTCCACAGTCTGTTTTCAGGGTGCCTACAGAGCTCATATTTGAAGTCACGTTCCTTGTTGCAATGCTTAGGGTTATTTTTTTTTCCTTTTCAAAACTCAATCCTCAGAATAGAAACATTTATAAGCACCAAGCTGACAAGCACTAGCACTCTGGATTTTTGTTTGCTTTCTCTTACACAAAGACACCACTTTGCAAATTCCAAAGATTTGCAAACGAATCCTGATGAATCATCCCTATCCAAAAGAATGAGATGTTAAAAGTGTTTTCTACAGCAGCATAGTTGCCAGTTCACTTGCTACATGTTTTCCTATATGCACAAACCTTTTCAAAGGATATATTCTAGCACATCTTATTTAAATTGAATTAAAATAATAGCTTATGAAATTTATAGGCTTTCAGGTCAGAAAGGGCTATTATAATTCTCAAGATTAACCTGTGGCATAAATTTATCTAACTACATAACTTTACTCAGAGATTCCTGGATTAGACGAGATAAATTCTTCCCACCTGTGAAAAGGAAAAAAAAAAATAAATCAGTAACTTGTTCGGATGGCATATCCTACATAAAAGAACCAGTCGACTTTAGAGAGTAAAATGATAGGGCATGAATTAATTCTTGGCAAATTACACTGTTTCAATAATTCAGACTAAACTCAATTCCAAACTGAATGTCAGTTTCAATCCAAATTCCATTTTGTATTCCCATTTTACTTCAAATTCGATATTGTCATAATTTCAGTGTCCGGTTTACTGTGCCTTTCTTTGTCTGTTAGACTACCATAACATTTATGGATTAATAAAAAAAGCCTTTCCAAGTCACTGCAAGGGACACAGTCCCTCACAGTACAAATACCAGCTCTGTAATACAATGAATCTAAACCAAAGAAGCAAACAGGTATTTGACCCGGGAATCAAGGCCTATATATTAACATCACGACATATAAAATGAGTACTAGATTATATTTTGAAAAAGAGACTGGAAATCTGAGTTTGTTTTAGAACTGATTTTGCCTACAAATGATTTTATAAGTGTATGCATTTCTAGGGAACCTTCCTGTGCTTTGCTTCTAAACAGAAGTAAAGCCATGCAACCCAGAGCAAAAGATCATCGGCCTCCTGACATAAATTACTTTGCTGACAATTCTCTTAGTGTATGCTTTCACATTTGTCTGGGTGCTCTGACAAGATGTATTGTCATGTAGAACTAAATTAATTCACAGGGAGGCTTTGTCATTAAAGAAATACAAGCTGATTTATTTTATTATGACCGGCAAGAGAGCTGCATTTGCAGTATCAACAGCTACAGCGTTCTCTGAGCTAATATTCCTGTGTGGCACATGGCTAACTTGTAGTAACCTGGGTCCTGAAACTGGGGCAATGCATTTATTTAAATCCTCAGGGAAGAAACTACCTCAAATCCAGGTGCTTAATGGTAGAACCATGTGTAAACTGAAATGCACAACATACATTCGTCCTGCTATTAAAGCAGCACATTAAAAGGAAAGGAATGAGGAAAGAAAGTTGTGAGAAACCTCAAGAATTTTCCTCTTACTAATAACTCAAAAATTGTGGATGATGTTACATATGACCAGGATTTTACCCTTGAATCCAAGCTGACACGAAAACACGTCTTGGAGGAGAAACTAAACTCAGGTCCTGATGTTAAGAAGCCAGAATAAAACAAATGATCTAGTCCAGTACCTCCGCTCTGACCCTGGCTCAGGAAGAGATGTAAACACATGCTTCACTCTCCCTGGGTGTACTAAGTGCCCTTGCTGCATGCTTTCCTGCCAGCTGCTGCAGAGAAACACACAAGCAGAAAGTCAGAAACCACAGAATAATATGCCCAGAGCAGAGCTAGCTTCCCCGCAATCAGATGGGAAGAAAGTAGGTGAATTAAGAGTCAAATGCTGTAAGAAAATGAAGTGCACCAGTTAGACCCAAACCAAGAAGCTCTGGAATTCTGATAAATCCCAGTCTTGTGAGACTCGCCAAATTTTTCAGCGGCAGTGGAAAAGCACATAAGCATTTGTACCGTGGTTAATGCTGTTTGAATCTCAGTCTCAGTGATTCAGCTGGAATGAGCTACTTTACCTAGTGGATATCTTAGATTCAGAAACTTTGGAGAAAAACTGCTGAGACAGATTTGATAACAAGAGATTAGCTTAAATAATGCCTCTGCAGACTCTGATTAGAGGTGAAGCTGTGTCCAGACGGAGAAAATCTCTAGTTTCTTTTTCACTAGTTTCATTGCTTCCTTCTCCTTCTGAGGGAGGAAAAACAAGACAAAAATATTTTTTCATGGTATTTTGGCACTTCTGTTTCCTGTTGTGGCCAGAACCTAGAAGTTAAGAAACTTGTGACTGAAACAATTGAAATAGCACTGTAAAATTCAAACAGGAAGCAAGATGTAATTTTTTAAACAGTGAGGGCAATTAATCACTGGAACAGCTTTACCAGTGGATGTGGTGGATTTGCCATCATACGAGTCTTTAAATCTAGTCTGTCTTTCCTTCTAAGTGTGATTGCTCTAATTTAAGGTATTGGTTTTGACACAGGAAACACTGGGTAAAATATTCTGGTTTAACTAGATTGTTACAAAGATCCCCTCTGGTTTTAATGCTATGAAAATCTTCACAAGATGCATTTTAGGACATACTCTTTTGCAGACTAGGGTGTGGGAGGGGAGAAGAGAGGGTGGATATGCCCCGGACTTGCAGTATCTTCATGGGTAGGGCACTCCACTAAGACAAAGGCCATCAAGATTCAAGCCTTTGCGTCAGGTCAGGTACAGGGAGGGACTGAAAAGCGTTCAGTTGCTAAACGAGCATCCTCACCCACGTTCAATTTACTGGATTTAAGGGCACCTTTGTCCAGGTGTCCAGGCTGGCAACCTGACTTCAGGAGAGAATCACCTTAGGAAATGCTGAATAAAAATAGACTTTGCTTTCAGATCCATAGTTAGGTGCCTGGCTGATTACCTGTCCTTAAAGGCAGTCCTAACTCCTCTCCTGGGCATTCACTGTGGCTAATTTAGGCAGCTCCTTCCAGGTGGCCACAGCCCCTTTCATAGGCACCTCTTTCTTCAGCACCTGATAGCAGGATCCTGAGCTTCTAAGTCATGGGTGGATGTCCTGCAGGGCACAGGACCTTGAATAAATGTTGCAGTTTTGAACTTTTATGTCAATAATCACTAGAACTATCCTTTTGCAGGTATTTAAAAGACAATGAAGTTACTAGCAGTTAGGTGTCTAGATGCCTCTAACACTCTGTGGCTTAACAGCCATAAAAAAAAATACTTTCTGGCCTACAAAACATTGACTTTTTATCTTGTTATAATCTGATCTTTTTGGGTGGGGAGCAATCCGTTCAAGCTAAATATCTGTAAATGTACATAAGGTTCGCATGAAATGAAAATCTATAGCTACTTCACTGTGAATCAAAGATATGTTTGGACAGAAAGCCTCCCCAGGTCTTGAAGACAGTTCCAGTAAAGAAATGCACACCTGCATAAAAGCACCCCCCCACACACACACAGAGTAATAGAGGAAGAAAAGACTTTCAGTTTCACCAGAAACAGAAATGCCTGTTCCTGCTTTCAGGGGGGAAAAAAAAAAGAAAACAAAAAAAGAAAAAGCTTTGTGCTACTTCATGGAAACATCTGGGTGAAAGAGAAGAGGAGGTGTCAACAGAAGTCAAAATAACAACTCATAACACATGTTTTTAATGTGAATGTTTTTGACACATTTATCATACTTACCATTCTGGAGGAGCAGGGTTAGATATATGCCAGGTAAGAAAGAAGCAGTGAGAGACCTCTCTTTTTAGAAAGAGGCACTAACTTGAGAGGCCTCACTTGAAGAATCTAAATTGCATTTCTGAGCATAGTAAATTAGCTGTAAATGCAATTTTATTGTTGTTCTAGGGAGAAAATGTGGGTAAAGCAGGCTGCAAGAAGATACAAAATAGGCAAACTGAGAAATAAAGACACAGACTAATTGTAAGAGGAGCTGGAGTTCTAAAGTAAAAGTTTCCTCTCATCTCGCTGATCTTGTGTAAAAGGCACAACGTTTATTTTCCACCAAGACTTTCTTTGTGGCTGAACAATTTTTTCTACCAGCTTTGAAGCCCAACATTTTTGTGAACACTCAGACCAAAAATATGAGCCAAATGCTTGCAGAAGTGCAAACTTTTCTAAAATTATTTGCATGCAAAGCTGTATAGCACCTATCTCCGCAGTATCTTAACAACAACCTAAAAGCAGAAATAACAGTATATCAGTGACACATGAGGAAAGAGGTGTTTTCAGACTCATTATGGTGATTAAATCAGTGGACAGTATTGTAACCAAGTGCCGTTCATCTGTCTATAATCTAGGCGTAAAAATCCATGACATTCTTCACAGCTTTGCAGCTGGCTTGAGCAAGAGACACAGGGTTCACCTTTACCATGAAATAAATCAAAAAGAGAGCATAAGAAATAAAGCCACCTAACTGATAGCTCTCTTTTGGCTTGGCTTCGGACCACAGCAATGAACTCTCTCCAAGACAATTCTGCAAGACAGAATAAGCAGCAATGTGGATATGAGCCAGTCACTGTCACATAGCCCCTGGGCCAGAAATTGGTCCTTGACTTCTTTTGTTTGGCAGTATAGACATATCAATGGCTCACTCAGGTATGAATAGCTCTCAGCATCTTTATTAACTACATTTTCTTGCATGCTTTCTGTTTAGAACTGCCTTTTCATTACTGAGAAGAAAAATGAGCTCCTATGAGAGATCTCCAAACAAGCTGAAGGTTAGCATGCTAAAAAGGTTTAGTAAGAGCACTCCCTGAAAGGAGAGACAATAGAAGGAGACAGAGAACTGAGTGGAGGGGTATAATGGCTAATGTCAGAGATGGAAATGAGGAGAGAGGAATACATAAAAGGAGACAGCAGAAAAATTCAAACCTCTGACTCCGGACATTATTTAGCAATGGGTTTTTCTTCGGAATGTAACAAGGCCAGCACTTCATGCGGCATGTCTATATATTTTCCATCTAGGTACTATTCTACAAAGAGTGGGATTTATTATAATTTCACTTCATTAAACTTCATTTACTTCATTACTACAGTGAACAACTATACTTTTCTCCTGATCAAAGGAGAAACTGTTGTTTCTTTCAAGCTCTTCTGTGAAAATAGTTCCCTTTTACTCTGCCTTCCTCATTTTGTCTCTTCTTCTACTAAAACTGGAAAAAAGGATAAACTTGAAAACTGAAGGGTTTGTTTTCTTTTTTTTTTTTTAATTCCATTTAAAGAAGTGCGGTTTAAACAAAATTCATGACAATGGGTTCTACTTTGCAAAAACTTACATTTGGGACCTGGGAGCTTTTGGTCAGATTCCTCTCTCCCATCTCAGGTGCCTACAGTGTAGGTGTTCACATCCAAGTCAGCTGCCCCAAAGATGTAGTCCATGTAGTCAACAGAGCCTGCAGTGTCTTTCACATGACCAGAGTTATATTTCATGAGATGAACAATTACTCCATTGACTATACTGACAAGCCCTCTTCCAAATACTGGAGCAACCTAGGAGGGATAAGCCCAGATGTAAATACCTACAGCTGACTTAGGCATCTGAAGTTAAGCCAGCTGAGTCCAACCCATCCTTTTCTTAGGCTTCCCCCAGGAGGGAGAAGGATATTTGGAGTCCTATAATTTGACTCATACTCTGGAGACGCTTACCTCCTTTTATTGCATGTATGGAGGTCCTGCAGTGACTATTCTCCTGCCTTTGGAGCTACCCTTTAATAAGATGAATGGTACCACTTCTTCCAGAAGGTATTTCTGGGAGGAAATCTGCAGTACGTTTGTTCAGAGGGGGGGTTAAGAGCATATTTATTTCTCTGAGAACTGCAGAGCAAGGGCCTTGATTCACTTTGTTTAAACGTATTAGACATAGTCATTCTAGTTGTCAGCAGAGAGAAACATATTTCTGAAAGGAAGCTGTGCTGGTTTTGGCCGGGGTAGAGTTAATTTTCTTCCCAGTAGCTGGTATGGGGCTGTGTTTTGGATTTGTGCTGGAAACAGTGTTGATAACACAGGGATGTTTTTGTTATTGCTGAGCAGTGCTGACACAGAGTCAAGGCCTTTTCTGCCTCTCACCCCACCCCACCAGCGAGCAGGCTGGGGGTGCAC
>NW_008795477.1:1953274-1961682 GCF_000699145.1 Aptenodytes forsteri
TCCTGGAGATGGCTGAACACCTGCCTGCAATGGGAAGCAGTGAGTGAATTCCTTGTTTTGCTTTGCTTGCGTGCACGGCTTTTGCTTTGCCTGTTAAACTGTCTTTATCTCAACCCACGAGTTTTCTCACTTTTACTCTTCTGATTCTCTCCTCTTTCCCGCCGGCAGGGACTGAGCGAGCGGCTGGGTGGTGCTTAGTTGCTGGCTGGGGTTAAACCACGACAGCAGCTCAGGTCACAGGTGCATGGTGTAAGCGTTTGAGGGCCTCAGGAAAGGTGACCACCAGGGAAAGAAGTGCCCTGCAGTGCCTGAAATGCTCCCCTGAAGCCCAAGTTCAGGTGTGCCATGTGCCAAATAGGGCTGTGTAGCGTGTCATTGGAGCAAAACACTCTGTCCAAAAATTGTTTTTAACAGCAGCCAAAATAGGAAACAAAACTCTTGGACAGCTCCATCTTACTTCATAACAGATAACAAAACAGCAAGGGGACATGTTTCCAGTTTCTGACTTTCAGTATGATGGTGCCTCTCTGTATCTGGGATGGAATCCAGAGAAAACAGAAGGAAAAAATTACTCTATTACACTTAAAAAGGTGTCTTAGAAATAGTAATCATTAAATAAATAGCAGCAAGCACTGGATTTTACTAAAGAAGGGAAAGCAGTCCCACCTGTAGCTATTTAGTTCCCAAGCTCAGTATTTGTTCTGTGGAAAATGTTGCAAACGTATATTGTGCACGTGTGGGTATATATGTGTGTGTGTGTAAATAATAGCTATTTAGTCCAAGCTCAGTATTTGTTCTGTGGAAAATGTTGCAAACGTATATTGTGCACGTGTGGGTATATAGTGTGTGTAAATAATATATTTTTTTAATTAATAAAATAATATAATTAAATGCATACTGCACACATAATGCTACTATATAATATATGATATTATTATATGATTACCATATGATATTATTCTATAATATTAATACTATATTGATACATCTAATATTTATAGTACATTAAAAATATTTTAGCAATAGCTGCCTACTTTAAAGTCAAGGTTGGATTGACAAAAGAAAATAGACCAGCAATGCCAAACACAATTCAAAATACTGAAAAACAGAAGATTCATTCTCCTCATGATGCTTGGGATCCTTATGACCTTGGTTACGGTCAAACGAGCAAAAAGACAATGAGTCTCTTGACCTTTCTTTGCAAAAGAAGTCAAAGTTGTGTTTTCCAGTGAAGGAATATAGAATAAATGACAAATTAAATTTATAGATTACCAAAAGGTGGCAGAACTGGAGTCTGGAGATATCTATTCCATTTCACAATGTGATACAGATCTATTTTCTGTGGGCTGCCCCTTCATGTGTCAGCTGAATCTTCATATTGCTATGGACACCCTGTCTGAGCTCAGGGTGGCACCTATGCTCTATCTCGCAAGCTTCCTCAGCTCTCAGCAGAGCGGAGCAGTCAGCAAGCATCAGGCAGGCATAAAAGTTATACTTATGGGGTGTTGCTCTATTTATAAAGGTGTTAATTACTGGGTCAGTCCAAGAGGGAAAGATACTCCCGAACTGGAAATTTCTCTGTGAGATCAGTACTTCTGCATTTGAACACCCAGAACTCATGTTTCCCAAATCTCTTAAACATCAGATAATGCGAGTGATGAGTTACACAAAGCCTTTTGATTCCTTTCGCTTCCTATAGGAGTAAAACTTGCATAGGAATAATCTTTGGGATTATTACAAAGGGGTCTAGTTTACCTGTCCTGTGAGACAGGTAAATTGAAATAAATTTTGGGGCTCCCTGTCTGGTAGGGAGGGTTGCAGGATCATACTAACTCTCCAGGGTGAGCTCTGCAGCTCAGGACCAGACCGCTCTGGTGAGGCTCCCATTTCCAACACGTTCAATGCCTTTCCAAGGGATCTGTTTTGGGGTGTATTTCTGTAATATCTGTGATCTTTCAGGATGGTAGTTAGAAATGTACAAACTCCAGCCATGAATACGCCTACCTGGGGCAATCTCCTAGCCTTTCAAAAATGGAATTAGGCATCTGCCACTACTGTGGTCTTTAGCTTTCCAATCGATAAGCCCCGTACAGCCCCACCGCTACTCTATGAGAAGATGCCCTCAGGGCATTTCTGTGAAGAACTGTTCCCACAGAGCATCTTTTTGCCTTTTTCAATCAACATCTGTATTAACTCACTGAATTCTTTTTCAGGCATTCCCAGATAAGATTCTTGCTTCAAAAAGGTTAGAGATGAGACCCATCTAGAATAGAATAGAATAGAATAGAATAGGACTACTTCAGTTGGAAGGAACCTACAACGATCATCTAGTCCAACTGCCTGACCAATTCAGGGCTGACCAAAAGTTAAAGCATGTTAAGGGCATTGTCCAAATGCCTCTTAAACACTGTCAGCCTTGGGGCATCGACCCCCTCCTCTAGGAAGCCTGGTCCAGTGTTTGACCACCCTCTTGGTAAAGAAATGCTTCCTAATGTTCAGTCTAAACCTCTTCTGGCGCAGCTTTGAACCATTAGCTTTAGCCATCTAAGAGTGAGCTATCCATGCTAAGTTAACCAAAGCTTCCAGTTGGCTTCCTGAGATGCTCAAAGCATTTTGTGTAGGACTGCACACTGTTGTGCACAGGGTCTTCCCAGTTCCAGGTTAATAAAGAAAAATATTTAATGCTAGGGACTAAAGGTAAACACAGGTTCCTTTCTAGGGCTGAAATATAAGAGCCATTTCCTTGCTAAAAAGTATTAGCAAACCTTTGTGCCTATAGATGGGGGAGAATCTTGTCTAGAAAACCACAAGTGAGATATTATGTAGTCAGGGAGCAAATTCTGCTTTTTCATAATTACTTGATGCTCCTGTAAATCTGCTTCATTCTAAGGAGATGCTCAGCCGTGCAGGGGTTAACGTCTCTTCTCGCCACCTTCCTTTACAACTTAAAACTTAGGAACATGTGCACACTTATGCATGCAACAAACAAAGCCACCACTTGCATTATAATCTCCTCAGGGACAGCCAACTGGGAAAGACAAATTTAGCAGTGTACTTCTGGCTTTTTTACATAGTGTAATGCCATTAAACTCGACATCATGTAGACAATGAACATTACAGCAAAATACTGATGCTGTTTATTAGCTGCCTGACTTTTTTTGAGAGGAAGCACATGTCACATTTGTTTCAGACAACCGCATCAGGGTCCCACAGCTCTGATTAAATATGTATCCTTTGTTCAGCTGCATCGGAGTCAGTTTTGGCCTACATACGCATTTCGTTAATATTTTAAATAGGAAAAACAACAAAGAGAGGAGAAATTAACAGTTGCTGAACTTCTCCAATTACCGCTAATCACATTTACACCCTGGGGTTTGCAGAATTAGAAATCAATTGGTGGCTTCCCCTTTCTACAGCAGGCAGTAAATGTGACAATTTAGTAAAAGGACTAGAAGACATCTCAATTCAGCCTGGATACCCTTGTAAATATCCCCCGGTGAATTTATTGCTTTGGTGTTTGATGTGACACAAAGATTATACGGCATCATTTACTAAAATGATAAAGCATTCTGTGTGATTGATACTGAAAAAATGTAGTATCATTCCTTTTTATATATAAATATATTTTTCTTTCCATTGAAACTGAAGCATTCGGAAATTACATCCCAAGCAAAACTCTGCAGTGAAATCTTGCTGGAACATTTGATGGTAAACCACTTTTTCCTTTCAAGGTCATGAAAAATGAGTTCTAAGAAAGAATTGCTCCAAATACAATGCCCTCTGATATGTTTTATGAAGGGAAGAGCACTTTTCCCAGCATCTGATGGTGATTTAGCCACATCATATTGGTAAGAGAGTTACTGTCAGTGTCACTTAGTATGATCTTTAATTGAAGAGTTTCAAGTGTTTAGATAAACTCAAATTGGCCATGTACGTGTTTCAAACATCATAAATGATGAACCAGCAGGGTCAAGCAGTCCAAAGCTGCTTATGATTCCTTAATCTGGGAAAAGCCTTAGCGGGGGGCTGTCAAAGCACATTTTGCAATGAGTGCATGTAAACACACATGCACTTATAAACACATGGCTGCAGAGCTAAGCTCATATCCACTGTTCCTAATTGAAGGTGGAAAGAAAGGAGATCATCTGAGCAGAAATCAGTATTTGGGGAGAGAAAATAACCCTGTGGATAGTTCCTTGAACATGCAAGCACGAGCTAGGAGAATAAATTAATGTGTCTGGCAAAAGGCTGATACGGAGGAAAACCCTCATCTAGACGAGCTTTTTGATTTTTCAAAATAGGGCTGAAAGTCCTATGTTTTCTAAGAGAATATGCAGTCTGAAAGGCTTTTACAGAGTTTATCTGTGCATGTGTTTTTACTCTTTACCGAAACCAAGAAGCAGAGTGAAGTGAAAAATAATGGTGAGGTGAGGAGGAAGGATGAGTCAACTAAACCTTTCTAAACCTGAAATTCAGTTCATGTTCGCACTGACGTTAAGCAAAAAAAAACCCCAGACAACTCCTTTGTTGATTTGAGCCATTTCAGCTATTGCTCAACAATAAGACTTCATCGTAGAGCTTCTCTTTGCACTATTCCATGAATATATCCATTGACAAAATTCAAGGGATTTGCTCAACACATGATCTCATGAAGTATTCAGCCAGTTACATAGTTTTAGTACTATTTATCAAAAAAGTTGCTCAACAAGCAATAATGACATCTCCAATAAAATAACAAATATGACAGATAGTGCTCTGCAGTTTAAACTTAAACTTTAAGTTTAACATTCCTTAACATTAAGGAATGTTCTTATTTTGAAGGCCAAGGTTTTATGTGATCACTGGAAAAAAAATATACAACTGACTTTTTGTGAACTCAGAATTTGAGGGTTGATTTCAGAAAAGCAAAAATTTTATCAGCGGACCTATTTCCTTGAATCAGGCAATTCCTTTTTCCTCCTACATTATGTAAAATAGTGGCTTTTTTGCTCGTAAGACCAAAATGAGATGGTTGAAAAATACTCTGTTTAACTTTTTAATAATAATTGAATAAACTGTCACTGAGTTTACTGAGAGATAGTCATATTTAAGACTACACGTTGGATCCATGATAACATTTTAATAACATGCATAGTTACATGGATTTTTTTTTAATCATGTGCAAAGAATAAATAAAACTCAGAGAAACTGCTAAACAGTTTAAAGTTAATGATGTGATTGAAAGTTCAGAGGTTTACTCAAATCTAATATATAAGATAGTTTGTGTTTTGATCCTTATAATGTCACCTCCATACGTCTCTTTTTATATTTTTTCAATAGAGTCTCTTTCATACTGTCTGTGAGTCAGGCATGTCATCTAAAATGCAGGTGTGAACCATTCCAACGATACTGAAATTAAAACAACTAAAGGAATAGTTGTGAGTTTCTTATATAACAAAATGATGAGGAAATATGAATGTTTTGCAAAGTATATCTATATGTTGGCCCACATTAGTTATATCCATGACTTTTGTTCTCAAAAGAGGTGGCACATTCTACCTTAAAATTTAGGCCAAGATCTGTAAATACTTTGCCTATATTTGTTGAAGTGTTCATGAACCTGTTTGAATCTTTCAGCAAATCTAACCTCAGCACGAGATTTCTAAACACAATTTTCATTTTCTAAGAAATGTCTTATGCTGTCAACTGAACCTTTACGTCTGATAATGACAAAGATAAGGAGGAATTTTCTTTTTTTAAACTACCATTTCAAATCCCCTCATATCTGAACTGTATTTATCTCATCAGCCCAGATGAAACTGATGTGGTTGTTACTTGTAGAGGTTCATTATCTTGTGGCCTAGTCTTAAGACGAGAAAATACCACTATGGTCACCACTGGCCAGCTGTTTTACCGGCTGATTCAACAGCATGGTACCAGCTCACGTGCTTGGGAGGGTGAGTGACTGTGCAGACCACACTGCCATTTTTGCAAATGTAGAGAGAGTTCTGGATCCATGATATGATATACGTATCATTTATGCTGATCATCAAGAACCTTTGTCTTGCTGTTTTGTATAGCAGCTAAACACCTAAACCCAGTGCTTTGCAAAACAAATAAATAAATAAGATGAGGGCATGTGTGGGACAAACTTCTCCTTCCACCCCAGTAGCTGTATGAAGTATTGCTTATAGGCTGGGATTCGTCTCACCTAACTTTGGATTCAGTACTAGTTGTCTAATTCAGAGTTTGACATCTAGGCTCCCTCTGCCATCATGGAGGAAAATACATCCGAAGTCTCACAGTCATCTTGCTGGGATGGAATAAACTGTTCTATAAATGTGTCTCTTTCAGATGTCAAAAGATTGGGTGAAATGAATCAATGTCATATATGTATAGGGTTGGGTTTTTTCTCGCATTTCTGTCTCTTATGGGGCACTATCAGTATTGACTCTGGAAGCATATCCTGCGTCACGTCTGAGAGCAGTGAGACGTTTGGCCGTTCGTACCTAGGAACAGAAGCACTGGAATCGTCAGCCAATTGTCAAGACAAATCCTTTGAACTCATGGGTTTGATCCTGGAAACTGGCAGAAATCTGAATGAGCTCACAACCCCTGTGGGAGGAACACTTTTTTACAAAGCTTGGGCTGATGCCATAGAGGACCATAGACGTGATGTTAATGACCCTACTATTCTCTCAGGAGCAATATTAGTGAGTATTATGAGTCAATGCTTTCTAGTAGTGGCCTTATTATTTATATGTGGAATTACAGGAATGAAATGGTCAAAACTTTAAACTTCAGCTAAGAAAATAGAAAGCTGGGGGGAGAAAGTTTTAACCCAAAATAAACTTTTCTTTTTAATCTCATTTCTATCAATACAAAGTGGTGTGTTGTTCACGAGTATGTCTCTAATACTGCATTTTCAGTTTATGATATTGTGTCCCTGACCAGAGCTGACACTTTGGCAGGATTCTCCTGTTCTTTTTGTAGGAGGTTCCGGAATGGCCAATAAATAAAACTAACTATTCTCTAGAGATATTAAACTGGCGGATTTTACAGGCAGTAACTTCACACACAACCAGAGCTAGGTCACTGCATGGAGTACCAGCAATCCCTCTTTTCTCTTCAAATCTTTTGAGCCAAGTTTCCATTATTGTGGTACACATCCCTCTCCTCCCCTTTGCAGCTTTTTCTGGTACTACCTACCTTGAGAGAGTGCCTGGAAGCACAGAGGGTGTATGCACACTAAGTGATAGAGTGAAGTACAGATATGTCCACACCAATGCCAACCTTAGCAAACACATCCTTGGGGGTAAAGGAACTCCATAAGCTTATCCCAGAACTGTTTAACTGAGTAATTAGGGATATATTTTAACATTTCTAATTTATATGTGGCCAACTTCTGTGTTTGTTCTGCCTTGCATGAGGTAGATGGCACATTAAAAGATACAATCCATATCCTAATCATCTCATAGCCCAAACAGATAGGTCACTTGCAGGATAATTCAGCACCTTGCCCTCTTCCCTTTACCTAGCCAACCTCTTTTTCTCTAGTAAACTGGGAACGGATTTCTTGCTTGGCTAATTAGCTCTAAACTGCCTTCTACCATCACAGTTTCAAGCTTGCCCCTTAAATATTATGTGCATGTTAGTGAAATAATGAGTACAGATTTCAGCTTCTCTGCATTTCCAGGTGGAAGAACTGAGACAGAGAAATGTTAAAGTTAGAATTTGCCTTACCTAGCTTTAAAAGTCTCAGAGTTAGATCCCTGAGCTAGTAATTTCAGACCACCTTTACATTCATAAAGCAGCTGCAGAAGGCAATTATTTGACCTATCTTATGGTGAGATTGTCTTTCCTCACTTTCATTAATTAGAAACATTTATTAATGACAGAGTGTAAATACACACCTATACTGTGTGTATATAAAAATGTCATCAAAGCAAGTGTGTAACTGAAATGGTAGTTTATATTCCTTGACGGTATTTCAAAGTAGGCACTTCCTCATCTAAAGTCTTTCTGTTAAATTTTACCCATCACCATTCTTTGGGTGCAAAAGTATACTTCTGAAATACATCTTAAAGTGGGTGTAGCTTAATTCATTAAGACAAACCAAGTTATAAAGTAGGTGGGATATTTTTAGATGTTGCTATTATTATTATTAGCCATTACAAATATCTTTATTGATGATCTGGATGAGGGGATCGAGTGCACCCTCAGTAAGTTTGCAGACGACACCAAGCTGGGCGGGAGTGTTGATCTGCTCGAGGGTAGGAAGGCTCTGCAGAGGGACCTGGACAGGCTGGATCGATGGGCCCAGGCCAACTGTATGAGGTTCAACAAGGACAAGTGCCGGGTCCTGCACTTTGGCCACAACAACCCCATGCAGCGCTACAGGCTTGGGGAAGAGTGGCTGGAAAGCTGCC
>NW_008795477.1:1962219-1975894 GCF_000699145.1 Aptenodytes forsteri
TTAGTGGGCATGGTGGTGTTGGGTTGACGGGTTGGACTCGTGATCTTAAAGGTCTTTTCCATCCTCAATGATTCTATGATTCTATGATTCTAAAGGAACAGAAGGTGTTCCTTTGGTAAGTGCCTCATAGATGACGTGAAGAAAGACAAGGTGCATGAAGGCACCTGCACTACAAATGACAAGACCACAATAAGCACTGTGGGATTCACCGGTACTAGAAAATTAAGCACACTCAGGACCACACTCTGGTAAGGAGGGAGGATGTCATGAAGAGCCTACATACTTATTGTTAAGGTCTTTTACCCTCCAAACTAGGGAGACCACCAGCTCTCTTTTAAGAATTGCCCCATAATATTTAAATTCCCAAATTCTTCAGAGACAGTGCTTGGGACAGCTATTTGCCAATGACCAATACCATGTCAGGAAAAATTCTAGCAGCGTGCCAGTATAGATTTCACTTGATTGATCCTGAATTAGCAATAGCATATTAATGAGAAAGCAAAGTTAAAATGCAAGCAAGATTTCAGAAGGATTTGCCTTATCTAAGCAAATTATTCTCATATCTTTTCACTATCAATTTAAATTTTTTTATTACATCTCCAACATAGTATTATTGCTAGTGATATACTTCTTGCAGATGAGGAACTGATCACAAAGGCATGATACAACCTCAAAATGAAGTCTGGAATTGAAATCATATCTCTTCCAGAACAAAATATATTTCAAACCATATGACTTCCCTTTCATCCACAAGCTTTCTTTAAATTCATTATCAGAATCAGAAATTAGTCACTGTTGAAGCACAGCATATTGTACTATGATGTTGACTGTTGGTTTAATAATGCATGAAACAAAAGGAAATAAGGGAACAAAAATATGAGAACTGGAGAACTGGTTACTAGAAAGTGAGTAGAGTGTGATGGACCAAAAAGCTAAAAAAAAAAAAAAAAAAAAAAAAATCAGAAAGCTGAGAAAATAACAGATTCAATGAGAAAGAAAAGATTCAGAAGTTCAGGTGAAGAAACAAGTGATAAAATACTACTAGAAGTAGCTACAAACATCCTTAGAGTTAGTCGATATGTTGGAAGAAGAGACTATTACATAAGCAAGTAAATACCATCACTGAGGGGAAAGAGTAAAAAGAGAAGAAGGGAGAAAAAAAAGATGTGGAAAAACCACTGGTTGTAATCCTTGGTGATAATATTAATCGAAAATGAGAGGTCATTATTCATTTGGAGGTTAAAGTAGCTGACTTCAAAGATTCACAATCTCGGTTTTCTACCTACAAGTGTTAACTGGCAAAAATACTTCCTAAAACAATAGCTTTATAGTAAAAGACGTAAAATATTCACAAGACACTAGTAGAAAATTCCAGGAGGTGCTGTCTTTGTAAAGGAAATGTAGACAAAAAAGTCACAGCATTCTGATATGTGGGGACAGAACTACAACATGTATTAGAGATACATATTAAAGCACAACTTCTCCGAGACTGGATGACTTTAGGAATGGGTTCTTGTGAATAAATTACAAGACCAACATTATTCAATATAATATATTTTGTGTCTTAATCCAGGCTGCATCAATTTCCTTCCATCAACTACAGAGAGCTTTGGATTAGGTCCTGGATGGAATAATTTGACTCCCTTTGCAAGTGACTCCTGAACAAAGAAATGAGATACAATTCATGAGATCACTTGTTACAAATTATTCATCCAAACCTACTTAAAATCTAATAAGACACTCTTAAATCAACACTAGATGTGTTTAGCTTGAGACCTGAATTTAGATGGCTTCCAAGTTTCTTTAATGTTCAGCTTCATTAGAAACCAGGGGTGAAAATGAAAATGAACTGGTGATGGAAACTCCCTTTTTTTCCCCTCAGTTCGGTTCTCTGTTGGATAAAATGTGCTCTGATTGCTTTGAATAAATAAAAAGAAAAACAGGGAGCTGGGAAATGGTTTGCTAAATGTGAAGCATAGAGGCAAACCGTATGTGAGATCTGCAGGGGTTGAAATGACCACAAAGGGCGCTTGCCTTGAACCTTTATCAAAGTCTTGTAATACTTACACATGCAGGTAAAGGAGCTTTGAAACAGGCTACAGAGGAGGAAAGTATTGTTATCTAACACACTGGAGACAGGGGAAATGAGAGACCAAATGGATTGCTAAATGTTACCATGAAAAAACAGAAATACAGCAGTAATCAAAATTGCAATTTAAAAAAATTAAAAAAAAAAAAAGCAACCTTCCTTCAAGTTAATTCAAATAAAATCTAACCTAGGTCTGGACTGTGGAGAGTAAAGACTTGTAAGTTAGGTCCTTGGTGTCTTCACTCATTTCAGCAATATATTTTCTATGCATGACCATTTTGTAAAGGGACAGAAGGGGCACTCACTAGCTGGTGGCTTGGTTAAAATGGCTTTGAGGCAATTGTAAAAGTTTCCTTAAAAATTAATACTGGAGCTTCCAGTTCCCGTAGCTCCTTTCTGCTTCCTTGTTCAAGGATTGTGCCAGAAAACCAACTGCACCGTCCCCTTCAGAAGCAGGTGCAACAGCCCGACAATAATCCAATAAAAATCCTATTAGCTGTGTCTCCATGACACTCCTGGTATCCATGGGACCCACAATATCTTTAATGCAGACAATAAATCCAGACCATTTCCTCCTTCAATTGCTCCCAATATGGCTCCACTCCTAGCACTGTTCAGCTAACCTTTTGTTGCCACATTTTCTCATGAATGCTGAATCACTCTCTAATCTTTACAATGAAACAAGTGGAGTCCCCACTAAGTGAAACACATCAGTCAGGTTTAGTTATCCAAGCGCAATTGCATCCAGGTGCATTGCTGTGGATTACGACCAGCAGAGACTCAGCACTGACTGTGAAAATATCAGTTCCATGTCTGCAAAGTTTGGGGAAAGCTTTGTGGCAATTACTGTCTGACCAAAACATCCCAGGTTAACCCCAAAGTGGCCAGAGCAGAGAGTACATCACTAGGTTAAAAGGATGTCTATGTGTGGATAGGAGGGAAATAGTGAGTTAAAACAAAATGGTGCGAAACTGATGCCAGGAGAACAGCTTAACCAAAAATGCAAAAAAAAGCAAAGCAAGGACAAACGCGTGAAGGAGGTGAACTGACAATACCTTGTCTTCTTGGACCCCTTAGGAGCTATGGATGCTAATAGAGGTTCGCTGACTTACTGCTTTGTTAATCACAGTAGCTGAATCCAACCCATGAGTTAACTAGTTGCGAGGGTGTGGGACAGTGTGGCACTGCTAAATGAAAGGGAAATTTATTGTTTGAACCTACCTACTGCCGGTACTCCAGCTACCGCCCGTGCACGGCACTGTGGCAATTCTCAAGGTAAGACTCACCTCTGCTGCTATCAGAAGAGCCCCAGCGAGCAGCGCCCGTGCACACCAACTTCAATACACCACCGGCTGCCTTCATTACTAAGTCTGCGGGTTATCTGCATGGCATCTGTATGGCCAGGAGGTGGATGAGAGGCAGAGCCTGGAGTACTTAGCGACCGTTTCAGAGGCTGCTCTTTCAGAGCAGCATATTATCATCCTTCATCCCTGCGGATCCTGAAGACCCAGTGCCTGGCAATAGATTTGCTGGGATGGAAAGTCAAGTTGCAGCTCAGTTATTTGCAGTCTCCTCCCATCCTCTCAGAAAGTTTAAAGTGAAGAGTTTTGGGAGAATGGATTTGATCTCTGTGTTTATATTAATGCTTGCTCTGTAGAAGAGGCAAGTTTTAATATGTAGTTAAAAGAACCAACAAGTGATTGTGAATGACTTAGCAAAAGGACAGGAATACACATAGACAGGCTATTTAAAATTCTGTGCACTTTGTTGTGATTTAGACTACCTCTTTAATTACTTTTTACGGCTGGCTGCTTAGAATTGCACATTGTTTATAGACTTATTTCTATGCAGGTTTTGTCATATGATCCAGTTTTGAGGGGAACTAAACAACGTTTGTGCTCTCATTCCGGTACAGGCTCAGCAGCAGCATCTCAGCATGAGAACAACCACCTGTGAATGAAGAGAGGGTGGAAGAGTTCCTCCTGGTGCAGAGGTATATTCCCCTAGCAACCTCCTGGGTGTAATAAGCTATAATGATCATTATATATGGTCAATGAAGTTGTCTCTGTGACTGCAGGCACACGAGCAGTGAATATTCGTCCAGTGAGGTTGCCTTGTGGTGCTCCCTATCCTGCTGTCACCTGAACCAGAAAGAAGAGCCTGCAGCAAGAAGGTCATAAGGCTCCTTGAAAATGAGTGGAGGGCTGGCCTTGTGGGCTGCTCATATTCTCCATTTGAACACAAACATGTACACAGAGCAAAGAAGATACAAATTGCAGCTCAGTGCAGAAAACCAAGTTTTCCCAAGTGCAGAAAGGAAACATGATTATTGGCATCTGCCAAGTCCATGTATAAAATGGAGCAAATCGCTGTTTTAGTGAATTGAATTTAAAAAAAAAAAAAAAAGAGCATGAGGACTTATAATTTAAAACTTACAGGTCATTTGCACAGGAGGTCAGAATTAGGGCCACATGGAAAACTTAAGCTCTGGTTCTCTACTAAGTTCAGCATAATGATCATTACAGTATTAACAGTAGCCTTTTAATGTAGTACTTAAAGCAAGAGTAACTAATGGATTAGGTGCTGGCTAAGCATCTAAGGGGACAGTCTCAATTCCAAAGACCTTTACAAGCTGGGACAGACAGTCAGAGGGACTGAAGAGGAAGAGAGATGCCAGCAGCGAAACTGGTTTAAGTAGATGCACAGTGCCCACATTGCTGAAGTGCTAGAAGACGTCCTCTGTGGATCAGAAGACCAGATCAGACATTCTTGGTCACAGAGGCCATGATTGTCATATTGCCAGCAATCATCTCAGCAAGTCCTTTCCAAGGATGTGAGGGTCCCATCCTCCTCCTGTAAAAGGTACTCCTGAACTCCTTTTCTTCTCTGTAGATCCTGTTGTTTCCAGCCAAAATTTATATGTGGTCAGCTCACACACATTTCCTGTGTAACTGTTGTCCTTTCAGTTCTCTTTCTTTGCTCCTTAGAGACTGCAGTCATTTCCCTGCCACCTTTGTTTTCACTGGGCTGAGCAATCCCATGAGATTTCATCTCTGCTCATTCAGTAGTTCCTCTTTCTGAGAGCTCCTCCGGTCCCTTTGCTCCTTCCACTCCTGAAGCCCTCCTCTGAATCATTTTTGGACTTTCCCTTGGCCACAGATAACCAGAAGTACACACCAGTCCAGTCCAGGCTACACTGACATCTTGAATTTACTGTAATCTGTAGCTTTTCCGGGATTCATCTCAGCTTTTAGAAAAGCGGTCTCCACCATCCTCTAGCTACAGCATGCGCTCCATATATCGGAGAGGCAAGAAGAAGATGAAGAAATTTGTATTGGAAGATAGGCTAATGGGATGTCAAAAGTAGTTCCACTTTTTATAATCTTTACAGATAATGACATGTTATTAGTGAAACCCAGAAGAGAACTGAGGACGCAAGAGGCAGAGCCTCTTCCTGGCAGCCAGATGAGTGGTGTAGTTGGGCATCTTCATACCGAAAGAGGAAAGGATTCAGTGTTTCTTCCTTCTTTGCATGCATGAACGTGTGTGTGTGTGTGTGTGTGCGCATGTGTGTCAATGATCTCTTATTGGAGACATTGACAAAACATGTTTGTTTTGCTCTATATTTTTTCGGTTTGCTGAGCTGTGAGGACACTCACTGTTCTGCCCTTTATGCTAGGGGATGGTAATCTTGGCACCCAGTGGTTCAAAAGTCATGGCCAGTAACAGCTTAAATGTTTTTTCAGGTAAGGTCTCCACGTGTCAGTCAGTCAGACCCTTTACATAAGCATAGTGTTTGCTCAGGGTTTGTGCAATATGGGCCATTTTCATGTCACCTTAATAGTATACAGGGACATACATGCATGCATGTAGCAGGATTTCCGCACACACACAGGGTTACTGTGTGAAGTTCTTTGAGAAACTTGAGGATGAAAAGTACCAATTTATTGTAAAACATTATTAATCTAATGTGCAGAATGTGCACACGTGCAAAATTTAATTCCTTTCAATATCTTCCTATCCTGCACAAAGATCAGCAATACCTTAGTGCTGACACCTTTAATACAGTGTTTACCTAGGTACACATTTAAGAATAACAAATTTCTTTGTTTATAGAGCTTTGCAAAAGCTGTAAGATAACAATAAAAAATGTGAAACTTTACATTCCCAGTGTCATCCATCTTGATGATTTTTTAAGTTCATAGTTCTTTCCTTTTAAAGCTGGCTTCTCTCAGTCCCATCTTTCCTCTCCCAGATATACCAGAAATTAATATCCCCAGCAAGATATTTCTTCAAACACCCTGCCAAATGTTCTTCAATACCACTTTTTTTTGTTCTTATTATGCATTCCCTTAGGCTTAATATAATCTAGGATTCACTATTTCCTGAGCCAAAGGTACATTTTGTCACTAAACCCATCTCTCTGAAACAGTTCACATCTACCCAACGCTTTCTGGCATTCCAACAACAAAATTTTTGCGCTCTTCTGCTCTGCTTGCACTGAAATGCTGTTTCCCATGGCTGTTCTTGTCTGTACTTGAATGACATAAAGATGAAAAGCAACTAAATTAGTAAACACAATCAAAAGATACAGGGGATCAAGTATTTTTAACTGCTGCATAAAAAGAGTATGACATAACCTAATCAGAGTAGGCCAGATGTTTAATTGTTCAACTATTCTCATTAAGTGTTGACTTGTCAGGGAAGGTCAGACTCCCTAAAATCCCCAGTTAGCACCTTTGGGTACTCAACAAAATTACCAACAAAATGCTTTGGGACTGAGCTCCACTGAAAGAAGGTGGACACATTTATTCAAAACACCTCCAGAGAAGTGCTGTACCTTCCAAACCAGATTAATTATTTAAGGGCTCACTTTAGATTGGAAAAAACGTTGGTGGGTCATCCTGTCTGACTGAGGACATTAACACACATAGAAGTAATGAAAATAACTTCTGAGAGAAATATTATTTTCTCCTTTATTTGCTCAGGGTGTTCCTACTGACCCTTTTCCTCAGTCAAATACATTTGGTCACTTTTACCACTGTATTACGCTCATTCCTTTGCAACCGTCTAACAACTAAATCTTACCGCATCCACCCTGCTATATAATACAGGTTCTTATGGCTTGGTATGTACACACAGTCAGGTCTGGGATATCCACACTCTTTCTTCTTCCCATTCAGGGTGGAGGTCTAGATCTGGCAGCCAGGGCCTAAGAATATGACATGAAATGTAAGAATAAGAGGTCAAACCAAAGGCTAATCTAGCCCTTATCTTATCTGTACTAGCATTAATAGCAGATGCTTAGGAAAATAATTTATATCTGAGCAATGAGGTAGTAGAATAGTACCCTCCTCTTGGTATAACCTGCCCTTTCCACCGTCTTATGCACTTTCCAAGCAGCTGCTTCTTTCTCAATGACTATATTTAATAATTAATATCTGACCTCCACAATGTATTCTGGCAATGAGTTAATAGTTTAACCATGCATTTTATTACAAAGTAATTCATCATCAGATTTGTTTTAAACCTAATGCCTTACAATTTCACTCGGTGCCCTCTGATAGTTATTTTTTAACTGTGAAAACACTAATTATTATTTACTATGTACTTTCCCCATAAAACATTCATGATTTTATGGACATTAGTCACAACCCACCATCCATTCTGGTTGTCTCATTTTGAAGCTGTTAAGACCACAGCCTAGCAGCTTCTTAAATGGAAGTCAGTCTGCACCACTGTCCCTTTTGTACTATTCTCCCATAGCCTTTCTGAGACTAATTTCAAATATAGACAGTCCATGGACCTATACAATAACTAGCATTTTTTTGGTTTTTTTTCTAGGAATTTCTAGTATTTTATTCACATTTTTTACCACTTTTGAACATGAGATGATATTGTCAATGATGTTCAACACTGAATTCAAGATCTTTTTCCTGAGTAGTAATTCATCTTTGTGTTTTTACTGTACACATTTTTTTCCCTCCATATGCATATACTTGGAATTTATCAACAGAGTGGTTCAGCTTGGCACATGACACTTTCTGATTGTAGGGAGGAGACCTAGCCAAAATACTTCTCAGTGACCAGAAATATTTCCACAGCTGAGCACAACGTTCCTCCTTGTCCTAGCTGACATGCTGCATAATTAGACAAAATGTAAACCCTATGGAGTTTTTCAAATTTCAATGCATTCAAGCTGTTGTTGATCTTGTTAGCTTTTTTCCCAAGGTCATTATAATGTTGTGGTGGGGAGGAAATGTCCAATAGGACCCAGAATTCTCCTTTTCATCCCATTGTTGAAACAGCACCAAGCAACTGTCTCTCTCTCTCTCTTTTTGGACAAAGACCAAAATCTGTGCTCTTTCTTTTGATTAAGTTTTTATGATTGTTGTTCATTAGGAACAATTTTCAAGGTCTCTTTGAGACCTGCTGTGTGCTTCAGCAGAAGTCTGAGAAGATCCACTCAGATTTTCTGTAGGAGATTTTATTTGCACTTAGCAGTGCAAATAAATTACGGAACCCTTTAGAGATTTGCTCACTCATTTCATTAAAACAAGGGGTACCATCAGGCTTTGAGGGAGTCTGTCTCCACCTCTCTCCTTTGCATGCCTGACCTGAAGTCCAGGTGGAAGGTCTAAACCACCCGCTGGCCCCATAGACACGCTCTGCTTCTGCTTTATCAGAACAATAAGGTAATGCTTTCTGAACATCATCCTTAGACAGAGCTTTGAATGAGAAACCTTTCATAAAAGATGAGATCACAACACAGAAGTCAGCTGAAGAAACATACAACCTGCAGAGCTATCCAAAACAGGTATTTTCCTCCATTTCAACTCTTCCTTTCAGAGGGTGACCTTGGCAGAGTAATTCAAGCCTTCATCACCATCCGATTGGGTTATTCCTATGCATTCTCAATGAACCCACTTTTACATTGCAAAAGAACTGTTTGATCACTATACACACGACAGGAAAACACTGGCAAATAAAAACCATGGTGAGATTCCTCCCTCCTGACTGAAGATACCTGTGCTATCAATATCTATCTGTACAAGTTACCTGGGTTCCCGCTACAGGTGAATGAAATCTAACACTATTATCAATAGCATTCAGGGGCAAATTCCTCTGACCACATTTAGGCATAATTTCTGAGGAGATGAGAAACCTCCAATTTCATATTGCACCCAGATAGTGACTAGATAATGGGAACCTAGTAACCTAACTCAAACAGACACATATGCACCATAGACACCTCAAGGCGGGTGAGAGAAACTGCAACCCTGGTCTCCAAACACAGTCTCAGCTCCTGGCATGAGAATTTGAAGACCAACCCTTGATGGAAGAGTGGGAAGCTCAAGCCTTCACTCCCTGAAGGTGTGACCCAGGAGGGGGTGAGCAGAGAGGATACTGAGGTTCATCTCCTTCTGTCACCAGGGCACACAGTGTTTAATCAGCCCAGTGACAAGCAAATCGCTTGCAATCATCTTCACTATTAAAAATATGTCAAAGTGAAATGGCCATTCACACAGTGGGTTTAATGTGTGGCTAAATACAGACAGAGGTACACTGAGGAGCCAAGAACTCCCTTTGAGGAAGCCCTGATTTCCTGAAGCAGGCTATGGAAAGGTTTATTTTAACCACCAGCCAACAGTACTAGTAGTTTAAAGTATTTGGACATACATGAGTATTTATAGGATTCCTGCAACAAGTATAAACTATCAAATGATTTATACAACAAATGGAAGCAGCCAGCTCTGTATTTCCTCTGTTTATCCAATTTACTCACTGTTCCCTGAAATTTGTTAATAATAAAATCTTATTCCTTTCCCTCTTCCCATATGTCCCATTTCTAACAAATAATGAGACTCTAATACTTTAATTAATAACTTCTGGTAAGTCATTTATCATAACATTAAATAGCATAAAGAGCTAATTAAGCTGCTCAGTGAAACTCCACTCTGGCAGATGCCTACCTGTTCATACGAAAATCACCCAGATTCTTAAGAAATAGCTAAACATCTTAAACATCTCCCCTTAAACAGCAGTCTTGTTCTGGTGTGGGTTTTGTTTTTGTTTTTGTCAGTAATGCTGCAGTCATAAATAAAGCTGAATGAACTCAGGAGAAAGCAACTGCTAAACAAATTAGCTTTTATGGAATCAAAATACAGTCCAAACTTTTACGTTAGAGCAGTGTCTCAGCTTCAGCTTCAGTTTCCTTTCACCAGGAAGTGAAAGTGGCAGCATCCTATGACGCTCTCTTTAAAATAAGTTCAATTTGTGGGCAAGTTTGAGAGCCAGAATCTCACAGCTTCAGCTTTATTAAGGTGCTTCTTTATTTCCTTTTGGTTTAACCTGAAATTCTTTTTTTCCACATTCAAACCCAACATACTCAGAAGGGAATCCTCTGCAATTCTTCCTATTACCATACCAAAGCAATCCTTCCTGCTTCATGGCTTAAACTAATCTTTTAAGCATTTGGAGTTGAGGAGGAAATACTCCTCAGGGCTACTGCTGTCAGAACTACTGCATGCAGGTATCATCTTCTCCCTTTCTCTGAAATACATGTTACCTTGGTCACTCTTAAAGACAAGACCCCGTGAGGAGCAATCACTATGTTCTTTAGAGTTCTTTGTACTTCTTGAGAACAAGAATAAGAAAATAATTCCTTCTATAACTAACTGAATCGTATCTAAATATTCCAGTCAGTGGAAGCAACTGTAATGTGTTAGAAGTGGAAACTGAAAAAAATTATGACAACTGTGAGAGTTACAGTGGCTGTTTCCTACCTCAACCACATCCTGAGCTTTCTATAAGGGCTTCCTATTTATTTTCTTGGGAATTAGTTCGATCCCTAACAGGTTCATTTCCTTAACATAAACATTAAAAAGTATGCCTGAACAAGATACACAGCTCAAATAGCATTTTCCTAATGAGGGCTATCAAGAATTTTTAGTAAGCTGTCTATCTTGGTCTTCAAGTTCAAACTTGGCTATTTAAAAGACTTTTGTCTGAGTCAGTTCTTGAGTCAACCTATAAGTAAATCTTGCCCAGACCTCAGCAAGGTTCCAGATGTATAGGTTGGAATATATCTGATCAAATTTAGGCACTGAAAATGGAATTAACCACTTCATTTCACGCATCTACACTTACCATGGTCTCACTTTCTTGTCGGTGGAGATCTAACCAGTATAGGTTTAGGCAGTTCATCTGTCTGTACAGACATCTACTTTAGGATGAGTTGAATCACGCCCTCTATTTTGCTGACTATAAAGTGAGCTAAAGGTGGTTGGCTAGTGAAGTGATAAAGACACCTGCCTTGTGGATACCCTCATTTAATCAGATGGATGTCCCTGCTGCATTACAGGTATCACCCCAGGTATCACCCCTACAGACAGTGGAGAGAAAGAGGAGCTTTAAAATGCAGTTCATCAAATCCTAAAGTAGACATTTAAAGTAGGTCGGATGGATCAGTCTTTAAAATGACCTGTTTCTCTTGGTTGACTGAAAAGGAGCCTGAAGAAACTAGTTCAATTACAACTTAGATGTCTAAAGCTGAAAGAAATGTCTTTTCTGAGGGAGCAGTGCTAGGGTAGCTCAGCAGTTTCTCTCTCTGAAGGCAACGTGGAGCGGCCTGTCAGAGCTAGTGCTGGTCTCCTGCTCCTTGCTCAGGCGATCTCAGCATTGGCACCTGACAGACTTCAGTAATACCAAGTGGTGCTAGATCCAAATTCAGGAATGATGTGCAAATTAAGGTATTTCAAGAGACAAAGTCCTACTAATTTTTTCATTACCTCAGTAGAGATTTGGGCTATCTGATCTGATTAGGTCTTCCTTTGAGCTGAAGATTTGAATTCCAAAGGCTCCTCCCAAACTGTAATATCCTGTGATTCCAGTCTATTGTTGATTGTGTGCGCTTGAAAATTTTGCTTTATCTAAAACACATCTAGAAAGGATTACGGTTCGTCACACACAATTTTTCATTGGCTTTATTAATTAAGTTAAGGAGCTCAAAAATATCTGTGTTTTTCTCCTTTAGAGCATGAAAGACAACTTGCTAAAGCACAAATTATTACTCTTAAAGTTGAAAAGTGGTGTTTGTTTTCTTTCCTCTTGCATCTCTGTGACTGAATATATGTCTATACATCTGAAATGTTATATACAGCAATTTATAGGGCAATTTATACTTTGTGATTGCTCATTTTGTGTTCAAGATAATTTTGCCCATACTCATGATTGCAAACAAGATGCAGCAGTAAGCTACTTAGACCAGTTGAACAGCCTAGTTAAACATGAAAAATATCCACTGCCTTTGCAATAACTCCTTCAATATCCAGGGAACTTCTTGTTTTGTTCTGAACATCCCCCAAGATTTCAGTGATACCAACCAGACCAGTGTCACACTCTGTATAAGAACACATATCATTCTCCACTCATACAATTGTTTCGGTATTGTTAGCATAAAAAAAAAGCAATCTTCCTCTATAGAAATCTTACAGTTACACACACAGTACGTGGGGGAGACTCACAGTTATGTTACCAGCTACACATCATTTCACTTGCTCTTTACACAAGAGGATTTGGGGTCATCCATCCACAGTATTTGCAATATGTATCCACAACTTCTCTGCTCTGCAAGACTGGTGAATACACCCAAACAAGAGGTAGGACTCGGGTTTTTCCTTTGATGTCATGTACAGAGGCAAGTGGGAGCCCCTTCACAAGCTCTCAGCTTGCTTGTATTAGGACAAGGGTCTGGGAGTGACCTCTTGCCGACTGCATGTAATAGATCTTCTCAGCCATAACGTTTTCTGGCTGCATGATAAGGAGCAGGTTGTTGCCCTGGTGGCTGGATATATATGAGTGTGATCCAAAGAATCCAAGTTTTGCACCTGTAAATTCCAACACTGGGGAAAATTTGCATCAATTTTTTCATGCCTTCGCTTTCCTCCTCTATTTTTTAAAACATAACAAGGAGAAAGGGGAAATTAAATTACTATTTCTCAACCTCTGAAGAAGTCGGGTAATATTTTCAAGCTTTGTTACATAGGAGGTTGAAAAAGCAGATAGTTTAAGGTCTGTTTCTGGTCTTAAAACCTGTTATTTTCTGGTTCTGTCAGAACTGTAAATGAAAACTTAGATTCATTCTCACATTTTCTTGACTATTCAATTAACACAGAATCTAATTTTTTTTCTAGATATCACACTAAATCTCTTACATTTGGCTATTATTCTTTGTTACCACTACAATATTATTTAATAATACTGTTGTTGTAACTGTTAGAATTACTATTCAGTCAAGAGATGCTACAAAAGCAGCCAGGCCTGAGACCTTTATTTTTCTCTAGTGCTCATATTTCTTATATATCCAATTACACTTTATGAGATCAAAAATCTAAAGTCTGCAAAGTCTCTTGTTATAAAAAAATAACTTGGCGCTAGAGCTCAGAAAAGGGGAGGAGGAAGCAGGGCCGGGGGAGCGAGAGGAACACTGACCTTGGGAAAAAAAATATCAATCTGATTGAAAACAGGCTTTAAAATTGTCCAAGGACAGCCCCCCCTCCCCCCCCCCTTTTTTTTTTTTTTTTT
>NW_008795477.1:1976124-2000855 GCF_000699145.1 Aptenodytes forsteri
AAATTGTCCAAGGGCAGCCCCCCCCCCCCCCCTTTTTTTTTTTTTCCTTGGTGTGTGTGATCATATAAGTCGAGTACAAAAGAAAAAAGTAGAAAAGAAAAAGCCCTTTTTCTTTCCCATGGAGTGAGTTCCTGACTTTGTTGCACACTTGACAGCCAACCATCTATGCTCAATGGGGCTTGTCATCGCCGAACCTCCAAATTAGCTGGAAACACATCTCTCTGTTTTGACTGGAGCCAGATTGATTCCTCCACACTTGAAAAGGCTGCATTTCACTTCCTGGCACCACTGGACAGGTTGCAAATCATAACCACAGTAATTAGAGAGCAAGTTTCTGGATATTAAGCATGCCAGGGAGGAGGAGTCAGATACGGTGGGAGAGCAGGAGTGCGAGGGGCAAGGAGAAGAGGGGAGAGACCAAAAGGGCTTTGAGCAGAACGTGATGATGGGACTGCTATCTGCTGTTGAGTGAATGCTAAATTTGTCACAGTATTATTACAGCACGTTTGCTGCGCTACCACGAAGCACGTCTTTATTTTAATTCCTTTTGGGGTTAGGGAAATGCAACAGGTTTTTGAGGGAGTGACCTGCATCTGCTTCAGCAGGGCTGTCTAAGGAAATAGAGTCTATTTACATGCTGCCCATTACCTAAATGCACAGAGGAAAAACCTCCTTTGTGTCTCCTGGTCTCTGCAGCAAGAGGCGAGTAAGCCTCCATGCTCTCTCTGTGCATCTGGCGATAGGAAATCACGGTCCATCTCATGGTGTTTTTTATTTCGATTATGATTATTATGGGTTCAGAACACACCGGCAGCGGCTGGCCTTTCTCCTCTAATTACCATGCACGCACACTGCTCCTGTGCTCCACAGAATAAAGAGCACTTTGTTCGACAGCTCCTCCAGCCTTCCCCTGCTGCCTGCCACAAACCCAGGGAAGCTCCTCTATTTCTTATTGTCATTTATTATTGTCATTTACCTTGACACTCCACACCCAAGATTTGTCCAGGCTCCAGAAAGACTGAAAGCACTCCCCAAAAGTGAAGCTGTCTGTGGAGGACAGTGGTGGTTAGTTAACCCATTTGCATCCCACCTTCCCTTTTTCTTATTTAAAGAAAAATAGTAGGGACCAGATTGGAAACCAAAAGTCCAGCAGGAAGGGAAAACAAAGCTTATCTCAGGGAAGGATAATTGATAATTAGAAGAAGCTTTTAGCTCATGGATGAGACACTTGTTTTATTTTGTTCCCTCCCATGAACAAAGAACTCTATTTTAAGGAGAAGTAGTGCTGAAAGGTTACTGAATGACTCCAAGAGTAATCAGTGTCTATTTACACTAGCGACTTGCATCAAACCTGCAAGGTTTGTGAGCTCAATTGCAGACCAGAGATAGCTATGTAAACTTCCCTCCCAGCTGTTCCCCAATATTATCAATGGCTAAAACCCAGCCCTTTCCCCCTCACCACCCCGAACACAGAAGCTGCTTTCAGGAGGATTTTTAACCTCTTCTTTCAAGGTAGCATCATGTCTGCAGTGGAAGACAAAAAACAGAGTCACACGGGCCCGCTGGTACAGTTTACAGAACAGCCTCAGAGATTCCTGAAAGATTGCTATTACCATATTTCACAGCACTTTGTATCACCGTGACCTAGAAGCTCAGATATTCACCTTTGACCCAGGCATGATAAGAGGCATAGACAGCATTCCTCTGATAGTTAAGGTGGAAGAGTTACGATGGTGCACTGAGAGCAAAAGAAGGGGTGGCCCCACTGTGATTTAGGATTTGTAAGCTCCTTATGATGAGAAGAATTCACAATGAAAGATATTTTATCATCGGGAGCTAAATCTTCCTGACAATGCCAGCTTTGTGCAGCAGTGGAATGGGCTTCCTCAAGAATAAACCCAGCAGGATGTGTCCCCTCGGGATCCTAGTACTGGGGAGGAAAATCAATGGTTAGCACAAGAGCTCTTAATTTACACGCCAGGCAAGGGGCAGCAGCTGAAAGAAGAAAGATGATCTAAATGCTGAGTTGCCTTTGTTTAACTAAAAAAATATGGTATGCCCCTGATTTAGTGAAATTAGGGCAATGTTTTTGGTTGGGATTCTTGACCCGTGCCGGTGGGGTAGTCTGACGCACTGGAGCCTGATTTCAAATAAGGGAAGGGATGCCCATAAAGAGAGTAAACCCAGGGTAATTAAAATGGTGCATCGCACACATAGACAAATCGGTTGTGTGCTGTTGGGATCCAGCCCTCTTATACAAGCAGCTGCATTGTACCTACTCTTACCAACATGCAGAAAATAGTCCTTACCCCTGCAAAAGACACAAACCCTTCAAAGCCCTTGAGGAAACCATATCTACCTTCTTAATATCCTTCATTGTGACCCTAGAAATCAGTGGGAAATTCAATTATCTGTGCCTCAACTTCCCACTCTACAAAATTAGTGTAATATTTTGTGTTTGAGATTTGAATCGTGTCTCTGGGGGCAAGGGGAGAGCAGCGGGTGCTATACACCTTGACTTGAGCAAAGACTTTCACACAGTCTCCCAGAATATACTTATAGCCAAATTGTCAAGATATAAAGTGAATAAACATTCTGTGAAGAGTGTGGAAGATTAGCTGGATCTTCAGGCTTATAGGATGGTGGTCAGTGGTACAAAGTCCAACTTGTGGCCAGCTGCCAGTGGCACGGCTCAGGGGGACAATATTGTTCAAGCTCTTTATTAACAACCTGGATAAGGGTATGGGGTGTCCCCCCAGCAAGCTGGTGGATGATAACAAGTTGAATTGAGAGCTTGATAGGCTGTAGGACAAAGCATATCAAGCATTCAGAGGGACCTTAATGGCCTGGAGAAATGGGCTGGCAGAAACTTCTCAAAGTTGAGTCCAGTATCTGGGATGGGCTAACCCCATGCAACAGGACAGGCCGGGGTAGATGACCCTCAGCAGTCCCTTCTAACCAGAATTATTCCGTGATCCAATTCACAGGTGGCCTTTCAACCCGTAAGGCAACCTGGCCAGGAGTGGACAACCTCTTCCCCCATCCAGATCATTAGTTCTCATTTTACCAATTCAGCTGCCTGAACAGCTTCTACCCTTTCGGAGCATACAATATGCGAATAATTATCCCCCAGCAGCTACAAGTAATAACAATTAAAGTGGATAAAGGGCCTTGAGTCACAGGCAGGGCTTTCTCTACGAGCACAATGTATAGTGTGTTACGAACCTCTGCATTTTATCAGGAAACAGATTGTATCGGTATGGTGATTATTGTAACTGATGGGTGGTAATACATATTGCACTCGAATTTAACCATATCGTACATATAATTACATCTGTGACAATTTCCTGTCATGAGTGTAAGGCCTTATTGCCTTCAAAATACAATGTGCAACACTGGGTGACAAGAACGGTTACAGCTGGTAGGCTAACACCTGAGATTTCTGTGGTTTATACAACGAGCCCGTCTTGAGAAAATACATATTAGATGTTTCTGGGTTCAGCACCTCCCCCAGCTCAATGCCCAAAGCCTCATTCCCGAAGTTCAAAGCCGACCTCCCTTGCGCAGGTCCAACACACCAACCCTGAGCAGGACCACCACGAATCACGCTTCTTCAGCCACATTCGCTCACCTTACTCGTAGCTGTCTTGCACATCACCCTAATCGGATGAGTCCGATTCACCCAGCTGCACTGCATCCTAACTAACCGGAGGGAAGGGTCCACCCAGCTTACTGGATTCTTGACTGTAACACAAAACAGATAAATGCTCCAGTTCACGTAGCTTGGAAAAAAACCCAGCCCAACAGTTCCTGTCACACCCGCAGTCCCCAAAGGCGTGGTGTGTGGTATCACACTGCTCTGGAGACAGATGATGTTCGTTAATGACAGGCGGCAGTTTTCCACATGGCTTGAGCTTCACTTTTGTCTTTTCAGTTGCCAGAGGCCACAGCCTGGTCATATATTGGATAATAAACCAATTCTTACAGAAGAGCTGGATCTCGCAGTGCAAAGTCAGGCTGTAGCAGAACCAGGAGCACGAGAGCTTCTTGCCCTCTGTCCAGGTTGGAACTGCAAAATAATTCATTTTTGATGAAGAAAAATATTATATTTGGTTTTTACATATAAAAGGTAAGAATGGAATATATGTATGTACCCTACATGAGATACTATTGGCATGACATTCCACTAAAAAAAAAAAAATAATAATTTTAAGTAGTCAAAAATCTATTTAGGAAAAAAAAGTCAGAGGAACACATTTTTATCTTCTTGAAATGAACAATTTTACCTGCCGGCAACACTTTCAACTGATGCCTTTCACCTTCATCTGCTCAAAATGTCTGGATATTCCAACTCCTGGAATATTTTTTCACTTATTATGAAATTGAATTTTCCAGGAGACATTATTTGGTTAAGAAATTGACTGAGAGCTGAAAAAGCAGGTGACAGGAATATGCTCATGAGAAGGGTGAAATCATGAAAGGTGAACATCTGTATTTTTGTTGGAATGGAGGCCTTTTCTACACAACTTAATCCTATTCACTTAGATAGACTCCTATAGGTATATACGGGTTCCTCTTTTTTTTTTTTTTCCTTTTTTATTTTTTTTTAAGCAGTCTAGAGTTTCAGATGCACAGCCCTTTCCCGGACCTGACTCAGATGATCAGATTCATTTCTTGTACATGTGCAAACCTGGCTGGCTGTTTGTGCAGCTGGGGACTGCTCACCTCCCCGGCTGTGCACGACGATCCCCTTCTCACTGATGTCAACAACTCCCTCCATTGCCTTCACCAGGAGGTAAAGGTGTCCTTTGGTTCATTCAGAGGCAGAGCTTCTTATGTTCAGAGGTGCAGACAAACAGCTCACAGGCTTGTGAAAATATGTCTGTTTCTATTTGAGGCAGACCAGTCATTTCTCAGTATGAATGCATGATTTTATTCATTGGTTATTTAATTATCCGAAAATTGTTGTTTCTTTATTAAAACATTAACTTTGACAAAGATGTTATTGCATAAATAATCATGTAATTAAAGTACTTGCACTGTTTAAACCCACTGAAAAGAAGACTGAGCTAGGAACTGATAATTATTTGCTATAATTTGCCTATTAAGTTGCTGGGAAGTCTTTTTTAAAGTTAACGTAATGTTATTATAAAGATGGACCTGAGCCGTAAACTTTAGCTGTCAGAGCAGATTTGAATCCCAATATCTGTAAAGTTTGATGGTTTTCAGATTCTGCTTTTTTAATTCAAGCCACAATAGATCCAAGTCCAGCGTTGTATATTCACCTGAACATCTTCTGAGGTCACAACAGAGAGGAGATTTTGTATTCTAATAAGTAATTCTAATACCTAGAAGAACCTAGATGATGTTTTCAGGTATGACATAGTCCTTGAATGACAGTATATGTTTTTAAAGTGCCAGTGAATTTAGTAAATAACTTGATACAGAATCCTAAACGTAAAATTTCTATTAAGTCACAGAATAAGTGCAAGGCAATAAGTCAAAGTTCTCCACCCAGACCTGTCCAAGTATCCCAGTTCTGAGGCATATTCTAATGCCCATTGAAAACAGTAATATTCTCTTCAGGTTTGGTTAGTAGTACCAGGTTCACCACCGCAAAGGAGCGGAAGCTTTACTGAAAAGAAAAAAGAAAAACAAAAATCCCCATTGATTTCCTCACCAGGCTGCCAGGAGGAGAACCACCCTCACCAGCTGCAGACGCTCATCAGAAACATTTGACCATTCTGCAGATATTGAACAGCCATCTGGTGTCAACAGCATTACTGCATCAGTGGCTTGGAATAAAGTACATATCCGTACCAATCCAAAAGTCGTATTTACCCTTTCAACCTGTGAGCTGTACACAAAATGTACATATGGAAAAGCCAGCTTTAAGCTCCCCTCAAAACATAGCCTTAGTAATACTCTACCTTGGTATCCACCACTTACTTTTAGGACTTGAACAAGAAAATAGATAACTTTATATATATGTGTGTGTGTGTGCGCGTGTATATATGCATACATATGTAGGTATGTGTCTATATATGTGTTTGTACACAGCTGATAAAACAACAAAAAAGCAAAAGACTGAAAAAAATGGGCAAACTTCACTAGCCTTTGTCAGAGGTAGTGCAAGGAGGTTTTGTTAATATTATGATTTGGAGGGGTTCTTTTTATCACTGTTTTTTTTTTTTTAAAAAAAAGTGGTATAACAGTCAATCAAAAACACAGTTAATCAGCTTTCAACAAGATATGTCATGAACTGAAAAATTAAATTAAGCTAAAATAACCCAAAATGACCTATGTCAGTTCCCTGCTCACCTGCATTAAATTACTTGTACACCCAAGAGCTTGCAAGATCACAGCATTATAGCAAATAAAGCTGGCTGGATCCTGAAGAAATTGTCCTGTCCTGTGTTTCTCAGCCTGTAGTATATGGACTGCTGAGTGTCTGGAAGGTGTCAGAATGGGGTCTGTGAAAATGACTGCTAAAATTCTTGTAAGATCACACAGGAGCACAGTCACAGGAATGTAAGGGGAAAAAAAGGCAAAAAAAAAAAGCAAGGAAAACAAGAAAAAGAAATGACTGAGTACTCAATGTCAAACCCTCTTCCTAAAAAGTTTTTGTCATAAACAGAGCCTGTTGGAGTAATGCTGCACAAGATGATCCTTGGATTTTTTTTTTTTATTTTTATTTTGTTTCTTGTCCACACAGATTAGTTGGTCTGGATTTTTAAAGTTTGGGAAATATTGATCTATCCTGTCCTCAGACCAGCTTCCCTAATTATGTGACCCCACTCAGAACCACTCTTTCTCCTCAACATCCATGACCCCAGAATGCTTCTGGTCTTTCCTTCTACTAGTACTTATCAGGGGACCCTCAGAAGAAAGTTTCATCTTTCTTTTATGACCCTTGCCCCCAAAATTATATCACCTTGAGAAAAAAGCTACCAACTGTTTTTTTTTTCCCCCATCATAGTCCTTTTACCCTTTATAAAATAGAGCAAGCATGAAAATTATGATCCTTCACTAGGAAGCTTCAGAATAGCTGTAATAACGTAATTACTATCGTGTATGAAATGGAAACTACCAATTTGGATTTGTTATACAGAGTAAGTGCTTCCTGCTTTTCTCCCAAATTCAGTACCCATGTAGAAGTGAGATACTGCAGCCACAAGCATGAAACCTGCACAAAATAAAGTCTGCGACTGGTATTCTTGCTTGGTTTGTGATGGGAAACATATTCTCTTTGCATTTTTGCTGTCTTCCAAAATGCCTTTGAAAGCAGAGATGTGAATCTGAAATCATGAGAGATTTTCCTGGCAAAACCATGTTTTAAATAAATTATTAGATGCCAGTGAGGAAACATCACTTCACAGCTAGTAAATCAATGGCCTTTTGATTCAGGCTTCATTGAGGAAGGTCATGTTATGTTAAGGAACAGTAACTATGAGTATCTAATAAAAGCCACTGGTGTCTCGTTGGTTGACTTGGCAGCTGTGGAAACACAGTGACCTTGTAGCAGAAGGGGAGAGCATGAGGTTGCACCCCCACAAAGACTTAGCCATAGGTAGGTTTATTCACATGAATGTTTCATTGTTGACTTAGCAGCATTACTCACAGGAGCAACATTATTCATGTGCTTAATGACTGGAGAATCACATTTTTGTACGCTAGCTCACACCTTTAACAAGCAGCTTGCTCCTTGGCATGCAATACTTGTAGCCTTTCTTTTGTTCTATTTTCCAAAATGCAGAGACACACCAGTACTAACTGGAAAAACTCCAGGTACAAGAGCCAAATTTAAATGGATGTATCATTACCAACCAGCAGGACCGCGAGTGTGTTAGTATGTAAATACATAACTAACCTTAACATGAAGTCTGAAATTATCCCATGGAAAGTCGATGGGCTCCCTAAGCCTCTGCCAGGCTGGAAGCTGTGAATAGATGGGCTACGTTTATGGATGTGCCTGTACTGCTACTTCCTCCGCACCAGGAGTGCTCGGTAATTTGTTAAGTTTAATGGCTTCCTCTTTGATGGCATCAGTCTGTTTCTGTGGTGAGAAGTGCTTGGAAAGCCATCATAACCTGGTAGCCAGTGCTTCCTACCATCCCCGTTGCAAGGGAAGTTCACCGCGATGGTATCTGCCTCAATTAGTCTATAGGAAACTCAATCAAAAAAGGTAGTGAAATTACTGGGAAAATTCATGTTCATTTTCCTTGACTTTGGAGCAGGCTGTTAAAATGCCTTAGTGCTGAGAACAAGACTGTCAAATGATATACATCCAGCGGGTGCCATTAAAACAGAGCAAATACTGCTTGTTACCAAGAGCCAACACAAATCTTCCCATTGAATTTAACGGGCTTCAGATCAAAATCTTTCTGCAGTGTTTTCCGTTTCCATTACTACAAATACAGTCTCATCTTGAGAGGTACGGAGTACCTATTTCTTCCCACCAATACAGAGAAGACAGTGAAATTTCGCTCTCCTCCTTCCTTTCAAAAGGAAAAGTATGTGGAACAGCGGGAAAATTCCATTATCAGAGGTAGCAGTTCTCCCAGTATAAAGCAATGTAATTCTCTTGGCTTCAATAAACTGATGCAAGTTTACAACGACTTGCATCAGTTGCAAGTCTACCTTGCAGTAGTTGCAAGTCTACCTAACTGAAACAGCTCCTGCACCAAAAAAAACCCCAAAACAACAAAAATCACAACACCTTATAATGAATATATGAAAAACAAATCCCTGTGCTGATAGGTAAATTTCTATAAGCTTTCCTCTATTTTCCGTACAGATATGCACATTGTGTAGGTTATTATCTTGCCCATGATGTCTTGTGCATAGAAAATGCAAAGCTCAGGCATTAATAATAATCATAAAAACACAAAACCCAACAATAATAATAATTATGGAACCAATTCGACTTGATGGTAGCAATAACTGGTTTTGAAACCCTGCGAGTGTAAAAGTCTTGTTTGTTTTATGAGCCTGCACACAGTGCTAGTCTTAAAAATAAGAAATGTTCTTTCCAGCTCAGATTTCATAAAGAAAAAAAATCACATCTTTAATTAAGATTTATGGCATTCAATAGGACTCAGCAAGGATAGAAATACTGCTTCAGAGTGTAAAAAAATAACAGTTAAAAATGGGAAAATATGATTAAGTGTCTTTAATTCCTACTGCCTCCTTTACGGGGTTTCCGATGGCCTCAGGCAGAAATAGGCACTTATTGTCTTTAAAACGGCATTATTCTTGGCATAAAATGTTTATGGATCAAGATGAAACTCATTTTGAGAAATAATAACACTGGCATGAGTTGAAAGGACCTTGCCTTTGGAGGAGAAAAAAATTAAACATATATTTAGTTTAATGGAAAAATGTACTTAAAGGGAAACACTTTAAAAAAAGAGAGAGAGTTTCATGATGAAAAATATGATTTAGGCATATAATACTTATGAGACCAGGGTGATTTGCATCTCAATAATGTGAAGTTAAATTTAAATCTCAGTTCAGCCTTAAAATGAAGATAACGATGACCCTTAAAAGGAGAATAAGACTTTGCAAGGAGCACCATTAACTATTTCTAAGCAAGTGTGTTGCCTTGGGCAATGAAAAGCTAGGAAAGGTAAAATCCTTTTAGGGCTCACGCTCCTAAGCAGTCAGCACCTATTTCTGCAGATTTAACTGCAAGAAGCAGTGGATGCTCATAACTACTGATAGTCAAACCCTGGGCTGAGTCTTTGCAGCCATCGTCTTGAGGGCACTGCAAGCTACAGCCAAAAACGGGCTGCAAATGCAGTATTAAATACATGACCCCCTCATTAAACCTTTCCCATATCCCAGATCCATGAGCCAATTTGAGGCAGAGACCTGCGTGGTCTCAGGTAGTTCTGCTGCCCAGAGGGAAAAATCACATGAACCCACATACCGTCACCTTTGTCAAAGTTTGGAGCTGGTCAGGGTTTTTATAGGTCGGGCTTACAGCCCAGCTTTGTCTCCTGTGAAGGGGGAAGAGTGACAAGAACTAGTATTTTTGCTGGGCCCTTGATCCTGCAAAATTTAGTATCACGAGGAATGGCGTTCACTTGACTGTGATTGCTGCATGCTGAGAGATGTAAACCGAAAACCTGGATTGAAATACAACTAACCTCAGCCAGAAAACATGGTTCAACATGACTGAACGAGGAGGACTGATGAAGTGCTAACCAATTCCTTTTGATCTTGCTAAATCTTTGAACTGCAAATGGTATTAAGGTACCCTCTAACATCCTACCTTGTTTCAGAAACGTGGTTAGACCCCTTCAGCTCAGGAACTGTTAACCATTCTGCAACGGGGTAAGATGGCAACCTTGTTGTGATTGGGTTTTGGGATTGGTTTATGGCTGTAATATAGATGGAGCCTGAGGGAAATGCAGAAAAATAAAATAGCAACAAGCGACATATTTTCTCCCATCTGGCAAAAGTGTGTTCCATTAAGAAGTGTTTCATGCAAGTAGTTAACATCTAACTTCATTGAAATGACACCATAAAATCCTAAGGAATAGACTACATTCTTTTATCACCTCTTTTCCTAACCAATAAAGGTGAAATACACTGGATGCTCAATTACTTGCCCCAGAAAAGAGAGACAGGCTGAACACTATTTTCTAGCCTAAGAACAAGACCGAAAAGAAGGGAGTCCAATTCCCTGCGTAGATATCATCCCAAAGCCTTCAAAGCCTCAGCTGAGACCTCAGCCAGGTTTCCACATCTCAAACCATCAAGATCCCAACACCATTCAACACTATCTTGGCAGGATTTTTAAAGGTCATCTTGAATGTATTTCATCAAGGGGACAGTCTGTACTGAACCTCAAAAAAAAGTTCAGGGGTGGGGAGGCTCTGAAACTTCACGTCTCCTTTTATTTGAAGCTGCATGGCCATGAAGAAAAAAATAATAATAAAATTTTAAAAAAGATTCATTGGCACAGAGAGAATGGGATAGTGGCCATTTAGACCAGTTAAGTCAGTCACTGGGAAGAGGGAAAGATGCCCATCTCCAAATAATACTAGCACTTTGCACAGAGTAATATTATTGTTTTGGTGTTTTGGAGTTAAAATTGAAGTGTCAACAGCAACCAGCTCCCTTACAAATAAAAGTTCTGACAGGTACAGCAACCAAAATGTGTGTTGTGCTTAGTAAGTACAACTCGTCTGAAGGATGATACACACAAGGGCCATTCCAAACCCCCTAGCAGCATCCTAGAGCACGATTATTGATTTAGTTATTGCTGCCTTTTACTGACAAGCAAGTCGACATTTTACTTGACTTTTCACCTTCTCTAAATAGGTGTCCAAACACTGACCTCAGTCTGGGTTGCAAATGTGCTGAGGCTTCTAACTGAAACTAATTTTCATTTAGTTCCTGAAAGTCTCTGTGGGACTGTGCTGCTCAGCACCTAGCCCTTACTAAGGTGACAATCAGCTATTTCATATTTACTAAGAGACACTTATTTCTAGGGAAGGAAGGTTTAGAGAAAAAGGAAGTGGGTGGGCATGTTTTCTTTTGTTTTGCAACCTCATCCCCATCACCAAACTAAACTTCCCATGCCAAGAGCGGACGTGATCTTGAATCTCAGAAACAGATTTGGAAATTCCAGAAGAACTTCAGCCTTTTGCCTCTCAATAAGACAGCAAGACCAATAGCTTCAGACACTGATCCGAGTGTTCTGTGGAGCGAGGCACTGCAAGCAGAAGATTAAATAGAGCTGATGTTTCGTATCTCTGCCTCTGCAGTATATCCCATTCTGGTTTTCCCATGATGTTTTATTCCTGCTTTTCCCTCTATTTATGACTTAAAAATGTTTAGAGGTGAGCTTCCTTCCCCCCCCCCCCAGCCGATCTGGTGAGCACATGGGAGGCTTAAAAAAAAAAAAACAACCAAAAAAAGCCCAAACAAAAAACCCAAAACCCCAAACCCAGAAGTACACAGCACAAGATCATTGCTATAAGCTAAAAATACAAGGGGACTACAAAACACCCCAGCTCATGGGCTTCTGTGATCACACATCTGAGGCAGATCATTAGCATTTTATGGAGTGGGTGATGCTTGCAGCCTCTCAAGTTAAGCATTGTAACATTAACTGACAGCTTGTGGGAATCAAGGCATTTTCCTCACATATGTAAAAATGAAAGTCACGTAACAGTTACAAGTTCTGCACTCCAGGGGAAGAGGACGACATTAGCCCAGGATAATCATATGTCTGAGACTAGGAGCCTTATTCTCTTCTCCTTTAGGGCTGGCTTTTCTGGAGGCAGCAGTAGGGGCAAAAGCATTGCCATAAACCTCCTAGTAGCCTCCTTCATGGTGGAAGGAGCAGAGCCTGGAACCAAGGTGGGCGCTGATTTGTTAACTACAGCAAGTGATAGAGGGAGCTAGAGGGGATGCTGCTTTGCTCTGCCAGCATCACGGTCACTCTGAAGCATCTGCTGTGCCACCCTCCCCTACTTGTGATGGGAAGGGAGGTTCAGAGAATAAAGCGTTTTAAGCAAAACGCTAGTGATGGGCATTGGGAATGAAACTGGAAAGTCATTCTGGAGAGAAAGTCACGCTGGAGAGGCTGGGCCAAATTCCAGCAAGTTCATGTATTTTTTACAAGTTCGTGTAAATATGCGTTTTGAAGCTTACGATTTTATCTCTATATAATAATGCATTTTTGAAGCAGAACACTGCACCGCATGTATATTGTATTAGGGTTTATTGGTGAATACCTTTCACTTAACGCTGGCGTTTAGCTTCATCCTCCTAATATGAATAATACAAATTTACACCACTTAGTTGTGACACAAGATCATATTGATGTGGGCAGGATATTCAGCTAAACCCATGGTTAATTTATGAGTTCATGTTTATGTGAAAAGGGAACTTTTAAGACATTTCCGAAGTCTGACTTTATTTTGGATTCTTTTTGCTAACATATGGCTGCATCTAAACTTTGAAACTACTAAAGAATTTATGACCAATTTCCTTTAAATGTATCCTTTGAGCAATTTAGATTGTATTTAGCAAAAGCTACTACTTACTTTTTTTTTCCTTTCATCTTCCTATTATATACACATATAGTTTCTCAAAGTGATCACCGTTCTTCAACATCTTCTAGGGAGACTTAAGCCTGCTGATGAGGAAAAATTGCTCAGGCTTAGTGCTAAAGTCTCAGCTGAGATTGTGACAAGGAGGTGCCCCAAGAACAGCTGGTGCCTTTTCCCCTGCTCTTTCCAAGGGGTTGAAGCCACAAGTATCTCTCATAAGTATCACCATCATTTCATGAAGGTCTCTGCCACCAGGTTCACTCTCTAAACTTGCCAGTACATGATAAATGCTCAAACCGAAGACTAGCGGGCGCAGGGATGTCTCTCATCTTCCCCTAATTTTTACATGATTGTTTTATGTCCAGAACATATTTTTAAAGAATATGTCTTTATTGAGTAGCTTAAATATTTTAATTATTTTTAGGTATTTTTTCATTAGAAAACCTAAAAACTTCTCAGCCCTGTTCACAAGGTTGAAAAGTTGAATCTTGATTCTAAGGGAGGGGGGGAAGCTACTGGTGCCCGAGAATGCTGTTTGTTTTTCAGCCCTCAAATGGGAAAATAGCTTCCTAAAAACTGTGGGACATGCAAAACTGAAGAAGCTGCTTTCTTAGTAATAACTTTTTAATATTGCACTTCTAACAACAGAACTGTCTTATACAAGAATTTTGTTTTTTCTCTTGCCTTTCTTGACCTTCTTATTTAATTGATCAAATCAAAGCAACTCTGCTCCAAAAAGACCGCTCCAGAAATAGCCACTGTTTCCTCTATCTCCCTTTTTCTAGCTTGTAAGCATTCTCACATATTATTTTTTTTTCCTTTGCTTATAAAAGACAACCATGCTCCATCAACACACACAAAATAATGAATGTACAAAATTTAGAGTGATGCTTACAGGTTGGTCTGTTCCCGGATGATTTTGCTGAGAACTGTACCTCTGCATTGGAAAGCAAAATGCAATTCTTATGTACTGGATGCTGTTTACACGTGCAAAAATATAGAAGACAGTGTTGGGAGAGCTCTGAATTGCTCTCTGAGGAGAACCGTGTTGAGCACAGGATGCAGACAGAGCTCTGGAGAGCAACCTCACCTCGTCTACATTCACTTTCCCCGTGGCGTCCCCACGTGCTATGACTTGAAGTAGGAAAGCCCCTTTTCATCCCTCCTGAGCCTTGCTGCCTTCTTTCTGCACAGCTGCCCAACATCTCCCTCTTCTACCACTCCACCTATTCCCCAGAGAAGGAAAGGGGAGTCCCTTCCTTGGTGCCGTAGGGCATGAAAAACATTCTGCAGGTATTCACAGAAATGAACTTGTGTTCAATTTCTCCCCTGGAAAAGTGCTTTGTGTCACAGAGGACCCAAATAGGAGGATAGTCCCTTCTTTGGTTTTGCACTCACTTTTAGGAACCTTTAGCCTGTTGAAAAGCAAACCTTGAACATAAAGTCACAAATACTCACCGAAGGAAAAATCACGTCCATGTAGGAGGCTGTTTATGGCCCATCCCCTCTCCTGGAACTGACTTGTTTATCTGGGCCTAGGTTCAAGCCTTCTGAGAACCCAAATAGGAGGACAGTCCCTTCTTTGGTTTTGCACTCACTTTTAGGAACCTTTAGCCTGTTGAAAAGCAAACCTTGAACATAAAGTCACAAATACTCACCGAAGGAAAAATCACGTCCATGTAGGAGGCTGTTTATGGCCCATCCCCTCTCCTGGAACTGACTTGTTTATCTGGGCCTAGGTTCAAGCCTTCTGAGGCACTGAATATCCCTCAGAGCAGCCATCAAGCCACATACGCGGGTGCAATACTCAAAATTCACACTCTGTTGGTTAATTAATTAAGTAATGCAATCAGGAAGCAGCGAGATAACCAGGTGACTAGTGTAAGTAATAGATGCTGTGTGTGCTTTGAAGTCTCGGCAATTAATGTCCTCCCCAGCCCCTGTGTGAGCTATTCATTACTTCACAGGTTGTTTTCAATAACGAATGCATGCGAGAATGTTGGGATTGGCTCATAAACATTTCATGAAACAAAAAGAGCAACCCACAACCAAATAAACCATCCAGCTTAAATGATTCACTCTGTTCTGTTACTTTCTATAAAAAAGCTTTAGGGAGCTGGGATCACACCCCTTTTGTATAAATGAATATCTTAGTACATGGCTATTTGGTTTGATTTATTTAAATAATAAAGAAAACTTGGGAGAAAATTAGATAAAATAGGGAGATAAAGGAAAGTGTGTCAGGTGATTTATAGTAACCAGAATTACAGGATTCTGCTCAACAAACATCCATACATCTAGTGCAATATGTTTCGCAAGAAGATCACTCCTAACACCCTGTTGAAGTGTCTCTGGCAGGCTGTGCTTCTCAGCCTGGATGTAGTGCTCCAGCAAATGATGACTGACATTTACATAGCACCTTTCACCTCCAAATCCCAAAGCACCTGACAGATTGTTCAAACCGATTACAGGCTCTGGGCCAGGTTCTGCTCTCTGATGCATCAAGGTAGAGGGAAGGACCTTGCCTTGGTAGCCTGGCTGTAACCTCAATTACATTAGTGTAACTCCACTGACTCGGCCACTTTTTATTCCAGGGTCGATTTACCAGTCTGCGAAACTCCACCAATCGTACTACTTTTTGCTTCTGCACTGCAAGTATGCAGATTTCAAACAGTCCACCCACTTCATGGATAGCTCATGGCAAAGAAGCAACAATGATTGTACTTTTGCAAGGATTTTGAGTAAATAGTATGGATCTGCTCAATAATAAATCCAGCCTAAACACTATAAAAATCACTGAGAACATCGATGGCTTATAACTGGACCCTTACAATACATGGGTCCAGTTTAATCTCAAAAGATAAGGGCCCATAATCCTGAAAATTGACAAGTGCCACAACTCCCACCTCCATCAGTAGACATGAAGGTTGTCAAAATCTTGTTCAACCCTGCTTTTTTGTGGAGATGAAGTTGTGAGCATTGCAAAACATGAAGAAGTCCTATTGGTCTCCCTGAACTCTGAGATTTATGCCATGCAGTCTTGCACACAACCTAATTTAGTCAGTCTTTCTGCAAAAGTGCAGAACATGCTTGTTATAACATAACAGGTTCCCCAAAAGCTGACCTTACACAGCTGACCTTCTTGTTAATAACTAGAAACCTAAAGAGTAAGGCTGATGTCTGGCCACCTGATAGAAACAAGCATCCATCCAGGCATAGAAAGATCACATAATAGGGAGTAAGATGCAACTAGATGTGTGAATGAGGGTACAATCATTTTGCACGAGCATTTGTAAGCATCAGTGGCTAGATTCTCCATCCTTCAACTCACCTGCAGGAGCAATTCAGCCCCATCCCAGAGGTGGATCAATGACATCTATCTTGCTGTGTTGTTTTCTTACACTTAAATGACATCTGGGTGGGAAACATATCTGGTTGCCTGCATAGGACAAAATGCATGCCATAAGAAGGGGGTGATGAATAAGACTTAAAGCCGTGCTTCTAACTGGTCCAACAGAAAGAATACTATCAGATAGTGATCTTCCAGGCTTGTTCTTGGAAGGAGTATTTATCATTCATTGCAAGTCCTCATCAGGGCTGTATGAGTAAATACTTCCCTGCTAATATTCAACACTCACATTAACTATTGCTAATCACCATTGCTCTGCATGTGACAGCAATTGCTGTCTTCGTTACTCTGATCACTGAGAGATAAACAGCGCATCTGTAACCACACTTGCTTACAATCACTGCGTGCCTTCAAACAGCCGTGGAGCTAGGGCTGAGTTGGCCAGCTGTGTGTTTTAATCATATTGCACGCAAATCTCTTCCTAAGATTTTAAAAAATAAGGCAGTAAGACCAAGGGATCAACTCCAGAGGGCAAAAGAACCTTAGCAGGTAAGGACAGATGGCACTTAAGCCTCTTTACAGGGTTGCCTATTTACTCTCGGATGCTGCCACTTAATAACATTGACGGAGGAACAGTTAACAGAAGCAAGTGATTAATTAGTGGGTCAAAGGCCATTTCCACTTTGTTCCTTTTATTTACCTGAGACAAGATCAAATCAAATAAGAGTTCCTAGAAGGAGACTTCCAAGGGAAGCTGTTAATCACAATTCATGTACTTGGTATTCACACAGTGCGCTCAAACTCTGTAAAAAAATGTTTGGCTGAACGGATTGCAACAAGCCAAGCAATCTATTGTAAAAACAGGGGCTCCTGGCTAGCTTTCCTGGGAGCTTTTATTCTTTGAATTGGAAAGACCTTATTGAGTCTAGAGTCCCACAGCTCTAGCAAGTGAAACAAAACAGATGTTGCCAGAACCACATGTATTATATTTGACAGAGAGGAAAGTTAGCCCAATTTCACATGAACATGTACCCAGGAATAAAATAAATTGATTCATAGCATTTGCTAACAGACAATATCCTCTATTCTATTAACATGTTCCACCCTCTTAATGAAACATTGGATTTGCAGGTCCCGCTCTCAGTTTTGTAACAGATTGTCTTATAACCTTGAAAATGTTAGTAAACCTGCCTGTAATATAGGTGCATTTTTTTTCTCTTTTGGGTTGAACACCATATCTTAACTCCGAGCAAAAAGGGGCCTCATTCCTATTAGCGCTCTAGTAAGACCTAGAAACCCCATTGCATTTACAGGCATTAGTGAAATATTGGAATACCAATGTTTGTGCTAGATGCAGAAACGGGTGTACCCATGAATCCAAAACCTCTCTTCAATGATTGGAAATTGTCTGTTTTCCAGATGCCCATTTCTAGGGTGACTTCATGTCTATGGCAGGCCAAATAATAGAAATCCTGGACTCAGAAATGCTTGAAAATTCGAATCTTGATCCAAAACCAAGTGATGTGGTTTGGGACCACCTTTAGGTTTTATGAGATTTGGGCACTGAAGGTACCTGTTGCCAGAGTAAACATGGGAGGCGTGGGAAGCAGTTGAGAATGAGAGCAGAAGCCAGGTTTGTTTGGGCTGGGCTGCAAACCCAGCTCAGGGCCAAGTTCACTGGGGGGCTTGTCAGGGTCTCACACTGGGCTGGTGTGCCGTTCCACATGATGTTGCTGTGCAAGCAGCCAACCTGAATTGTGAAGCTTGTTCAGCCTTGAAGCTCCAACCCAAAACAGGAGGCACTGAAAAACCGGGCTCAACCAACCACAGAGCTCTAGCCCTGCTCTGGAAGAACTCGGGGCAACCGTGTTTCATTCATTGGAAAGAGAGGCAGTTCTTTACATGCATTGCCTGAACCTTCAAAATCCTGGACTGAGAGCAGACAGATGAATTACAGATGAGAAGAAGGCCTCTGTGGGCCAGGTAGGCTTCAGGCTTATTTTCTGTCTCTGTCACAGATTTGCTGTCGGATATGGGTAAATCCGATAGAGATTACCCAACTCTCTGTGCCTCCATGTTTCATCTGGAAATAATACAGTTACCTGCATCTGTTTAAATATAAAAGCTGAGGTGCTCAGGTATTGCCATCATAGAGCCCAGATAAGTCCCTCAGGCTCCAAGATATGGATGCAAGTCTCACCACATGCTTTTCCAAACTTCGAGAGACTTATGTCCCACCACAGTCGTATGGAGAAAACTACTCAGATTAACTCACACTGAGAGGTGGCACATACCTCTGGTCCCCAAAAGCATGCTTTAATAGCTTGGAATTTCCTTTTCATTTGATTTTTTTCCTCCTTCCTTTGTTGTTTTTCTCTCTGACAATTCACTTAGTAAATTAAGTCTTAAATTCTTCTGGATGTAATGGGCTTAGAGATTAACAATTTAACAAACTAAGTTGAGTTCAGGAGGCTAACTATACTGAGACAGATCCTTAGTCTAATCAAGCTGTCCTGAGGATGAGGTTTGACTCTGGTGTGCCTTGATAAAGGTGGTTTGAAACGTAACCTGGACCACCGGCCAGGAACCATGACACTGGAGAATAGTCCACGAGTCTTTTTTTTTATTTGACTTGCTTGTGCCCCATGCCTTTTCCATATACTTGTTTGGTTCCAGACTAATCCAAATTTCCCGGCTGAAGACGACCTGAACCATTCAGCACCCAGTTTCTTGGCAATGACAGCACCAAGGAAGCTCTCAGCATTGCTACCGTTGTTTCATAGCCTTGTGCTTTTTAGTGTCTGAAGAGGACTGGAAGTAATTCTAAAGGACAGCGAGCAAAAGTTTAATCAGATAATTGTGATAATGTTATCAGCCTCTAATTGGCTCCATAGAAGAAAATGTAATTATCCCACTTAGCCCCAAGAACCCACGAGGTGTTGATAGGCTGAGGCTTCCAAGAGCCCAAATGTTTGAGACAACCTTGTCACAGGGGTGTTTGTGTTTTACACCCAGAGATACCAGTCATTAGACGAAGGGTAATGAAATGGAGAGTGGGGACAAATGTCTGCATGAAGCACAACGGCAAGACTCGCAGTCCACAGAACCAGTCTGGTTGCCCCCTCTCCTGAGTGTCAGCAGGAGAGCTGGTCTCACTTTTAGCCTCAGCAAATGAGTTTTGCTTGGCAGAAAAAGATGTGCAAGATTGGTGTCAGTTCTAGAAATTTCAGTAAAATTGCACCAACTTACAGTTGTGCTAAACTGGTCCACGTTAAACACTTGCACTCAGAGATTAGGGAAAGAAAAGGAAAAAAAATAAAAGAGAAATCTTGAGTGTGAGAGACAGAAATCCAACCACTTGAGAACACATGTATCAGGAGATGCTTTCTAGGGTAGAGAAACATGGCCATGGGAAGAACAGACTATGTTTCAATCTCATTTTCTGCCTTGAAAGGTCATGTTTGACTGATAATGGCATTTTCTATGCTTCCAAAACACATGTAGGCTGGAAATGGCATCATCTTGCCTGAGGGAGCTTTATAACACCTCCTTGGTTTTGTGGCACTCAGCAGTACATATTGGGAAAACTGAATCAGATGAAGACTTACCCATCATCAACAAAACATCAGGTTTTCCAGATCCATGAGGAGGTACGACCTGTGGTGTTTTCCACAGCCTTTTGCTCACCCTGCTTCCACACCAGAGGCCAGCAGAAACCACAAAAAGAGAAGACAAGACACCGTTCAGACAAGGAATGCCTTCCTACATAGTGCCCCTGTTCGTCACACGCAAAGCATGCTGGAGAGCGAGCTCTCCTCTCCCAGGGCGGTACTTCTCCTGCCGCGATGGTAGGGTGCTATGGGTGGTACAGCTCTGCTCTTTTCCATGACTTTTGCGTTCGGCAGATCTCTGAATTGTACATTTTGCCTGCAGCTGTAGCGATGCTTTGCAACACAGCAGCTCTGACTCCAAGTGATCACAGCTGGCGCATCTCTTTGAGCTGAATTGGTGAAAGACAGAGTAAATGACAGGTTACTTCAATGCAGCTCTTAGCAAGAACTTATGGAGATTATTATGAAGGAGCTGGAAAGACATCACTGGAATCTGCTTGTGGAGCTGACAACTGAGCGATAGCTTTCTTTGATAACTTTTAATCACTGTGTTTTCTACTTATGCAAATTGCAATAATACCCTTGATGCTCTGGATTTCTATAGCATTCAGGCTTGTGGCAGTGACATGAAGATTCAGAGCTGGATGCTCGTCCGCCACTAACTTGCTTCTGCACCAAAGATGTATTAAATTTGGCAGTGACATACATTGATTCATGTAGTACATGTGTCATCAGAACATGCATTCAGAGAAAAACATCTCACAAAATGCCACTTTGGGAGACTTCATCTTAGTTTCATCACGGTTTAGGATTTGCTTGCGCTGCAAATTGCAGGTAAGCCCCTGCTGTGTACCAAAAAAAACAAAAAAAGCATAGGGTCCTAATTTATCCTGTACCACACTTTCTGTTAGTCCTTCGCTGCAGAGAACAGGCAGAGCAAGCCTGTGTCTGCCTGCAGTACTCCACATAAATATGTATCTATGTGTCTAGATGGGCATTTCAAACCCAAGCACTTTTGAGAGAGGGAGCTTCATAAATCTCATTCTCACTCGGTAATACAATAGGTTTTAGATGCCTAAATTACCATACTGGTTTTCAAAAGAGGATTAGGATTCCTAAGTCACTTAGGGAGTTTTGAAAATGCCATCAAGGATCTTTGCACAGACACAGAGCTTGGTGGATATCATTACCTGGTAAATATCTTCTCATGAGTGACATGGAAATTACCTATTTATTCCACTCTGGCTCCATCATGGGTTTAGTCCTTATATTACAGTTACCAGTGGTTTGTCCAGTTCAGCCTTCCATCGGTTTCTTTGAAGGATGATTTAATAGGCCAAGGGACTATAATGCTGTCAGTAGCTGTGGTGCTATTAGATCATACTGCCACTAATTGAGACTTAATACATCTCCTTGCCTAAAAGAATGTATTGTGGGTAATTTTATCTTGATATTCAATCTAAACTTTCCATCTCATTACTCCCAGCCTTACCTACTTCAGCCACCCTAAATGATTACTCTGCCTGTTTTCACCTATGATAAAGATGTGGACGGTTATCATATTCCACCCTCTGCTCCTCTGGCTGTAATTAGGCCAAGGTGTAAAGTGAGCTGGATCACCCAAGGTCACAGGCTTGGCCTAAAAGAGAAGGTCAAAAGGGGGAAAGGGAGCACTATCAAGGCAGTGCTGGAGATGAGCTGGACTCTGAATAAAAGCAAGTCCAGCATCTGTAACCCAGTTTATTTTTATCTATCTATCTGCTCTGTTCTTTTTATTTATGTGCCTCTTTTTTTCCCGGTTATTTGAACTGATACAAGGGTGTGCATATCCAGCATTGAGGATGTCTGTCTGGCCCAGGCTTTTCAAGGTTTTGAGAAACATGGTATAAATTGAATTTTTCTGGCGTGACACAAGAGCTATCAGCGTTAGCAGTGTTACAGGGATAAACATGTCAAATTTAACTCAAGGTCTACACTAAACATACACTCCAAGATTTGCACTAAGCACTCAGGCAAGCTTCGCAGGTCTACACCCTGGTTTAGAAACACTGGCAAGCAGGAGATTTAGCGGACCCTCTCTCAGACATGGGCACACATGCTGAAATCCGCACAGTGCCAATAATGAGTGAGATTCATTAGATCAAACTTCAGCAAGGAGGCAGAGGCAGGACCGACCTCACAGCCTAAGTCCACCAAAACGAGGTGTGCACAATTTCAGAACTCAGTTTCATTACTCATACACAGAGGTTTGTTGGCACCTGAGATGTCCTGGAGTATCCCACCAAGTTTTTACGGGCTGTTCCAGAAGGGCAGAAGTCCTGTGCCATATTCTTCAGGCCCCTGGAGGTACCCCAGACACTCTTTGACGTATCAAAGAGCATTAGAAATTCATATGTGGATAACTGAATTGGGATGACTGTCATACTACTTTTACAATAATAAATGTACAGTCTGAACTCTGTCTATGCAAATCCTTTCATTGTTTGGGGCTTTTTAATGTGTGGTGGGTGAGGATTTTTAACCAGAATTTTCATTCCATGGGAAATTTTGAAAAGACATTTTTCTATAAGCTCAATTTTGAATCAGAACAAATTTGAGAAAGCAACATTTCTTCCTGGACAGGAAATGTGTTTTCTTACTAGCTCTACTGAGTATAAAGCTACTGATGGGTGTAGGAAACAAGGTACTTCACGCAAGAAAAACAACTGAAGTTCCAGAGGGAAAATGCCAGACTAGATTAAGTGCTTTTGTTGTGTTTTTATATACCGCAGGTGCTCCTGTGAGAGCAAGAGTAAGTTTAAAAGAAGAGGAAGAGCAAATAAAGGAACGCTAGATATTGGATGCAAGGCACCTGGAGAAAAGATGAGCCAGAAAGAGTATCCAGAATTCAAACCAAAGGAAGCAGTGCTTATGGGGAACCAGTCCCCAGGGTGATGTAAAGGCCAAGCTTTGTAAATCTTTGCAGCTTGCACTGTTCTTTTCTGCTTCTCATGAAGCTACATCCCTGTCTAAGCCTGGGGTAAATACTGCTCTGACCAGCAGCAGTGTCTCTCCTGAAAGGGAATGAGCTGGTGGTGCAGCTGCACAACGGGTTGGTGATAGTCTGGGTGAAATACTTTTGTGTTTTATGCGGTAGACACTTTCCATCCCCATCAAAAAAGCCTTGGCACTGTCCACGTGTTGAAAGATGATGCCCAAAGCACATCAGCCAAACCTCAGGAGGAGATAACAAGGTTAGCTGCATCACAGATTGCACAGCCATCATGTAACAGGCAACCAAGGACTTCTTTAACCTCACAAGCAACACAGGGGGGCAAAACCAGTTTCAGCAGAGTTTTCCCCAGATGTGAATTTAGCGACGCTCATCATTAAACACCCATGGACCGGTGTAATTGCATGTGACTATGTGTGGATCCGCAGCAACAAATCCACGGCTACCTCAGTTTTCATAGCTGTGTTCACGAGCATGATCTCAGAGGTGATGGGTACGGCTCTGCTTCTGCTCCAAATGTCTCAGCCTTGGATGTTGAAAAGGGGTGTGAGGAAGGAGAGTAGGTATTGGCACATGGCGTGGAAATCACCCAACTTCTCTGGACTATGAACATCTGTTGAAGAACTCCAGCAAACAAGTTTTTTATGCTTGATTGATAGTTATGGATAAGTCATATAAGAGGTGAGATAACCTGGAGGCTGGACTGACCAACACTCACCAGATCAGAAAATAATAATGTTCCTTCTGCCTTTGTAACTTTAATCCTGCCCTTAAGAGGATGGCTGCCATTCCAACGGCTTTCATCAAACGAGTACGCATTTTCATTGTAAATCCTGTCATAAGATTTTTTTTTTTCCTGTGGCTAAAGTCAGAGCATATTCTGACAGATACAGGATTGTGAGAAACAAGGGTACAAGTAACAGATGCAGCGAATACTTAATCAGTAAATTAAGGATAAAAAAATCCTAGTCTTTCGTATGTGGGAATGATTCCTACCGCAGTCCAGAACCACAATGGTCCCTTTGGAATCAACAGGGAAATACTCACAATAAAAACAATAGAAATTACTAGACAAGACTACTGAAATGATACAAAGCCTTGAAATCATGGTCCATTCGTCACTAACCTGGGACAGCCAGGAAGAGACCCCAGGCTTAAAAAAAGTCCTTTTTCTTGAGGCATCTGCACCCATAGGAAATTCCACCCTTCCTCCCACAGGATCAAGTCGCATGGCATCATACGTTTGTCACTTCCAGGATGGATTACTGCAGCTCCTGGCATTTGGTGATGAATGAGAAAACAATGTACAGGGTGCAGCTGATACAAACCACTTCTCCCCACTTCCTGCAGGGGTGAAGAAACCCTGAACACATGAAGCCCACGTACCAGACCCTCCACTCCAGTTTTCAATGCCAGTTTAACATCTTGATCCTAATTAGAACCTGGTGACATTTTGCAAACTAATACGTACTTCCCCCCCCCAAAAAAAAAATTGTATCTATTGAAACTATGTGTGAATTCATATTTCATTCATTTAATTGCTTTGATTGCTTTGGTCAGAAAAGGTTTATCTCTTCAAGTCAAAATCTCTTATTTTCACATTCTCTAATTCCCATATTTATCTAAAATTAAGAAATTAGAACAAAAAGAAACACACTGAATTCAACCTAATTTCCCCCCCCCCCAGTTTACCATTTCAGTGGGAAAAA
>NW_008795477.1:2003292-2015434 GCF_000699145.1 Aptenodytes forsteri
CCCTAATTCCCCCCCCCCCCAGTTTACCATTTCAGTGGGAAAAAGAGCAAGAAAACAATTAATAGCTGAACAACCTCAAAGAAAAACTTTCATGTTATTTTGAGAGGTTTGGTTAGCAGATCACAAAGTTGATTGCTCACAAAACTGTAATCCAAATGTAGAACACAAATAGTTCATTAAAACCAGATACATTAAAGACAAACTCCCAAGTTTTTAACTTTTTACAGTGCATATCCCTATAGAGGTCTAAGTCAGAAAAAAAAAATCAAGTCCTACTTTTCTTCTTGCTACATCTGAGCTGCAAAATGTCTCTTATAAAGCATGAGGGGAAGACCTACTATGAAATAAAGGATCTGCTTAGCCCACTGCGGCTTCAACTGGACAGCAGATCAGAACAAAGGACCTCAGTTGTGGGCTCTGCGCTTGAATTAACTTCAGTTAGGCTGGATTCCCACTGTGAATCAGCTCAAAGGAAGGAGACAACTGGAATTTAGGTTCTAACAACCCTATGTTTAATGTAAGAAAAACACATTTATACATCTAGGACTAGTCCATGTCTCCTCATACCTGATATTTCTTTGGATCTGGATCTTGTGTACATTTTGCTGGAGATTGCTGAGGTCCTGGCTGAGGAATATCTCCTCCCTTCCCTTGGAAGATCCCATATTCTTGTGAGGAGCATTGCCACAGATGAAGGTTACATCTGGTGGCCAACCATCCTGACAAAGGACCTGACAGCAGATTCTGTGACCTGCTAAAGAGACTTTGGGAAAACTGACCCCTAGGAAAAATGATTGAGGACATCTGAATCAGCCCCAGCAAATTCAGCTTTAAGTTTGAGTGGAAAGAAAACCGAGCAGCAAAAAGGATTGAAATGCACCACTGAGATGCTTGGAGGCCGTCTACCACCAAATCCCTACTTGCTCTTAGCTGGCCGTATTATAGCAGGAAAGGGCTTTTTTGTTTGGCTTTTTACTCCTGCCTGTGTCTGCCCAAGAGGTTTCAAAGCTGTCCTCTCAGATCTGGCACTTGCTGTATAGGCTGTGTCAGCGGGTGGCGGAGGTGATGGTGATGACCTCTCCCGGTCCCTCTGAGCCCTATTTTTCTATGACTCCAATACACTCCACACGGGGCTTGGATGGAAACTGCTTCAGAGATGAACTGATGCTGGGAGCAGCTGCCAGCTTATTAAGCGGTTTGTCGCGCTGAGAGCGTGACACCGCAATGCTGGAAGTGGCCCCGGCTGCCGGCAGTCTTTGTGGAGATGTCGCTTCAGACATCCCCATCTCTAAGAAGGCTGAAACCAGCCTTTTTTTCCCCTGGGCCTTCGTTTTCTCCTGATGAGTCTGTCTGATGAGCACTCCTTCTGTGCTCCCTTCACGCCGAGTGCAAGCCTGTCACCGCCCGGCTAAAAGCTCTTGGCACCGATTATAACAGGTCATGCTCTTCGCTCCGGAGTTCACCAGTGCAATTGCTCGTGTTTTAGCCAGGGTGGTGCCTGACACATGAATGCCCCAGCTATCCACAGCCAAGGCACAAAAAAGAAATCAAGGGAGACTTGCTGAGGGGTCCCTAGCCCTGCAGTTTGCTGTCCATGTTGGAAGAGACGGATTTTCCTGAATTGCTGCAAAAAACGCAGGACCACCACCAGTTTCTGAGCTTTCTGAGAATCACGAGTTAGTTTATTGCTGGAATGTGCCTTTGAGAAGGATTTCTACTGCTGGCTGCTGAGTTTGTTAGGGTTTTTTGTTGTTTTTCTGTTTTTCCACAGGAAAGATTCCCAGTGTTGCTGGGAAGGTTGTTTCTTGAAAGGATTGTTGTGGTAAGAAATGGCTGCAGCTGGAGTTAGAGCACCTAAAAATAACCATAATAGAAATAAAAAAATACTGTCACTCTAGCCACGTGACAAAGTAAGCTTAGGATAGAAGATCCAAGGATTTAACCTTAGACTCCTCTCTTCAGCAGACTCTAAGCACTGACCAAAGTCATCCCCATGGACTTTGCATGGGACTCCCCGTTGTTTTGTGGGATCCTCACTCTCTCCCCACCAAACTTTCTAAGGACTGAATGCCATCCCGGCCAGCCAGATGTGCCTGTTTTGAGAGACTCTCCATCAGGAACCCGTGTTTGCATATGCTCTGATGAATTAGCACTTTCCTGTTCCCTTGGTCTCAGTGGGAACTGCATTAAAACCTTTTCTGTGACGTATCCCCTGGCTCCATCCACATACCTGATTAGACAAGCAGAGAGCACTTCAGGTTCTTTAAAAGATATCCACTGAATATATGAACTAGCCTAAAAGCATTTTGGAGATCGTACAGGCCTTAATATTAAGTTTCATGGGCCAAGTTCTCATCTTTTTGACGTATCTGGCTCTTCTCTTAATATCCTTTGCCAAAAATCGTTATTCATCTAAAATACCTTCATCTCCACGAGGCTGTATAATCAATATTGCCAGGTGCTACAGGGGCTAATAGTGGATAATAGCTTCTGGGACTGTGCTAAAGTCCATGGGGTCACCACTGAAATATGGTCTGATTTGGTATAAACAAGGGCTCTGCCCTGGATTTGCCAGGTTTGTTGAGATGAAAAGTGTCATGTCCATGTACAATTGTTTTGAGTGATCTCTGGATTATATTGATCATGGATCATTTGTCGTGTGGACTTGTTGAAGGCACAACACACCTCCTGGAGACCAAGGAGGCAATGCCACACACATAACCAAACAACAAAGCTCACGTGACAAACTTCCACTAAATTAACTCCTCCTATTCTTCTTCATGGCAATGATGACAAAAGATGCACATCTCCAGGGAACGAGCTCTCCACCTTGCCTGACCCATCTGACAATCACAGGACTCAGAAAGCGTCTTACAACAGGGCCTTCACAAATAAAAGCCAACTTGCAACTAGAGATTTTAAGAAATCAGGCATGAAAGACTCAAGTGAAAGATTTCATCTGGCAGAGCAAAAATGAAACACGTGCCCCCTCCTGGAACAGGCACATCGTGCCTTGTGCACTCACGAGCACACATAGGTATCTCTCTATTGCACACCTAAAACATGAAAAGCTATCACATAAAATGCTGTGGTTTTGTCAGCCATCCCCATACCTTGCAAACCACTTTATATAGGAAACCAACTTTACACTGCACAAAGCTCCACCCATCCAGATGATGTTGTCATTTCCATGGTAACTAAAGTACCTCAAAGGCAAAAGAACAGATGGAGACTGGAGAAAAAAATAATCTAAGGACCAAAAGTGAACATATGTAGTGCAAGAAAAAATATTAAGCTGTGGGCAGCTATTAGGTTTATTATCACTTGCAGAGGGAGACCTTGATAAACTCAGTCACGGCTCTGCGGTAAGGAGTGGCACAATCAAATCAGCCTTGTGACAATACCAATTTTACAGCAGCCCATATTCCCTCTCCCTTTCCCTCACACGAATCTTAAAAAAATAATTGTCCTTGCTCCCTTAATGACTTGTTTTGGTTTAAGGACAACAGCAGCCAAAACACACAGAAAGAATGTAACTGGTCATATGCTTGACTGCCCGTTGCACGTCTTCAAGATCAAAGTCTCCAGGAGGGAGCGAGGAGTACGTGGTTGTCCCTCCCCAACACTGGCTGCAGTAGCCCGGGGAGAAAAACGGCACATATATAACCTGTAGCCCACTACACCCGGCTCACGTGTACTCTGTCTAGCTCCCGTACTTTGCATTTGCGTGCGCCGTTATATGAAGGACGTGCTGGCAACTCAGTAGCAATTTGGAACATCTTTAAAATTGGGTTAATAGTTATGACACAGTCTTTGCTTGACTTCCTCTGGAATTAGTCCATCTTTGTGGATTGCTGTCAATCAGAAAGGAAACTTGCAATTTACATAGGACAATTTGTTCTGTGTCAGCTTTCTAAGACTCTGAGCAAGGCAAGTGTAATTTGGGAACAGGAGCTGTGATGGAGAGAAAAAAAAAAAATCTTATATTTTTAGCTTGCTCTCACTAGAAGTTTTCTGCTCTATATTATATAATTTATTTGAGATGCAGAGTTTCATCAAAGTGAAAAAAGTTAAAAATGTATCCTGCTACCTAAATGCCTCGCAGCTTAAGCTGGACAGAACTGGTGTAAACTTCGGAGCGAGGAAAGCTCATCTGTGAGCTGGCTGAGAAGAGTCGTAGGGCATGAGAAACATGAATTCAAGCCCTCCTGCCCAAGGTTCCCATTGCGACCCAATGTAAATAATTTCCATTTTTTTATGCCTCACCTCCTTGTCTGTAAAATAGGAACACTGGAGTCCCCTCAAGTCCCGCAGATTGTGAGTGTAAATGTTTTTCTGTGAGACTATGAGCTGCTCAGATCCTGCTATAATCAAGGGCCAAATTAGCACCTAAGGTAGCTGCGTCCCGTTCTCAAACAATTTTTTATTGTCGGTGACTTTTTACCACCCATGCTGTTACTCTGCATTTCACTCCTAATGAACAACGGGACTGCACGAGTCTCTCTCAGTCACACATACTGCTGCATGAGCACAATGTTGTGCAGCTGGAGCAAGAAACGCTTCGTCAGTTAATATTTTAAAGCACAACCAAAAAAAAAAAAAAGGGGAAAAAACAAAAAAAAATGTATTTGTGTATTAAATTCTACAGACACAAGCAATGCTTTTGGTGCTGATGACTTTTTTCTGACTTTCTGCTCCTTTCTTTTCCAAAATCTAAATACCGAGCTGCAAATCTTTACGCTTTTAATCCTCTCCCCAGCCTCAGTGCTGCAGGAGCCGTTGCAGACGGACGCACGGACATCCCCGCGCTCGCAGCCAGGTGTGGGACCTGCCGGCAGGGGGCAATGCTTCATGGCTATTCAACCAAAACCACCAAAAACTTAAAAAATTAAAGAGGTTGGTGGGGAAAAGGGCAGAAAAAGATGCTGTGGTGCAAGAGGCAAGGGAGTACTATAGTCGTGCAGCAAAACCCCCGTGCGTCAGCCCCAGGCTCCCACGTAGTTTTGAGTTTTTTCCCAAATCTAACTCGCTGATAGAGAAACTCTGCGATAAGAAAACATTGATAAATGACCGAGGTGTGAATTAAAAAGTTGTGCTGCACATTCCCCGGAGCACGGGGAATCAATCAGCCGTCAGTTTTGCAGATGTAGCGCTTCTTGCCTGGTTTTCCCTCGGGTTGGGGAGCGAGGGTCGCTCGGGCTGACGCCTGATGCTGCTCCCTGTGACTCGGGGGATCTCTGCACCACCTGACGCCAAGGCTGGCTATCACCACGGGGGTGTCAAAGAATGATAATGAACAGGGAAAAGGGAGACAAGGCAGAATTAGGCATCCTGAGGCTCTGCTGTAGACCTGGCACTGATAAATATAATCTGCTTTCTACTGGGTGTGCTGCTGCTTACCGTGGTAGAGGCTCGAGTGTCCCACAAGCACATTGACCAACCTGATGCCATCAGCTGCCTGGCTGGGAAAGGTGCTGTCCCATAAATGACACCCAACACAGATGACAGAGGCTTAACGCCAGCAGTGGTTCTTGCTGAATATTGCACCCTGGCCTTGTGGGGTCTCGTTCTCACTGTGCATGGGCTGGCAGAGGTTCATTCACGCACATGATGCCAAACACCCTGAAGTGTGTTTGCAAACTATTATTCAGATAGAGCTTCACGCTGAAATGCGATACACCTTATTCCTCATGTTTCCATCTTCAAAAGTTTCAGGTGTCCCACAACAATGATAAATAATTTAAGCATATAAAGCATCCATGTGTCAAGTTTTGCAAAGCCCTGGGAGGAAAGGAACAGCTAAGATGATTTATGTTTTAGATAAAGAAAGTGCATAGATACTGAGAACTGGATATTCTCCATATGGATATTATCCATGGATGGATATCAATATGGATATTATCCATTGTTATCTGAAGGATTTTACACATTACTCATAGCATGTGAGCATGCTCATTTTTTTCCTCCAAATAATTTCTGAGGCCAACCTCAGCTCACCTGTGAAATGCACCCTCTGACTGCTGACGTTATCTCATGGTCTGTGTTTCCCATTGTGTGACTGGCCCAATGAAATCACACAGAGCAAAGGAGGAAGACATTTTCCTACTCTCTGAAGGCTGCTGGTGTGGGTTTTTTGGGGGGACAGGGGAATACACTTCATATTTTAATAAAGCCAGGGCCATTCTGTGTTTTTTCATGAGAAATAAAAATTGTTACCCTCTCCATGGGACTAAGAACATACTTGGAAAAGAGAAATCAAATATTTCTGATCCAATTAATGTTATCTGTGCCTAACAGAGCAGCCCAATAAAGTACAATGGCAGACCCATCCAAGAACAGCCAACTGTGTCATACTTGGAGCACTGATCTAAAAGATGATTTTGGTATCCGCTCTGATTTGGACAGGTTGGAAATGGAAGTGATGATATCACACATCACGAGTAGGATCTTACCGTAAAGGCGAGGCTCTGTCCTTTTCTATGCCAAGAAGTCCATCCTGGGTTGGAGAAATTTTCCGAGCCAAACCCAGTCAAAGCAAAAGCCTCCAGTTTCAGTGATTCAACAATTTCTTAGGAAAAGTCACGATTTGTCTTCTCCTTATGGCAGTGTTTCTTCAGCCATTGGATGGCTACTTTCAAGAATGAGTAGTAAGATTTTGCTTGGTACTACCTGGCACCTTTCATGAGAACTGCACTGTGTATAGTTGCTGTCAGTCAAAGTTCAAGAGACATTTACATGATTCTCCTGCAAATTCTTTTTCAAAGATTGCCAAGCCAGAAAGGACCGTCTAGGCCATCTAGTCTGTCTCCTGCCTGTCAGGGTCATCAGTGCTTCAGCTTGGCATAGGCTAAAGAATAGTGTTATTTTATTCAGTTAAACTCTGTTTCCAGAAAGGAATCCCAGGCCAAATCCAGAATTGCACCAGGGCAGTATAACACCTGGCCCCGAAGTGGACCCCAAAGCTTTAAGTAAGGTCTTTCAGTTACAATATGTGGACAGAGTTAGAAATTAGTTGGATTTACAGTGGGTAGGGGTCACTTAAACTGTTATGTAGGAAATGCTGAAGGGAGGAATGGTCCCAGCCCTGTTCCTTCAAGAAATTAGGTACCTAAATCGGGTCCCTTGGTACCATGTAATTTCCTCGCCTACAAGGCATTTTCCCCCTGGAACCAAATCTATTTCTGATAGCTAAACATAATTCTTCAACGGTTGCCCTGCAAATCATTTTCTCCAGCCCTCAATCATTTTTTGTGGTTCTTTTCTGTACCCTCTCCAATTTTGTCACCATATGTTTTAAAATGTGGCTGTCAGACCCATAAACAGCCTTTCAAGTTCAACCTTTCTAGTGCCATACACCCCAAGTCACCTGGCTGCAGAGCCAAGGATCACATCAGCACTTTTGTTTTGGGTCCAAAATGGGTCCATCTGAGGGTCCAACTCGAAGCCGGCACTGCAGTGTTTGTCCAGGTTTTTGTCTGTGTTTGCAGGAAGTATCTTGTTGCAACTAGCATCTTATTGCATTAAAATGCATTTTGTTTGCCCAAGCCAGGTGGTGCAATTTGTTACGTCAGGCTGCCCTGGACTCTCGTTCTTTGCTATTTCACCAACCATAATGTCATCTACAGGTGTCATCAGGAGTAGTTTTATATTTACTTCCAGATCACTGATGAATAGCATAAGGGAAAACTCTAGTAACACTCCTCTTCGACAATAATTCTGCATTGACAATTACTTTCAGAAATCTGTCAGTCAGACAGTTCTTAACTCACTTCATGTCTTGTCCTGAACCCAATTACTTTTGCTTGGCTAAAACAATATCTTCTAGGAAGTCATCCAGTCTCCAACCTGAAAATGTCATAAGATGGTGATTTTTACCAATCCTCCTATTAAGTTTCTGGAATGATTAATCACTATGAACCACATACGTCTTCATTGCAATGCGATCTTTTCTCTGAATTCAACTTTTAGTTATCAATTCCTTTTATGACTTTCCTAGCTGGATTAAACAATTCTTTATACCTGGAATTCTCAAGCAGATCCAGTATTTCCATTCACTCCCTATCCTAAATTATGTAGCTTTAAATTACCTCCTGCCGGTCCTGTGCTTCATTGACTGATGTTATATTTCTGCTAATGTGTTGTGCTTCTTATCCATGTTACTGCTTCTATATTAGTTTATAAAGCCTTAAATATATATAAGTACGTATATTCAAGGCTATATATACATATATATGCAAAAGTGTAATCAGTATGAAAACTGTGATTGAAATCCACACCATCAGAGATCAACTATGCACATGAGAATCCAGGATAGGTTTTGATGCTTATTAGTAATTAGTTTCTTTGGCGTTATTTATGAGGGAAAGAATTTCGTGCGCTTACAAGGTCAGAGTTACTTGTTTGCTCAGGAAAGACTGCGAAATATAACCACAACTGTAAAGGCAGTAACAAACTGGTGGATGTTGAAAGAGCTACAGGAGGCAAACATTCAAAGGTTTTCAAAAGGACTCGCATGTCTGAGCAGCCCGAGCAAAGGGCAGGTCCTGGTCTTCCGCTGGTGTGTCAGCAAGCGCTGCATCATTGAGTCCTACAACTTTTGTATGCTGCCTGATTACAGAGAAATGTTTAGTCACTGGCTCCGTAGGGGGAAGAAGGCTGCGGAAAGATCTGATAGATAAGAAAGTCTGGACTTGAACCTGAGCCTCCCATGCGGTCATCTCCCACACTGCAATACAATGTTGCTAAGCTACCAAGGTTTTCTTCTAATTGTCCTGGTTGAGAAATTGGAGAGAAAATCTTTTTCTTTTGTTTTTGGACAGTCATTGTCAATATCTGGAAGATGCTGAGATAGGGATAACAGTACTCAGTTATCAAAATAATGTACAAGAGAAATGGTTTGGGGATGCTGGGGGTAAAAATAACATAAACTCATGGAGAATCAAGCAAAAGAGGGGGTTTATGTCTTCTAAAATTAGTTTTGCACTTGGTACCCAATCCCTTGACCCTGAATTTTGATTCTTGCCTGCCATTGTTCACACAACAATGTTGCAACTTGATACCACATGTCTGAGGGATTTACAAAATAAAAGGGCAGCTTTAAAAGTCACTGTTATTTCTATTTTGGGGCCAATTGTTCAAACAGTTGGATTTCCAATTCTTGAGCAAAAAATGGGGGGATTGAAATACATTCACATTTCCCCCTTGTTTACAACTGTCTTGGAACATAATCGCTTATTGCTTATGTTGTAGTGGGATGCAATGAATCGCTAACTATTGTATGTCTAAGAGTTTATGTGAGTGTATGTAGATAAATAGATAGTTGATAGATAGATGACAGATAGATACGTAGATAGATAGACAGACAGACAGACAGGTAGATATCTTCTATGTAAAGCTCAGAAGCGTGCTAGACAACTCAGAAGCTAAAACACGTAAGGAAACTGGCCTGATTTAAGCAATTAAAACAACTGCAAATGGTTCTTTTTAATGATCTGTTTGTATTTTTCAATCATACAAAGTGTTACCAGTGTTTTACTGGGGGCCTTGCAAGATACATTTTTTCTTTCACATTAACTTACAAATCACCCAACAATTCTGCATGACATTAATACATACCTTGAACCTAGAAAGACTTATATACATATTTAACTCGATATGCTATTTATATAGAAATAACAGGCTCATGGCCTTCATTATAAAACATCTGCCTGGCTCATACAGTCAAGGTTATGTACAGACTGTTAGACACAAATAGGAAACTCATCTCAGGTCTGTTGCAGGAACCAAACCAACTTTATGAATGCCATAGTATTTTTTAAGTGAAAAGAACAAAGAGAAGGAGATTTCCTTTTTCAGATTATCCACTTACATTGTACGAACTCCCTGACACACAGCAGAGTCAGAGGGAGGAGATTTTTTTGAAGAAAGAAAAATGTTCTAGATCTAGAAGACAAAACCATAGGTGAGAAAACCTTTGATGTCAACCCTAATCCACAATGATTCATGCACACACATCCTACAAGGTGACCACTCAAAGGAATGGGTCTTTTTCTGCTTATGAAATTTATCCTGACAGGTCTTTTCAGAATTTGAGGTCTACAGGAAACCAGGTGTGATTTTTTTTTCCCCAGTTATACATAAGACAGGCCTAAAAATAACTTTGGGTCAATCAAAAACTTCCTTTAGTAATTCTGAAGCCTTTTTTTTTTTTTTTTGACTCCACCATGTTTTCGAAGCGAGCATTAAATAAGTCATTATCTCGATTGTTTCCCGAACTGAACTTCTCAGTTTGAAATTATTTAAGTGGGGCTGCTTGAATACATTTGTATATGTATACTCTCCAGAAGAAAAGAAATACAAGATAAAAAGAGCAAAGGCTCACAAAACACTTTTTATCCCAAACTTATTAAATATAAACAAAACACTATTTTCTAACAAAGGAACATCAAAAGTGTTTTTTTCTTTTTTTTTTTTTTTGAGTATTTTGGTCCATAATTTGGTTTTCTGTGTTAATCCAATCAAGGCAATTATTTCATAACCATGTGTCGGCTTATTCCAAGGAGGAAGATGATGGTCAATGGAGCTCTTCGACACACCGAGTTTACCTGCCAAAACTTTTCGAAACCAAAATTCTTCACAGGAAAACGTCACTGGCAGCTCTGCCAAGAAACGTTGAAACTATTTCTTTTTGTTTCATTTGGATACAAAATGACAAAATGTAGCTCCAGTTGGGTGATTTAACTTAAACAAACAAGCCTCCCTTTCATGTCAAAGCCCTGATTCAAAATGACAATTCTTGTTTGGTTTCAATCAGAAATGTCAACATTTTCAGTGTGACATTTCCGATTCAGAAGTTTTTGAGTTGTGTATTTGTTTGGGATGGAGGTGGGGTTGATCTGTTGGCCATCTTTTTTTGTGTATTTTATTGATTTGTTTGTTTGTTTTCTCCTATTGGTGGAGAGAAGCGGGAGGAAAGGACCATGAGAGAAGAAGGACGGGCACAGCCTGTCGCCTCTACCCAAGCTCATCTGTTTGGGATTTGCAGGTATCACGGCAGAGGTCAGTCATGTGGAGAGATCCAAAGGGAAACAATGGCTTGGTGTGTTTTTATCTAGGAGCTTTTCCCAGGAAGCACGGGGAAACGCTGTGGGGCTGAGGGCACATACTCACCCATGTAGCTGAGTCTGCTGAGGGGTGGTGAGGGCTATGCTGGCATCTCATGGGCCACACAAAGCTCTCCTACCCAGCCGGTGTTAGATTGGGACCTGTGTTGTAGAACTGTTGCTGCACATTTAAGGGATCGTGGCATATGAGTAAGCCTCCATGGCTGGTGGGGGGCCAACCCAGGTAGTCCTTGCATCAGTTGAACCTTGAATTCAGGTCACTCGGATGATGGCCTGTGGATAGCGTTTGTCCAAGAGCAAAAGGGGGAAACTCTGTGTACTTTGAGCCTCCTGCAACACTCTCAGACAGGGATCCCTGTGGCACCATCTCTGCAAGGGATCAAACATGCAGAGGTACCCAGGGAGGTGCTCCCTACTTCCCCCCAGTGTTACCTTCACCTGTAAGTACACTTCCACAGCTCCATCCCACAAACCTTCCCTTTTCTGGGGGTTCCTCCTCATCACCTGCGTGATTACTCAGGCAAGCCAACAATTTACTCCTGCGAGTAAAGGTTTGCCAAACTGGCAACCCAAACGGCAGCGTCATCCAGACCGCTGGCAGAGCAAGGGTGGGAAAGCAAAAGCCCAAGGACTTGGATTTTGAACAACTCCACTGGCCCGGAGCTGAATTTGTGCCGTGTTTTGGGCACTGTCACTGCTTCATACTGAAAGGTGGTGGTGGGGCTTTAATACTTAAAATAGGCGTTGGGAGCCCTTGCTTGTCTGCCTCAGCCCCAGAGAGGGATTCCTCACCTCAGTTCTGAACAGCAGTCACTGGACCCCAAAAATCTCCCGCATAGCTCATGAGCCCGCAGGGGCTGCGCTGTGAAAAGGATGGGGGGCGGGGGGGAGAGATTGTAGTGGGATAAATACCACTAACCTGAGTCTCACCTTCTCTGCCTTTTCTCCCCTGCCCCCATCACTGCTGCTGTTGTGTCAGGTAGTGGCACTGTTGAGTACATTAACCCAGGGCTGAGCAT
>NW_008795477.1:2017232-2017595 GCF_000699145.1 Aptenodytes forsteri
TGCAAAAGTTAATGTCGTCTTCTTTTTTTTCGTGTTGTGACTTTGCAATGGCGCGGAAAGGGCTTTATTTATTTTTTTTGAGGGGGGAATATTTCTCCGCTGTGCAATGCATGCGAGTCCTCCTCTCCCCCTCCGACCCCTTCCCTCCCCGTGCTTTGTGGCTGGGTGGTGTGTGTGTATGTGTGTGGTTGGGGGGGTAAGACCGTGCAGCTGGGAAGGGGTTGCAATTTTTTTAGGAGTTTGCCCCGTGCTTTGTGGCTGGGGGGTGTGTGTGTATGTGTGTGGTTGGGGGGGTAAGACCGTGCAGCTGGGAAGGGGTTGCAATTTTTTTAGGAGTTTGCATAATGTATTTATCCCCCCCTT
>NW_008795477.1:2019213-2019822 GCF_000699145.1 Aptenodytes forsteri
GGGACCGGGCCGGGCCGGGCCGGGCCGGGGGGGGGCACCCACCGCGTTGCCTTATATGTCCATCTGTCAAACCGCAGAGGATGTGCGAGGCGAGCAAAGCGCTGAGCCTGCTAGTCCTCTGCTGTCAGGGAAAGTAATTTGATCCTTTTCGTATTGACAGGAGGATTTCAGGGGTAAAGGACTGCTGGCAAATCCAATCCCGTGTTGAATATTATGGACCCAAATGGGAACAATTATTGATCCGACAGCCCCTGCAGCCAGGACTAACTTGGTGCAGGCTACAGTAATGATATAATCGGCCGTCTAACGTTAGGCAGCGATAGCACGAACCTGAGGAAACAAGTGTCTAGGACCTTTTATCGTAGACAGGAGAAAAAATGCCTATCGGGGAAAATGCGCAAGCGGCTGCTTCACGCACACCTTCCTGCGCTTCCTCGGCCTTCGCCGAGATTGTTCCCCTCAGTCTGAACCTACTTCCACTCAAAGGAGAAACTTTTTTTTATCTCCATTTGTTTTTTAGCTGAAAGGAGAAAAAGCCCTCCAAACAATGTAGTTGTACTTTAATCTCTGCTTTTAGCTCCGAAGGGTTATGTAAAAGTGGGGGGGGGA
>NW_008795477.1:2020531-2031835 GCF_000699145.1 Aptenodytes forsteri
GTGGGGGGGGGGAAGCAGAAACACTCAGTGAATGGAGACTTCTCTTCCATCTCTTATTGGCTTCGTGTTTTTTTTTAACTTCTCAGACTCAAAGTTTTAATTGAAACCAGAAATCTATTGAGAAGTAACTGAGCCAAGAAAGCCTCTGTTTTCTCTGCAAGTAGGGATGGGGAATAAATAATTTTTTGCTGATGTTATTTCAAGTTGTTTGAGCTCTTTGGTTCCTGCCAAAGAGCCCAGCATAGATTATTAACACATTATCATTTTAGGAGGATGCACTCTCTGAAATGTAATAAAATGGTGTGTTAGGTTTGTGCAGAGCCATAAACTATGCTAGTTGTTGGCAAACAAAAGAAACAGTGGCCATGATTTATTATTAATAATAATCATAACTGAGCTATTTAGCTTGAGTCGATATTTACTGGGTTTCTCTACTGAGGTTCCTCAGTATCATTTCCAATAATGTACTTTGATTAAGTTGGGAACTGTTCTTTTTTAATAACTGCTGTTGCCACGTGGTTAATTAACTCAAGGGGTTAAATGCTTCAGAAGGTCCAACCATCATTTTTTGGCTTCGGATGCTGCTTAATCTCCTCTTCCAGTCTGTTTTGACCCATCCTTTGAGCTCCTTTTCCCCAGCACACACATCTCTTAGGTGTAAGTGCCAGCTTACCAACAGGAATCTTGTTTTCCGTTACAAGATTTGGCTAATCCCAGTTTCAGTGACTTTTTTTGCCCTCTCAGTAGGGCTCAATTGCTCACACATAATCTTTCCCTTCTGTTTTCTTTCCCCTTTGGACAACACCCTCCAGGACTGAAAAACTCTTGCCTTGTGCTCGGAGACTTGCAATTACACAGCAATTTTGACTCTTGACCCAACTAGTAGCAAGAAAGGCTATTGTCTAATGAACCACGTAAAAACAGTTCTGGGATCCAACAGATTGCTGTGATGGAAATGAAAGCTCTCCCAGTGAATTGATGACTGATTTGTTTAACCATATGCCTAGGCGGTCTTTCTTGCTCCCCGTTAACTACCCATCTCTGGAGTATCTGTGATCTGTGGGTCTGCGATGATGTTGAAAGGCAGCATTAATAACTGCCAAAATGTGCTCCATGATGCATGGCCCACAGTAGGGCCAACTGAATAGGATTTAAGCCATGTTCAGAGAATTCAGCGTGTCATTTTTGCCTACCATAACATGCAGGCACGCAGGGGTTTTGAGAGTGTTAAGTGCCGCGATTAAGCATGCAGTTGATGATGAGAGAAGGGCATCAAATATGTGAACAAAAAAAAAAAAAAAAGAAGGTGATCAGATGAAACCTATGGCAAAGTCTAGCCTCGTTGCTGGGAAGTCCAGGCACTTTTAGAGCAGCAGCGATCCAAGGTTTAGAGCTAGTCCAAAGCCTAGCAAGAAAGGCGGGAGTCTGTGGGAGAACTTTAGCGGAGAAAGTTCCCAGTGTTTTGCTGCAGGGCTTGTGGTTTCTACTGGGACTGGTTTTGCTGCTATTATAGGTTCTGTTCTCGTTACTTTCTCTCTTTCCAACTTGATAAAAAAAAAAAAGAGTTTCCTTTCCCATCATTATTGTTGAGGAAATAAAATGACTCATCCTTTTAGGAAATTGTCATCTTGATTAAAGATAGGCTTTAAAATCCCTCAACTCCAGGTTTTAGCCTGCAGGGACTGTCAGATCTGAAAACGATTTCCAAACTTTCGAGGTTGGGACTGCTTTGCCTTCTGATACGGGCACAAAATCAGGTTGCAAGCGCTTGTTAGCACAGTTGCTTCTGAGGTGCACTCAAACCCTTAGAGATGGTTTCTTTCTCCTTCTCCCAATGTGAAGGCTTCACTTGATGTGGCTTCAAAAGTTCATTGTGTCTTTGGACGTCCTTACAGATCTGCTGGACGCTGGGAACAAGTGCAGCTCCCCAACAGGCACCCGGATTCTGCATTCACGTTTAACTGGTCACAGAGAGAGCGAAGCGAGGGGGATAAATAGGTGGGGGCAAAAAAAAAAAGGAAGGCAAAATAATTTCTTAAATTGAATAAAAGCAGTCAGAAAATAATGCAGCTTGCCTTTCAGAGCTGAGGAAATGTGTGAAGGAAGTAGGGGGTGGTAATTTCTGTTTATTAGCTCTTGAGAGGGAGCAGAGTTAGGGGCTATTTTGTCCTTTTGGAGTTGGATTCACTTTGCAGCACAGATTGCCCAAACAGAATGATGAGCTTTTACTGTAAGCTGTGGGGCAGCTGGATATGAAGAGCAATCTTCTGACATTATTTCATTTAGGCATTTGTTGTCTCTTATGAAATTGAAAACGTTGAAGAGTTCTCAGGTTAGTCACCTCTCTCTCTAAAAGGCCAAATAGAAACTCTGGACCTCAAACACCCCGAGGATTGGGAGGATTTGATCCAGGCTTGATTATGATCTTTACAGCTCTAGTTTACTTCCCAGTCTAGCTGGGGATCTTTGCAAGGTCTCAGGCCTCTGTATCTCTACGATCTTTGCCCGGCTGCCTGTCCACCGACCCCATGTGTCATCATGTATGACGATGGCCCTGTTGACTTCAGACGTGAAGGGGAAAGTGATGGGGCTGAAACACGGATGACAAAACAGGAAGGTGGCCAGAGTAGTGCTTTGGGAATACAGTCACCGGTGCTGCTCACAGATCCCAGGGTCAGGTTTACTCTTGCTTACGGGTGGGGACAGTGGTGGGGCTCGTGTACGTGTCCAACCAGCACAGGGGTCTTGCAGGGAAAAAAGGAGTTGTGCAGGTGGTAAGGATGAGCCTGAGTTGTCCTCCCTATGTAGGGCTGGTGAGTCTGATGCACTTCTCTGAAAGCAAGCTCAATGTGCGGAAAAGCCGTGCCGGAGGAGACTAATTTCCATGCAAACGTGAGGTCAGAAGGTGGTGGCAAGGCTCTGACTGGCTCCAGTGAGTGCCAGAGCACAGCATGGCCCAAGGCTCGGCTGTGCAGTATGTGATATATTGGGATGCAAATGCCTGGCAGAGTGGGGTGCTAGGGTTGTGGCTAAATGCCGTTGTGGGGTGACTTAGCTTCTCACTGCCTCTGAAGGAGTGAATTCCTGTTTCTGTGAGGGTTGCTGTGCAGTCCTGGGCAGTTAAGGGCTCTATGAATGTGGCAGCGATGAGAGCAAAGTTTCCTCTACTGTAGTACGGTATCTCCTGTAATAGTGCTTGGGAAAGCTGTTCAGAAGAATGTGCGGTAGGCAAGCATGGGGTAACCCAGGACTCACTTAAATACCTCAAAATTAGAGATGGGTTAAAGATCGGAAGCTTGAGGTTTTACGTTACTTTGAAATTTTTGTTAGCCTTAACCTTTAAAACGGAGAGATATATATGTATACAATGAATCATTCTGTTTCTGTCCCGGTATTTTAGCAGATGGGGAAGTTGGTTTTAAGATGGAAGGGAGAAAATGATGATACTCAAACCAGAGGTCAAGCTGCAAGTCGTTACAGGCATGTCTTTCCTCCATATGAATCCACATATCCTGAATATCCTACTGATGTGATTTCTAAGACTTGGAGACTGGCCTAACTTCCCTGTGTGTTTCCAGACCCAGCGTATTCTGGAGCGATGCTGTGATCCACGCCTACCTCTCCTTGAGTCTTGCTAAATTTTTGGCTTTGGAGAATGCAATGAGGTTTCCACCAATACTCCTCCGAAATCCTATTAGTTTGCTAGACAAGGAAATCCTTCCCGTAGTTTTTTCTTTTCATTTCTTTTTTTTTTTCTTTTTTTTTTTTCTTTTTCTCTCTAAAGCCTTCCTATGGAGCTCTATAGTGGGGATTCAATAGAATTCTGTACGGGGGAATAATTCTCTACCAAATTCTTCAGTTCTTTTTCAGAAGGGATCAGAGACGTGAAGCTTAACTGGGGGAGTTTAGTAAGTGTTTGAACAGGATTGTATACATGCAAAGTATTATAGCAAGCATCTGGGCAAACTGTTATTATACACATCCATTATTCCTAAGGTTGCAAAACAGTTTAAAATATTAACCCATATATTCACATCCTTGTAACTTCCATAAACCTTCACCTAATGGGCTGAAAAATGTCATGCTTTCTCTTTGCTTGATGGCAATTTTCTTCCTGAAAGGTTGAGTAAATTCTCTCCAGCTGTCAGTTGTTCCTTTTTTTCCCCCCAATTTATTCAGAAAAAACAAGGGTGGGAGAAGAAGAGGAAACACTTTTCCCTTTTAAATTATTGTAACTACATGCTTTTAAACAGGGCAGCAGTCTAACCTGCCGGACTTTGAGCTGATAAATGGATATAAACATAGGGCTTGTTGAAGGCCTCTGTCTTCTTCTGGTGCGTGAGGGGGACCAAAAAATTGAGGTCATGGTTTCTGAAGCCATGACAAATTAAAAGTGTCATTGTAGGCATTCTAAAGTCGATCAAGATCTTTTAGTCTGTTGGCTTAAAGAAAGCAGCACTGTCCCTGCAAATCCTGCTGGATGTGTCATAAATGGCATTTGCTATTATATCCCAGTTCTGTGTCATGGGAGGTAGTCACAGAAACATAGGTCCTGCACCTCCATCCTTTTATCAGAGATGAAGACACATCTGCTCTTAAAACATGTTTCCTTTTAAGTGTGGCTTTCAGGCCAGAACATTTTCTTCAGGCTTAGCTCGGTGAACAGACCTCCCAGGGCCCTTGAGGAAAAACTCCAAAAAAAATAGAGTGAGCAACAATTAAAATAACAATAAGCTGCAGCGTGGTTCTAGGTAGGGACTGGGGCCCTATTCAAACCCACATTCATCTCCAGCTGGGGAGCAGCGGTATGGATGCCTTAGTTCAGGGGTTCCTTGACCCATCAGAGCCCACAGACCAAATTTTGCTTGGCTGGGACCTAAGTGAAGGACTCAGGAGACAGAGACCCGTATGTCATCAATGGAGAGAGGGGGCACCCATGACTGACTTGACCTTGGATTGCCCCAAATTCTGACCCCCTCCCAACCTTTACCATCCCTCTGAAGTCAGTGGTGTTACAAGGGAATAACAATCCAAAGTCCTGGTCCTGCTTGAATAGAGATTTGAATTGTGAATCTGGTGCTCCTGATCCTATTTGCCACCTCGGAGAGAGTCCGATGTCTGCAATGCCGCACAAAGAGCACAATGAAGTAGTTCAGCTGGAGAGGCCTTTCGGGCGTGCAGGTACTCAGCAGGCTCTTATCTCCCATCTGACTCAACTTCTCCCAGCACTTCTGTAACCGCTTCCTCTTCAGCCTCATTAAAGGCGAAGCTACTCCTTTCCTTTGCCCATAGCAGCTGTCGGTTATCTTGCCTTTATTCCTGGCCTCAGGTCTTCCCACTGGCACGCTCCCGACTAAAGTTTATGCCTCTCGACGTCGCTGTCCCGGCACCGTGGGCTGCTCTTTGTCCTGCGCGCATCCAGCCGCATCCACCTGTGTCCTGCACTGCTTTTGCCTCCTGCTTTTTCTTCTGCAATCCATGAGGCTTTAAGGGTATTGTTTTGCTGACCCAGACACTCTTTCCTCGCTCAAAGCCGAAAGACTGATATATTCTGCAAGGCAAAGCAGTCTCAATGCCTTCCTCTAAATACCCCAAATTATTGCTCTTCTTCTTGCATGCCCTTTATATGCCCTATTTTCCCACAGTCCCCCCTTGATGCTGGGGATGCTTGATACATTATACGGCACCAAGCAAGACACCACTGCTTACTCAGCATGGAAACACACAGTGCAAGCCTGCATGGACAAAATCCAACCTTTCTTATTCCTAGTCTCATTTGAAGCATGCAGAATTGAGTAATATGGGATGTGTTGTTTGTACAGCTTCTAGACTGGGCACAGGATAGATCCTGGACCGAAGCCTTTTTGGTCCTCCTTGTGCCATCACTTACGGCTCTGAGGAATGGATGCCGAGCCAAGACCTGGTGCATTCCCTATCAGATGTGTTGTTTTGTTTTCTTTATTTATTTGTTTTTCCTGAAGGGAGGGAAAGCTGGTGTATTTGGCACTTGTGCAAGCGAAAATGAAATAATGGAGGAGGGAAGAAAAAAAAGAAAAGGAGGAAGGAGGAGTCCCGTGGCAGCAACAGTAAATAAAAACAAACCTCTCGTTAATGATTTATATAGAGAAATCATTTTCCACACGTTTCAGGGTGCAGAGGGAAATGTTTGATCAGAGGGAGAAGGACAGATTATTGCCCTACCACAACGGTGTTAGAAGGAGGCTGCCGTGTCTGATGGCAGCTCTCCAAGAGCAGAGTCGATCTAGGAAAGTTTGGTAACACAGATGATGGAATTGTGCAGGGTTTTGCTTTCTGTGGCTGGTCTCTGTGCCAATAACCTTTCCCTAAATACCCATAAAACTTTCCATTTGTAGCCTGGACCTCCAGGAGAGCGCTTGGCAAGAGCTGGCTAGAACGGAGTAAGCATTTGAAGTCCCCTTCTTGTGCATGTTGACACTTTTCCAAAAGTTTTATGGCTGTTGTTAATGAAATAAGTTTTATCCTTGTAGTGGCGCACAATGCTGCTCCTGCCGCTACCTCCAGGATGGTGCGCTTGGCAAGAGCTGGCTAGAACGGAGTAAGCATTTGAAGTCCCCTTCTTGTGCATGTTGACACTTTTCCCAAAAAAGTTTTATGGCTGTTGTTAATGAAATAAGTTTTATCCTTGTAGTGGCGCACAATGCTGCACCCAGCAGACTGCTCGGGGTATTCTCTTGGATCGTCTCAGGAGTCACCTTTGATTGTACATCACACCAAAAGTGATGATGCTTGGTCTGGGAGCTCAGCAACCTGGTGTTGACCTGACGTAGGCAAATCTGCTGGCTTGGCTCTTTCTGTCGTAATGAGCTGGAGCACAGTTGGCATCTTATTCTGTTTTCTAGTGTCCCGGAGGCCTAATCTTCACAAGGGTGATGCGTAAAAATGGCACATCAACTCTTGATTTCATTGGGGATCAAACACTAGTCCTTGATTCAGAGATGTAAATCCAGTGAACGGAGCCCGGCTTTATAGCAGTCCTGCAGCAGCGTTTGTCTCGGAGGGCACAAGTGGGATGAGATTGGTCCTTTAGAGACCAGAAGTCAGCGTGAGGAGGCGTTTACAGGTCTGATGACCGTACTCCCTTCCCCGACACCCAGATACAGCTTTAGGTTATGAGTGAGCAGGTTTATAAAATCTTGGCACAGTTCTTAGGCAGGAGCTTGTAAAAGTCCTTGGGCAACATGATGGGCACCTCTCCTCCTACTGCAGATGGGTGCTTTGCTAGGCTGGCTGTTTGCACAGCTGTACCTTGGGCAGTATTGCTCTTATGGGCCTTGTGATTTATGGCTGTGTCAGTTGTTTAATCATTCAGTTGGCCCTCCCCTCAGCGCTGTACGATAGTTAGTTAGTTACATAGAAAGGTGACTATCTGATCTAATTATGGAGTCTCAAACCTAATTATGGAGTCAAATATGATTCCATAATCTACTCTTAATGTCTCTATGTTAAGAAGACAGATACACACGTGTGTAATGTGCACACTTACATGCCTCCATAATTATGGATAAGCTTAGGCTTTCATTTATTTCTGTCTCTTTATCTTGGGAGGGGTGCTTGCAGCCTCATCTGGCTGTGAGAGATCTTTGGGTTATCTTGTCTTTTCCCCTCCAGTGTGGCTTTTCCTGGCTCCCTTCACAAGGCTTGGGCATGCCAAGGCAGAGCCAGTCACACTGGTGGAGGTGCAGAGGGCATTTAGATTCAGGGCAATCCGATGGAAACGAGTGAAGATTACGTTCTGCTGCTGTTCTGGTAACAGCCATTAATCCTTGATCCTTGTTTTCATGTGGATGGACCACACCTGGGAGAGCTTGCATCCCTTCCCTTCAGAGAAAGCCCTCACATAACCCATGCAAAATCAGAGGCAGAGGTGGAAGGACCGGAACGAAAGCAGTGTTGGAGGCAGAGGGACCGCACGGAGAGGAACCACCTTTCTTCTGTGTAACCCCCTGTGCAACTAACTCACTCTATTAATGAATCACATGCCTTAGTTAGTTAGTTAGTTAGTTAGTTTTATAGGTAATCTGCAGATTACAGGCATTTACATATCGTCATTCCACTCGCAGTTATTCATATCAGTTGAGGATCTTGTACTGTATCTATTGTATATTCACATCTATTTTATACGTGCCTATATCCAGGTATATCTTATAGATGGGAATTTTAGCAGCGTGCTTGATGTTGTCATGCAGTAGAGAGACCAGCACTGGAGAGAGACCAAAAAATACATCATAGAAGCACAGAATGTCTGGGGTTGGAAGGACCTCTGGAGATCATCCAGTTCACTACACTGCTCAGGGTAGGGTCACCTAGGGCAGGATGGTCAGGGTTGTGCCCAGCTGGGATTTAGACACCACCAGGCCATCTCCAATTCTTTATTAAGAGAGGATGTTAATTTGTTTTGCTTGAAGGGGAAGTCCTTCTGCCTCGTTTCTGCCCTGATTGACGCAAGGCGGGTGAAAGGGAGAGCGTGTTTCCTATGGGATCTATAGTGTGGACGGAAAATAGCTGTCACAGTCATTTTTCCAGCTCCCTGCCAAAACTAGGTTGTTCTTTCAGGGTATCATGGCCACAGGAAGTAACTAAGGCTGTGGTCCAAAAATGAGATAAATCTAGCTCTAGGGCTCTGAGCAGCAGATTAAATACGCTACTGGGGCATGATACTGATCCAGTATAAACTCATTCTCCTGGTTCAAATTTATTAAAAAAAAAATTGCAGTGGCTTAATTTTATCTCCGCAGACTTTGTATTGCGTCATACTATGTCACTTGTCTGCACCACGCTGGCTTTATGGGCTCACAAGTTTTACCCATCCTCTGGAACTGCCTTTAAGTCGACATGAAGAAAGTCTTAACCCCCATCTTACGTGCTCTGGTCCATTTGATAGACGTGTGATCAGATGCCTGTTCCTGATCTGCATCAAACTTGTGCTGCTGGTGATCTGGCAGTGCACAGACCGCGACCACAACCGCGCTTGAAATTCCTAGGTTTTTTGCAAAGCAATAATGATGAAATAGGTTGGAGATTTTTTTCTTATTGTATTCCTAATGTGGGTTAACTGAGTTCAGTGCAGCTTGCTGCATGCCAGGCTGTTGGGTTTTTATGTCCCATGATGGATTCTGAAGTTTCACTGACACTTCTCATAAAAGCCGGTTTCTGACCAAAACTTTCCCTCGGGTGTAATGTGGGTTGTCCATTGGCCTCTGCCCCAGAGGCAGCTGCATTTCAGTGGTGGCATATATAATCGAGGAAGCAACCCGGGAGTCTTTGGAGTGAAAGGTGATATCTCATCATTAAATATTGCTGTATAGTCTCTAGTGCTTTGTGGTGAATGGTTTTAAAAAGATGGAGTGTAAAGAGGCTTCCAGGTTTTCTGATATTTTGCAGGGATTAGGGATTTAACTGTACGTCACATGAGAGAACGCGAGATCCAAAGGCAACATGACAGACGTGGGGTTCGAGAAGGCGTGGGCTCCACTTCACGTTCACTATGACACTCTCAGACTCGTGCCTCAGTTTACCCTCACTTGAACCTGTTCAACAGAATTTTTTTCTTTTTCATCCTAAAGCATTTTGGTCTCTATGGATAAAACGAAAGCGGTCTCAGTAGCTACAGGCATGGCTGGGATTAGCGTACTATGGGATTTGGGCAGCATCTTTTAAAATTGCTCTGAGCTCTCTGCTCGTGCTCCCAGTGCTTGCACAAATCAGAGCAGCAGCACAAACGCTGGGCAGCTGAACCTGGCTTGCTTGCATTTGTCTAATCAGCATTCGCTTGTTACTAATGTGGTTGCTCCTGTACACAGGGCAAAAGCCATGCCAAGCGTTATACCCACTTTCAGTTCATAGAGAATCCCAAATAGGTGGATTTCTCCCCCTCCCCCCCCCCCCCACTGTGGGCTCTCACCTCTGGTTTTGTCCTCAGCAAATTTTCAGTTTAATCACTTTATAGCCCTGGCATCTGAATACTTGCAAGCATGAGTAGTTGCCTGAGGCAGGAGAAGGGATCGTATTCAGAACCCTTAATGGGAGGCATCTAGTATGACCCAAAGGGAGGTCTTGTACTTCAGGCCTTTGCCTCCAGAAGTGTGTTTGAGGTGCCCAGAGGAGCTGATAAGAAACATGTGAGCAGCCGTAGCAAGGCTAAGCACGCAGGCGTTTGATTATTTCTCAGTACTTATCAGAGGAAGCGTGAATCTCTCCCTAATTAAGAGCTAATGCCAACTTCTGTGAAATTTGTTGTCATTCACCTGTGAATTATCCTCCTCAAATTTAACTTGACTGCAGGAAGCCTGCTAGTGGTAACACTTTCCTCCGGGAGCTTAATTTGGATGGTAAAAAGCCTCTGTAGTTGCTTATTGAATGGGACTTGATGCTGGTGAGCCTCAGAGGCTTGGAAGGGCAGTTTGGGTGAGCACTTAAAAGTCTAGACAGCCCCCATCTCTCGGGTGTTTCAAATAGAGCTAGAGGTCTCCTGGAAAATCCACTTCCTCCCTAGATTTCCAGATCTGCACATTGCCAGCTAAGGCAGAAGAGCTGCTAAAGGAAAAGCGTTGATCGCAGTCCCTTCAGCACTTCTGCTCGCAGACAGTCTGGAGAGGGGAGATGGGGAGGTTTCCAAAAGAGGTTACGCGTTCAGAAGCCTGAAGTGAGGTTTCCTAATTAGTCAAAGCCCAGGTAGCCTGCCCGAACAAGAAAGACGAGTATAATGTCCCTGCACCCAAGTCATTTAACTATTAACCCTGGAGGAGAGTAAGGAGATACCTAAAACAATGACCCAGTTAATTCTGTGCGGTGGCGTTTCAGCACAGGGTTATTTGTTGCTACCTGCGGGTCTGGTGATATCATCATCTGCAGGCTCTCGGCAGAACAGGAGGCCAATATTTTTAAGTGGGATTTTAAGGTGGATTTGGCATGAACTCACCTGACACTGGTGTAATGCAATGACTTTATTCATCTGTTGCTTGTTTCTACTGACCTGGAGGCACATGGCCAAGCAGGGATGAGTGTTTGGACATCATGACCCAGAGCTTGGGTCCAAGACCTGCAACCAGACTTTGGAGCAGAAACCTGGCTTCTTATTCACCCTCCATAAAACATTACCCAATGACTTAAAACCTGAAAGACCCTTCCAAGCTCGGAGCCATGAGTTTTATTTCAACTCCCATTCGGCATAGGGTCCCAAGCGGGTTGGTTCATTATGCCGGCGGCTGTGGTCCCTTCCCTGCACCCTTGGTGGCTGTGGAGCCATCCTGCTGCCCTGCCTGC
>NW_008795477.1:2032032-2037684 GCF_000699145.1 Aptenodytes forsteri
CCTTCCCTGCACCCTTGGTGGCTGCGGACTCATCCTGGCCTGCTGAGCTAGTTGCTGTCTGCCAGAAGCCTTCTCTTTTCTCTTTAGCAGCGAGGGAGGGTAAAAGCCCGATTAGCCAATGACTTAAAACCTGAAAGACCCTTCCAAGCTCGGAGCCATGAGTTTTATTTCAACTCCCATTCGGCATAGGGTCCCAAGCGGGTTGGTTCATTATGCCGGCGGCTGTGGTCCCTTCCCTGCACCCTTGGTGGCTGTGGACTCATCCTGCTGCCCTGCCTGCTGAGCTAGTTGCTGTCTGCCAGAAGCCTTCTCTTTTTTTACCAGCAGCGAGAGAGGTTAAAAGCCTGTGGGTGGAGGCCAGCACAGAGTGCCCATTGTACATGCGTGCATACCAGAGCAGTAACTCCCTGGAATGCTGCACCGCCAAGCTTTTACCACCTTGTGTTTGTGTTGCAGCCCAGGAGTGTGTGTACATTGCGTCCCTCTCCAAGGAGATTAACAATGTGAAATGGCAGATAAATAGGACGGCCTTTTTTTTTTGATTGGACCGGTTGGAAGAGGAAGGTAACCCAGACTCCCATCACCTCCATAGGCACAAAGGAGAGGCAAGGTGCAAGGTTGATCAATTAGGTGGAGCAGCCTCTTGCAACTGGGTGGCTTTAATGTACTAATTGCGTTAGTAATTAGCAACTACCGCATGGTAAACACTTGGGCTCAAAACTATTTAAGGGCATTAACTAACCCACCCTACAATGGGTTTGAAGGAGGTAAGCGTTATCCTTGTTTCACAGGTGGTGAAATAGAGAGACTTGCTGACTGCAGGGTGAGTCAAGGCAGGTGTGCAGGAGACCTTGGGCCTGTTAGTTCTTCAAGATCACCTTAAATGAGACCAGTGGCAGCAGCTCTGGGAAATGAGTCTCCTCCTTATTGCCAGAAGGTGTGCAACTTAAACATAAGTGGTTTTATGGTGTACTTCTATCTACTATGAGCTACAGAAACCACCTCTAAGGCCAGATGGCAGTTCAGGCTCCATGATAGTTCTTTCTTTTTTTTTTTTTTTTCTTTTTTTTTTTTTCCCTTGGGCTGTCAGCTTGCACTATTTATGGGAGCTTTATTTGAATTTGTGTCTGCTGGGACCTGGGTGGAGGTCACCCAATGATTTCATGGAGCTCTAGGGTGCTTAGGACTTTCCATTAGTAGCCATATGTGCCAGGGTCAGACAAGTGACCCATGGCCATGCTCCAGTGGAAATATGGATAGATATATAACTAATAAAAGGTGCTTGTTATTACTTCTTTTTGAATTTTAAGCTTGTGCAAGGTATTTTTAAAAAGCAGAAAGAAGTCAGTGGTACAAGGACATGTGATTTTTCTTGGTGACCTGTGCTTTAAAGTAGAGTATTCTACACTGATAATGCTGTTATGATTTGGTGATAGGTAGCAAGATCATTTTTGTTTCTCCTTTACGGTTTATTGCTACTAAGAATGACCTGGGAAATCCCTGGCTGTGCTCAGATCTCGCTTGCAGTTGGTCGAGGGGTGGGGTTTGGCAGCATAGCAGAGCTAATCTAGCAGGGAGCTACTGCTGAAGGAGTAGGTCTGCACCCCCAGCACCTACTCCTGGCAGTGCCTTCTTGTTTCCTTCTCCGTATGCCAGAAGTGATACTCCTCTGACCCACCAGGGAGCTGTTTCTGCTAAAGTAGCAGAAAATATCTTTGTTTCTCTCTGAGATATTCTTCTGCTAACTTTGTAGCCTAAACTGGCTTGCCGTGTTGGGCGGTGGCTATATGGGGGATTTTAGGGAGGGTGTATGAAACCACCTCAACACCTTTAAAAACACCCTACGAGTATTTCTTTTTTTTTTTTTAACCAAATGTTTGGTATTTGGTTTAGCCTTTCTATGTCATTGGGTGGTTAAGTCTTTTGCCTCAGTTGAACATTCACAGCTTCTCCCACTAACTTTGGCTGAGACTTTGTAAGGGACTGAATATGAGTGCTTCCACCTCAAAAGGTTCGATCTGCTATGTTTTAAAGAAAGCCCACATTTGAAAGGATGAGAGCACAGTCTTTGCTGCAGAGCAATGGTACCCAAGGGCATGAGGAACTCTGGAAAACATTGAGTTTAGCTTTCCTCTATTGCCCTCAATACGCAGGTCCCTGATATGCCCTGCAAGAGATCCAGGTGGATCCTCCTGTACTTCCAGCATCCCAGGGAGCATCTTGGGCTGCAGACAGTGTGTGCCTGGCCTAGTGTGTAATGAATAATTAATCCAAAGCAGAGTCCAGAATAGCTGGCAGCTGAGGGCATCTCTGTCTCACCTGGGAAGTGGGGAAATAGGGAGTTTGAAACTCTTCTGACTGATTCATAGGGCAACACCATGTTTTCTGTGCTCTGATCACTGGGTTATTGTTTAACCTGAGGCAAGCGTATGCCTCTATTTTTTTTTTTCCCCTCTAAAAAGCCCTGTGACAACGAGCACTTTAAAGTAACGAGGAGGTTCATGGGGGTGGAGAGCTGGTTACCCCCTCATTTATTTCCCAAGTCCAGAGCTGAAGGTGTTTGCATTTATACACCAATTTTGGTTTTTTATATATATCCATTTTCATCAATTTAGCAATACCTGTGGCTATTGTTCCTTGGTTTGCAATACCAGATCCAGCCCTCAGAAATGCCAGCCGGTCTTGGTTCCCATTTCGCTTCAGGGAAGGCCCCTGAGATGCTGCAGGGGAAGCCCAAACGTGCCCTGTTTCAGTCATCTCCAGACTTGCGTTCGATACATGTGCGCATGCTAACTTCCTTTTTTTCTTCTCCTTTCTTTTGACAGTGGCAGATTTGGTCTCTTCTAAGCTCCTTGCAGCCTCTGGGCGATCGGGACGTTGAATTCGGCAAACAGTTACCATTCGTTCCCTGGGATTGTACCTGCCCTTGCTCTCCGCATCCCCTCCCGTGCTCCCCTTCCCTCTGATAAAACTCCAGGGCGTTGTGGTATTGCTATGGAGCCCAGGGAGACTTTGGGCAGCTCCCGGCAAAGGGGAGGCGAGGCAGACTTTCTGCCAGCCGCCGAAAAAAAAACCCCCCCCTCCGCGACCCCTCCGCCTGCCTCCGGCTGTGCGGGGGAGACAATGCTGCCTGCGGCAGGCTCGGGGAAAGGGATCCCGGTGAGCGGCGAGAGGCTGGAGCCCGAGGAAGAGGATGAGCTGGGTTCTGGGAGAGACGTGGATTCCACTTCCAATGCGGACAGCGAGAAATGGGTGGCAGGAGATGGCCTGGAGGAGCAGGAATTTTCCATCAAGGAGGCTAACTTCACGGAGGGGAGTTTAAAACTAAAGATCCAGACCACCAAGAGAGCTAAGAAGCCCCCAAAGAACTTGGAGAACTATATTTGCCCTCCCGAGATCAAAATCACCATCAAGCAGTCTGGGGAGCAGAAGCTTTCCAGAGCTGGGAAAAATAGCAAAGCAGCTAAAGAGGATGACAGATCACACTCCAAAAAGAAGGTAAGTCCTATTCTTTCCTGTATTTCTCCTTTCTCCTGAAAGCAGAGGGAGAGGATAGGATTAAACCTGCTCAAACAGTTTGTGTCCGAGGCATAACCGTTGCAAGGTTTGCAAAGCCCCGCTTGGCCACGGAGGAGGTAATACAGAGCGGGTATCATCCTGCGCTGCCGGGTACGCTGCAGGGATGAACTTGAACTATCCTTCAGAGGAACCAGCTCGGAAGGGATCAAAAGTTCAGCTGGGCCTCTTCTATTTTTGTGCGTAATTGAGATTTAAGATTAATCATTACATGAGTGATAAATGAAGGAGCCCACTTCTAAACTGCTTTGTGTCTGAGCGCTAATGCTTGAGCCTTTTGGCAGTTAAAGCTTTCGACTACATTTTTAAAATACAGGTATGTGCATGGTGAACAATTGAATCCATACCTGTATGCTGGGCGAAGGGCTCCATTATTCTTGATTACAGCATTGTGCTAGCAACACTATAGTAATGCTTCAGAAAATACTTCCATTATAAGTCTCATTTTCTTCCAAATGCATATCATTTTCTTGAAATATCCTTCTGGAGAGAAACTCTTGGTACTTTTAAGTTTGGGTAAAAATTGATCTTTCTTTTTTCCATTTAGTCAAGGAGAGGAAGATGGAGGGGAAAAGAAAGAAAATCCTTTCTTTATATGAGCTGTTTTCAGGAGCACCCTTTTGTTTTGCTGTTGGCTTGATTTTTCAGTAATGTGCCCTATACTTAGTCTTTAAAACAAATTTAGTTCAGGTGTTTTAAGCGGCACTGGTGGGGGGAGGGACACCTGGTGACTCCTCATGTTATTTTGAGTGTAGAGGCGTTTTCTGTCCTAGGCGTTAGACAAAAGAGCTTTGGTCGCGTTGAGGCTTTATCACAGTACAAATACTTCACCTCTGCCTCCTTGGCAACATGTGGGCACCATGATGAGCTCAGACAGGAACCCAGATTTGATGAAAGACTCATGACTATATCCAAAACCTGGACAAATTCATCTGGGATGAAGACATCCACTGATTAGAGCTCGAGGGTGACTTGGCTTTCCTGCTCATGCAGCTTGGATCCCTCGCTGTGCAGAAGGTCCCCACTTCTCCCATACCTTATACACATGATGGATGCTCACAGGGCTACTTTTAAGCCTTGAGGAGGCTAATTGCCAACGGCTCTCCCTGGAGACAGTCTCCTTGGCAGACTGACTTAGACCAAAAATCTGATAACTCTAAATCACTTTTTGAAGCATCAACATTTCCCACTGACTCAAGGCAGAGCCCAGGGAGATTAACATTGCTCACTCTGAGAGTACTTCTCTTAGAAGCTGAACTTGAAAAAAAGACCAAAATGGAAGGGATTTTTTTCTTAGAATCCTGCTAAATGGCATACTCCATGTGCAGGAAAAAAATAGGTCTTTTTAACACAGCAGAGGTTTGGCCTGGTAATACACTGAGAAGAGATTTTCCCACCTATTGAGAAGGATGGGCTGTCTTCTTAACACTGAGCAATGTCTTATTTCCACTCCCTTTTCCTCCCTGAATACTTGTAGAGGTCCCAGGGGAACTGGCGATTGTGTGAGACCATACTCGGTGACAGCAAAGGTGTCGCAAACAATCCCTCCATGGCTGTGCAGGGAGGAAAAAAAAAAACAACCTTGCAAACCACTGCCTACCATGCACAGACTGTGGAGACTATGACTGCTTAGAAATCAGAGCTTTCATTTCTATTTATCACCCAGTCAGACAGGTACGGAAGGCATGTTCATTCCTCCATGTGGCCATCTAAAAAGGTTAAATAAATAAAGCTAACTATAAGGAAACTATGTGCAAAAAGCCCAACCCCAACAACAACAAAAAAAGCACCTTGTAGTGTAGTTATGCTCAGGGTGAGACTTTAATTGCAGAAAGATAAGGAGTTTGAAAGAAGCGGATCATGGCCCAAACGTGGCTGCATCCAGCTTACGCTTGTGCTGTGAGGTCTGAGCTGGCTGGTGCTGTGCTCACACCCTGTGCGCAGGCTGGAAGCGCTTGGGGACAGCACTGGCCTAATCTGGCCATTAAAAGAAAACAAAACAACAAAAAAAAAAGAAACCAGCAGGTGGATGCTCTGAGCAGATGGGGAGAGGGCCGCGGCACTGGCGCATCCCTT
>NW_008795477.1:2037787-2041043 GCF_000699145.1 Aptenodytes forsteri
GCTGGAAGCGGGGACAGCACTGGCTTAATCTGGCCATTAAAAGAAAACAAAACAACAAAAAAAAAAAGAAACCAGCAGGTGGATGCTCTGAGCAGATGGGGAGAGGGGAGAGGCACTGGCGCATCCATTAGCATAACACCCAACGGCTGCCGCGTGGCAGCTGCTGAGCTGGGGCCGTGGCAGAGAAGTCCCCAGCAGGGATCGGGAGGACCCCGGTGCTGAGATGTCAAGGGGTTTGATGCCCGGAGACCTGCAGCCTGCCTCCCCAGGATGGTAAATATCCTGCATCTCTGCAGCCAAAGGGATTTCGCACATGACTGCCTCTTAGCTCGCGGGTTGCAGGATCAGGCCTTGGCTGCAAACATCTCGTATCAAGGGGTGATGAAAGGCACTACAGGAAAGGGAGGTTGGAAATCGGTGGGAGAAGGGTTCCAGTGCTGGCAGCGTGATTGCTTTCGTGGCTGATGCATGTGTCTCATGGCAGTTACGGAGATTTTTTTGGGAAGATAGTTACGAGGAAACAGCACGTTGAAACTTAAATGGAGCTGAAGCTGTCTGGTCCACCTGTGGGATTCCCTGGGAGAGAGGAGCACACAGGCACCTTCTGCATGTACTTGCAGAACCGCTGAGAGCTGCGGTACTGGTTAAAAAAAAAAGTGATTGTCACACTTAAATGATTCTGGCGATTTTGATATTTCAGAGTTAAGCTGTTTGATTGCCTGTTGCTTTAATCAGCACAAACTCCAGAAAAGCAGCTACCAGCAGCAGCAGGGAACTATGCGTTTAAACCAGTGGGGCAGATCTTCAGCTGGCATCACTCCACTGTCCTCTGTGAATTTTTGCCAGGAGAGTTTGGCCCAATGTACACATTTTCCTTTGCACATGGGAGCGGCATCATTATCTGAGTTTACCACCTCGCTTATGGATGCAGGGCACATATACAGGCCCCGCAGACCTGGATATAAGGATGGAGAGCTGACCATAACCTGAGCTGCAAGAGCCATGCTGGTGTCTCTGGTGGGTGGGAGCGGTTGCCCTGCACCTCATGGAGTAGCACCTGAATTTGTCTTTCCCCTTGAGGAGGAGCAAACTCTATCGGGACTTGAAAAATCACTAAAGTTTGTTGCATAATAATTTCAGCCGCATCTCCAGTCGTCCCCAGTGCTTTGAAATACCACTTCAGCATTCTTGCAGGAGTTTCAATACACACAGCACAGAGGGCAAGTAATGAAAACATGGAAGCAATTTAAGTAACAGCATGTGGGTACACAAAGGACTGGTAATGCCAGCAATGTAAAAAGGGGCTGTGAACTGGGGATATAGCATTTATTCAGTGACCACTTAGGGAGGAAGAAGATATGTCTGTTCCTAAGCTTTCCACTACTCTGCTAATTAGGCAATAGGGGCTAGTGCCTGATTTTTAAAGCTGTGATCCAGGGAGCGGCAGTGATTAGAAGGGGGCTCTGTGGAGAGCCACGCTGCTCATGTGCCGAGGCTTGTTTTTTTTTTTCCTTTGATTCCAGCTGCTACACTATATTAAAAGACGTAAACATACATTAAATACTTTCCTCGTGTTGCTTTTCCGTGTGAGCAATCGCCCCGGGGATGTTATGCGATCATGAATGGGAGGGGAGGGAATCCAGGAGAGGATCTTGCTGGGTACGGTTGCTGGTGCCCCGGAGCGGGGAGGGAGGCAGGAGGTGAGAGAGAATCAGCATTGGGAACCTCTGCTCTGCCGGCTTGAATGCTTGGCTGCAACCCAACAACTTTTGGGGTTTCTTTTAAGTTGTGACCATGCCAAGTTTCACATCAGCTTCCCCTTCTTGAAAATAAAAGTGAAGGTAGTTTCCTAACCCCTTTCCTGCAGCTGCTCGGAAGGTGAATTGTAGCTTGGGCTGTCCGTGCAGCCGCTTGTGCAGCAATTGGAAAGTGCTGTAAGCATTTGCTCTTATTTCAACCCTTTGGCACCTGGGGATGGAGTGGGATGAACCCTTGCCACTTCTAAACCCACAAATGGCTCCATTTCATTTAGTCTGATTGGAGAGGGAGGGAAGAAAAAAGCCAGGAGCCCAAAGGATGTCCCGCTGGCATGTTGGCAAGCCCTGCAGCCGCTGCTCTCCCACCTGCAGCAGGGTTGCTCGAGTCCAGCGTCCTCAGCATCACTAAAGGTGCCTTTTCCTTCTGATAAGGAAACATGCTGTCAGTCTGGAAAGGCACCGAAAGCGTGGCACCAAATGCAATGAAGCAATCCATCAGCATTCCCTGCCTGTCATATAGCATTTAACAAGGCCCAGATGAGCAGTATTTCCCTGGTTTTGTTTTATTTCTTTCCCCCCCCCCCCCTTCCCTGCATTTGCTGCTCTGTCTATTTTCTACTGTCTGCAAACGCTTCATTTTCCACCCCCTTCTTTATTTAAGCATAGCCTGACAAAGTTTCTTTGGAGCTTCCATCATATGCATAATGTCCTGCTTCAGAGGATGTAAACTCTTTTTTTTGTAATTATTATTGCACTGGGTTTTTTTGAGAGCTTGGGATGGGTGAATGCATTTTATTGCTGAGAGATAAGCGGCAGCAAGTCAATTGGAAGTAAAGCTTCCTTCTGTGCAGTCAGAGGAAACTCTACCCTTGGATTTTTTTGCAACGTTTTTTTTTTCCTTTGAGTTCCTGTAGGTATTTGCCATTTCTCTGCAGGAAGCGATTCTAGCACTTTTTCCCTTGAAATTCAATTCATGGTCTTCCTTTCCTCTGCCCCACACATGCAACTTTCTCCTGCGATTCGCCTTTCCTTGAGGACTCTCTCATTCGCATGCTTTCCCTTTGCACCCCTCCTTCTTCCAGAAGATCGTGAACGCTTCCCCCCCTCTCCTTCCCCCTTCTTTGCATCGCTGACTGCACATTGCACTTTCCCTCCAGGTTCTCATGTGCATCCACAGCTCTTGTTGGATTACCCCCGTGCCGGACTCCTCTCCCCGGTGATTTGTGTGCATGATCATCCAATTGCTCATAGTGCATGTTTATTCCTTTTTGCTAAGGGCATCCCCGTGTGAGATGTCCTCTGAGTCAGCTCTTCCTGTTGCGATCCCAAACGTGGCTCGGGGAGTTGATGGAATTGCTTGCTCCCTGTGCTGCGTGCGCCTTAGCAAGGAGGAGAAGGCACTTGTGCATTTGTGGTGGTACCTGCTTGAAGTGGCAGGCTTTGATTTACAGCTTCTTTTTCTTTTTTTTTTTTTTTTTTGACAAGGGAGGGGGCCTCCA